>NW_026990164.1:600000-894000 GCF_036417665.1 Passer domesticus
ACTAATTTGCTAGCTTTGGCTGCTCAGGGATGTAACACTAAATACTCTACAGAAAAGGATTGGCCAGGACCCTAATGTCAGAGGTAAACTTTGTGAGATTGTATACAATGAAAAAAGGAGGAAGGGATGAAATTGTCTGTTTTTACAGGGTTTGCTGATACTGTGATGCAGAATGCTTTGTCTGTTACTGTGAAAAATACCGTGATTAAGCCTGCAGGGTTTTTCATGTACCAAACTATCCTCAAGCTGCAGGACTGGTTGAACGGGTGAAGGGGTTGTTAAAAGAGCAGTTGAAAAAAGGAGGAGATGGGAACCTGTCCCCATGGAGAACCCATCTCCCAGATGTGCTCCATGCCCTTAACAGTGGCCCACTGGGGAAATGGAAACCCCCTGGCTGTGCACAGCTGCACCCAATTTGCAACTACAACCATGGACAGTGAGACTTGGACTGCCTGGGAAATTGTTGTGGGTGTGATGGCCCCTGGCAGGGCCAGCCCAGAGGCTGCAGGGCTGGACCTTCCTGCTTTGGAATTAATTAGCATAAATGAGAAGAAAATGAGAGTTATCCATACAGGAACAGGAATTCAGATTCCTCCAGGACATTTTAGTTTGGTAACTGCCCACTTGCACCTTGGCCTTGGAAAATGTTCATGTCATGGGAGAAGGAACTGATGCAGATTGTCAAGGAGAAATTAAAGGAAATGTGTTAAACAACAGTGAAGAAAATTGGATTATTCAATCCTGTGGCAGGGTAGCACAATTATTGATATTGTCAGGTTTTAAAACAATTGGGAAAAAAGGACATCCACCTCCAGTCATTACCATTTGTGGAGATAAAGGGTTTGGATGCAGCAGTCCTAATAATGGAGGCAGAGTGTGGTTCCAGAGGCCAAAAGGGCCTCCTGAGGCAGCTGAAGGAATAACAGCTCCTGGGAAAGACAGCACTGTTTGAATCCTGAAACCTGGGCAGGAACAATGGGAATGTCCCTGCAGCCAAGTATTCTGTGTGAGAACAAGCAGATATGATATGATGTTGTTTTACACATGCTGCCAGACCAAATCTCCTTGTCTGCCCCAATGGCTCCTTTGGAAAATGCTCTGATCCACAGGGCTCCATGTGAAGGCTGCTGTGACACTGAGGGACTTGCACACAAATTCCATCCAGGAGCCTGGGTGCCCTCAGGGACTGGGATCTGGCCCCCTTCCAGCCAAAGGGGAAAGGGCCCCACCAAGCTTTGTTACCCACAGACACCGTGCTAAAGCTGAACAGCAAAGGACTTGGGGGCATTATTCTGAAATTAAAAGGGTGCCAGCTCCATGGACAACAGAATTATTGCTCTTATCCCAAATGAGACTGAGGAAAAAGAATGAATAACCATGGCACTGAAGTACTGCTGATGTCTGTAAGTTGTATCTTGAGAGTGAGCCAGAATCTTTGTTTGCCACAAACATCTCTAGAGTTTCACCAAGGGATTGGTCATCAAAATTGTTATGAAAACTTCAATATCAAAATAGCCAAAGTACTCAATGTTGCTAATTGCTGAGTATGTTCTCAGCTGCAGCTGGGAGGAATGGGGCTCCCTTGGAGGGCCCACTGTGTGGGGTGGCCAGAACTCTGTCCATGGGCTCTGCCTCATAACAGAGTCAATCAAGGGACGGTTACAGAAAACTGTGCTGTGGAACACAAGAATACAATGATCAGTTTGACAGGATTCACTAAGATTTCCCTTCAGGAGAAACTGAACCCTGTTCTAGTTACAGAGGCCACAGTGTGAGAGGATTTCTGTGCTTCACCATCACTCCCAATGTCAGTAGAACTTGGGATGGTGGGGCAGGTCAATGTCAGTGTCACACCACTCCCAGCTGCAGGGCCACCATTTAGGGTCCTTCAGCAACAACCACAAGGAAGAGCTGGGGCCCAGAGAAGAATTTTCCCCCAAGGAGTGCCTTGGTTTTCTAGAAAGCCAAAGATTCTAGTTCACGCTCTGCCCCATGGGCACTGCCTTATACTGCGGAGTTTACAGTAACAAGATAAATTGATTATTAGAAGAAATAGGAAATGATACTATGAAAATATCCAATAGCACATCCTGTGAGCCCCAACAAACACGAATGGGGACTCCACAGAACCGGATGGCCTTGGATTATCTGCTTGATGGCCAAGGAGGAACCTGGGTTATAATGGTACAGGGATGTTGCACTGCTATCAGTGCTGGGTTTCAAGTCAAACAGTCAGGAATCACCTTGACAGAAAAAACAGTAGAAGAGGGGAAAAAAGAAGAAAATTCTTTTGGGTGGGATTGGCTTCATGGCTGCCAAATTGGAGGCTGCTGCAAAATGAATTTGTGACAGTGTCTGTCATTGCAGTGTGAGCACTTGGTGTGTTATGATTCCATGTTAGAGCTGTTGTGTGCTGGAAATGGAGTACTGAGACTTGTCTAAATAGAGACACAGTCTCAAGAAAAAATGGGATTTGATAAACTAACGGAGAATAGCAACTAATGAGGGTTGTTTTAAAAGGAATGTGAATTATAGCTCTGAGTAAATAACTTGAACAGCACTTAGTTGAAGAACAAGAGGCAATGCCTGTATGCCTAATATCTAAATCTAAACTGTGTTATTGAAAAAATTGTTATAAAGGTTGTAGTTCATCTGCAGGTTAAAGGACCCAATTAAAGTCCTGAGTCCTTAACACCAGGCCCTGACTGAGGCCTGAACAACAGGCCCTGGGCCAAAGCTGACCTCTAGATAAACCTTCCAACCAAAGATTATCTTTGTATCTGCTCATTAATGAATAATTTTTAGCAATATGATCTCTGTATCTATTCATTGGTGAAATGTGAATTTACCTTTCTGTATTTAAAAATCAGACAAGGCCCCATCTGGCCTTGTTTGGGAATGAATGGTCAAAGTCACCTTCCTTGGTTCCTCCTGGGGCCCTGGCCAGGCTTTGGGAGGAACCCAAGAGGAGGATGAAACCAGATGTTCCCGCAGTAGAAGTGCTGTCAGTTTGTTCATTCAGCATTGTCAGAGCTGGGCCCTCTCACAGCGAGGTTGGAGCCTCACCTGTGGCTGGAGGCACCTGCAGGAATTCCCAGTGTCCAGGAGTGGCTCTGCAGCCCTTGGCTGGGACAGCTTCCCCCAGCTGCTGTGTGGATCTGGGGGATGGTAAAGGCTGAGGGGAACTGGTGCTGCATCTTTCTTAATCACTGCTGCAATCTTTGGTCTTTGGTGGTGATGATTGAGCGCATTGATAAGCCGCTCCTATTTTAATTATTTTCAAATAATTATGTGCTTTACTTTTGTAATTTTTGTAGATTTACCTTATATAAATTACACAATTCTTTCAGTTGGTGTCTGTGTCTTTGGTGCTGACCCTGCCCACTGGCAAAACTGACCCTGTGGGCTCCACAGAAGCAAGGGGCCCTTGTGACACTGCAGGGCCTCGTGTGACCAGGGGACCATGGTGACCCTGTGGGGCTTCATGGATCCAAGGGGCCATTGTGACACTGGGGCCTCATGGAACCATGGAGACCATTCTGACACTGCGGGGGACTCGTGGCAACAAGGGTCCATTGTTTTCCTCTCCCTGGCACTGCCCAGTTCAGCCTTTCCCTGCCCCTGCCCCGTTCAGCCTTTCCCTGCCCCTGCCCCAGCCCAGCAGAGCAGCAGAGTCAGGTCTGGCCCTGTGGCAGGAACTGGAGGCACTGGAGGTCAAGGACAGCCACTCTGGGTCTGGAATGCTCAGCTCGGGCAGCTCCTGCAGCCCCAGGGCCAGCCCCGCTGCCCAGCCCAGCAGCAGAGTTGGCCCCGCGGCTCCTCAGGCAGCTCCTGCTGGCCCAGGGACAGGGCAGCCTCTTGCCAGGGCTCCTCTGCACACCCACGGGCTCCTGCTCTGCTCCTGGCCCATGCCAGCTGCCCCCAGAGCCCTTCCCAGGGGAACACGTCTGGGCTGGCCCGAGCAGCCATTGCTGCAGCCCCTGCCCTGCTGCCCAGAGCCCCGAGCTGGGGCTGCTGCTCTGCAGAGCACGGGGGCTGTGCTGCCCGGGGCCCTGGGCTGCCTCTGCTGGGCTCTGCTGCTCAGCCTGGCACACAGAGGCAGCTGCTGGTGCTCCCTGCACTGACCCCCTCCCACACAGGCTCTGCGGGGATGGAGGGGGCTCAGAGGTGCCTGCCTTGTGCCAGGGCTGCCAGAGGGGCTTGGGGCTGCCCTGGATCCTCCTGGGGGAGTTCCCTGAGGGTCAGACCAGGCAGTGCCCAGACTCCTTTCCCTGGGCCTGCTGTGTCCCTGGGCTGCAGAGCTCTCCTGGCTCACAGCAGACATTCAGTCCTTGATCTCGGGGTGACCCCAGCCTGGCCAGGCCTGTGCCCAGTGAGTTCCACTCCCTGCTGGTCCCTGGCACACACTGTCCCTGCAGGTCCCCTGTGTTCTCCTGGCAGCTCCCAAGGCTCTCCAGACAAACCTTCTCCTGCCATCAGCCCTGGCACAAGCTGCAGAGCCCCAGGAAGGTTCAGCACAGACCATTCAGCATCTGATGGGCACTGACCACCAACAAGCAAAACCTGACCCCGACTTGAGTCCCCAAAGGCCCCGGTCAGACCCTGATCTCATCCCACTGAGGCCTGGAAGAACCAGGAACACAAGGAGCCTCTTGAGAGTCCTGAGAGTGACTCTGGAGGGGAGCAAAGCCTTCCTGCCCTGTGCTCAGGAGATGCCCTTTGCTGGTGGAGCTGCTGTGCTGGAGCCCAGCTGTGTCCCAGCAGTGCCCATGGCCTGTCCCTGCCTGAGGGCACAGCACGGACACGCAGCAGGACAGTGACCAAGCTGCCAGAGCACTCCGGCCTTGCACCCACAGCAGGGCTGGGAAGGGGAGTGTGGA
This sequence comes from Passer domesticus, assembly GCF_036417665.1. NCBI lineage: Eukaryota > Metazoa > Chordata > Aves > Passeriformes > Passeridae > Passer > Passer domesticus. Next base: position 604,881 of record NW_026990164.1, read on the forward strand.
GCTGGGAGGAGCAGATGTGGAAAGAGCCAGGGCCATTGTCCCTGGACATGCTGCTGTTCTGGGAGCCCCTTCCCTCCACCTCTGCTCACAGGAACAGCCCCTGCAGAGCCAGAGAAGGGCTGAGGAAATGCCTTGGGCACACAGCTCAGGACAGCCACTTCTTTTTATTCACATGCACAAGGAACAAGCCACCTAAAAGCCTTTGTGTTAAAAAAGAGAATATCATGTAGAAATACTACTACTCAGAGTAGTACTGCAGTATCTTATAAAAAGCATTATAACACCAGAAAAATAATAGGAAAAATTCCCAGTGACAAAATGGACAAATAGGAAAAAAAGGCCAAGATTGTCAAGAATTACATTCTGAAGGTTCTGGAGAAGACAAGTTTAATGTTTCTGAAAAGATACAGTCATCATTTTCCTCAGGGCATCCTTGAGCTCCTGGTTCCTCGGGCTGTAGATGAGGGGGTTGAGGGCTGGAGACACCACCGAGTACAGAACAGAGACTGAGAGATCCAGGGATGGGGACGAGATGGAGGGGGGCTTCAGGTGAGCAAAGATAACAGTGCTGACAAACAGAGAGACCACAGCCAGGCGAGCGAGGCAGGTGGAAAAGGCTTTGTGCCCTCCCTGCTCAGAGGGTATCCTAAGCACAGCCCTGAAGATCTGCACATAGGAGAAAACAATGAACACAAAACAGCCAAATATCAAACAGGCACTAATTGCAATGAGCCCAAGTTCCCTAAGGTAGGATTTGGTGCAGGAGAGCTTGAGGATCTGGGTGATTTCACAGAAGAACTGGCCATTGCCATGGCACAGGGGCAGGGAAAATGTATTGGCTGTTTCCAGCAGTGAATAGAGAAAGACACTGGCCCAGGCAGCTGCTGCCATGTGGGCACAAGCTCTGCTGCCCAGGAGGGTCCCGTAGTGCAGGGGTTTGCAGATGGACACAGAGCGGTCGTAGCACATGATGGTCAGGAGGAAATACTCTGCTGACAGGAAGAAATACAAAAAAAAGAGCTGAGAAGCACATCCTTTGTAGGAGATGGTGCTGGTGTCCCAGAGGGAATTGTGCATGGCTTTGGGCACAGTGGTGCAGATGGAGCCCAGGTCGCTGAGGGCCAGGTTGAGCAGGAAGAAGAACATGGGCGTGTGCAGGTGCTGGCCGCAGGCTACGGTGCTGATGATGAGGCCGTTGCCCAGGAGGGCAGCCAGGGAGATGCCCAGCAAGAGGCAGAAGTGCAGGAGCTGCAGCTGCCACGTGTCTGCCAATGCCAGCAGGAGGAAGTGGCTGATGCAGCTGCTGTTGGACATTTGTGGTGCCTTGGCATGGGGATCTGTAAAAAAAGTAGTCATGGAATAGTTGCATTTGGAGAGGACTTTATCCCAGCACAGCCTGGGGGCACTTTCCCCCACTGCCTGCCCAGGGCTCTGCTGCCTGGAGCTGTCCCTGCCAGCAGCTGCTTCCCTGTGCCCAGGGCTGGGCCCTGCCAGTGCTGCCAGAGCCCAGCCCAGCCCTGGGGGCTCAGATCTGCCCTGCAGACCCCTCCCAGCTCTGGCACTGCCCAGGGGCAGCTCTGGCTCTGCAGGCTCTGATGGCAACATCAGAGCAACATTGAGGAGGCTGGAAAAGTATCACTGATGCTGTCTCTAAGGGGTCCTGTGCTGATTTCTGTCACTGCGTGGTTTTCTCAGATCTGAGAAAAAATTTTTAAAGTTTTTCTCACCCTGAACTGAGATTAATATCTGTGTGCAATTTCCCAACCATGTAACCCAGACCTGTAGATTAAAAAAGCAGGATTTTCCCTTTTATGCAGTCCCTCCCTTGCTCTGCTCTCTATATAACCTACATTGGAAATGTTCTGCAGTTAAATGTGGTTCTGGTAGCAGCCCTGAAAAATGCAGCATCCTCCCCACACAAGGAGAACACTTCCAAGCCTTACCATCTGTCTCCCTCCACCCAGATCTTGTCCCCCAGTGCTGGGAGCAGCTCCCCGGGCCGGCTGAGAGCTGTCCCTGGCAGGCAGCAGAGTCCCTGCCCCAGCACAGCATCCTGGGCTGCAGGAGCCTGCTCTGCAGGACAGCCCTGGGCACCCCTGGCTGCTCTGCACAAAAGAGAATCAGAGAATGTACTCACAGAGTCTGTAGGCATTGGGATGTTCCAGCTTTAGGAGATGGCTTCAGGAGCTGCAGCTGCATTGTCCTGCAGCCAGAGGTTCCTGTGCCAAGGGCTGGCAGTGATTCTGCCCCAGGCACTTCTCAGCACCTTCCCAGCCCTGACTGATTGAAGCTCTCTGTGCCTCTGGGCTGTGCCCGGGCTGGCTGCAGGCAGTGCCCCAGCCCTGCTGGGCTGGCAGAAGAGCTGCTCATCAAGAGAAATGTGCTTTTGAAGCTCTTCTTGCTTACCAGGAGCTGCCTCTGTTCCAGGAGCCCAACCCAGCTCAGCAGCACAGACACAGCACAAGGACTTTAATGATCCTCTGGGACTTTGTGCTCAGGCCCTGAACATCAGTCCCTGAGAGGCAGCTGAAGAAACCTCTCCAGACCTCCAAGTCACAATCCAACTCCAAAGTTTCTTGGACTTTTAATGGGTCCCACTGAGAGACACGACTGAGAAAGTGTCCCCAGGCCCCAGGCAGAGCAGAGAACTGGAGGCAGTGATGACAGGTGGGGACAAAGAGAAGCCAGGTCTTGGTGCCCTGGGGCACAGCAGGGTCTGTGCCACCAAGGGCTGGGAGGACACACCTTGTCCTGAGGCCCTGGGGCCTCCTGGCACAGCCCCAGCCAGGCTGGGCAGTGTCAGCCCCTTGTCCTGCCCTCAGCATCCCCCCCTAGCCCACATCCCAGTGGCCTTAGGGATCTGTTGGAAGGAGTCCCTGGGGAGGCTTGCTCAGCAATGGCCCTGGGGGCTCCTGAATGCTCCCAGGGACTGCAGATTTTTCAAAGGACTTTGGGTTTTGTTCTTGCCTTGGGGATTCTGAGAGCTTTGTGCAATCATGGCCTCCAATTATCTGCTGTAATTAGTCCCTGGAGAGGCTTTGTCAGTAACAGCACTCAGTGGGGCTCACTAATGCTTCAAGGTACTTCAGTTATTTGAAGGTACTTGGTGTTTCCCTTTTGATACAGACTCTGGGAGAGGTTTGTGCCATCCTGGCCTCAAATATCTGTTTTAATGAGTCCCTTGAGAGCTTTGTACTGACACTCAGTGGGGCTCATTAATACTTTGAGATACTCAAGGTTTTTAAAATACTTGGAATTTTCCTTTTCACACTGAGTCTTTGAGAAGTTTTTGTGCCATCCTGGCTTCCAATTCTCTCCTCCAAGGAGTCCATGAGGAGCCTGTGTTGGGGATGGACTTTAGTGGGACCCATTCATGCTTTGACACACATTGGGGTTTTCTTCTGTCTTTGACTTCTGGACAGGTTTGTACAATCTCCTCTCAGGGCCTGAGGTTCCAGTGCTCAGCTCTAAATTCACCATGGGCCTTATGAACATCAAAAAAGTCCTGACAAACCATGGCTCTGCCTTGATTTCCCTCTGGTCTAGTGCTGTTCATCAGGAAGTTTTCCTCTTGGAGAAATATTTCAAAGATTTTCTAGGAAATATGTATTCCTATTTTCAAGGATGTCTTTTATTATTTTTCTTATTACACAAGAGGTGATTGAAGCATTCTGTGACTGATATTGATCCAGGGACTCTCTAAAGGAGCTCTGGCCTGGTCAGAGAAGCTGTGCCTTGAGCTGTGACCCAGTGTGGACAACCTTGCTCCACATTCCCCAGCCCCATCCTGTCTCTCCTCACTCACTTGGGATCTGCTTTGCTTGGAGATCTGACTGCACACAGCCAAAGAGGGGTTTTGTCTTTTTAATACTTTGAAGCAATCGATATCTCTTGAGTTTCTCTGTTGAAAACATAGACCCTCCTCAAGGCTGTGCCAAGCCCAAGGTGCCACCAAGGTGCTACCAAGGCCACTCCTGGCCTGCCCTGGGCCAGCTGTGAGGGTGGATCATCATCCCAACCTGCACTGGGCCATTGCAAAAAGCGAAATTCTGCCTAGTTTGACGTTGATTTCTGTTAGGGACCGGATACCCCCCTACGCCAGAGACAATATTTTCTAAAATGTCCTTGTTGACCACACTGGAAACATATTTTTGGGCCCTGTAACTGTTGCTAGGGCCCCTTAAAGGGGAATGGCATGGCCACTAGGGCCTCTGCAACTCCTTTCCCAATGGCCTGGGCTTGTACAGCCACTCTGTCTTCTGTGGTCCTGAGGCAATTACAGCCTCAATCATCTGCAGGAGTGTGGGTTCTATCTCTAGTGGAAGGGCACACAGCCCTTTCTTACATTCCAGGTTGGCATTGACTACCCCCAATGAGTTTAGTAATTAATTTTGAGTCTTTTCATCCCGGACTTGTTTCTCTAGTGCCTGTTTAAGGCGATCAATCAATTCCATGCAGGGCTCTCTGGGTTCTTGTCTTATATTTACATAGTCCAAACTGGGGGTGCTACCATCCGGTACCTGGATTAAAGCTTTCAAAGCCATCTCTTTTATATCGTCCAATACTTCTCTGGGGATACCTGCTGCTTGATCATCTGGCAGGCTGTGTTGTCCTTTTTACAGCTAGGTGGTTGATTGTCAATTGCGCCCTTGCCCCATTATTAGCATAGTCTGCTATTAATTGATTTAGTAAACATTTCCATCCCCCATTCCCACAGGGTGTATTCTGTAGGTGATAGAAACATGGTCATAATATATTTTAAATCATAGGGGGTTACATGTGCTGTAAACATGGCCCTCATTATGCCATTAAAACAACGTGAGTCCTGCCTATAGTCTTTAGCTGCCGTACAAAACTCTTTGATTTCCCCATAAACCAATGGCTGATACCTGGGATTCTGCTCCCTTGTCCTGGTTTAGGGCAAGTTTGGGAGATAACCCCCAAAGGGGCTTCTCTACAAAAGCAGATTCAATTGCCCCTCCCCCCTCCAACCAGTTCGGGAGAAAATATCTCCTTGCAGAAAAATGGAAAGAAACCTGTTTATTAAACAATAGAAACCAAACAATATTAACAATAAAACTTCTCACTGCTCCAAAGAAAGCAAACTCAGAACAGTCCCCTCCCCTGGTTGCAGCTCGGCTCACTCAGTCTCTGATCAGTCTCTCTGGTGCTGGAAATGCTGCTGCCCAGGCCCAGCTAGGGGGGCCACAGGTGGAGCTGCCGGTGCTCTTCTGGGTGTTCAGTGCAGAGCAGGCTTGAACAGGTCCAAGAAAAAAGGAAAAAAATCACAATGCAGAGAACTTCTTTGCCTCAGCTAGCTAAAACTAACTAAAAGCAAGAAAAAGGGAAAAAAGGAGCTCTGTCCGGCTGTCTGTCCATCCGCAGACAACACAGTCCAGGAGCAGGAATGTGGAAGAGTGAGAGCAGTCTGAAAACAAACTGCGCGCTTCTTCCCTCCCCTCCTCACTGTCTGGAAGAGAGTCTTAAAGGTGTAAAACTTATTATTCAGTATAAACAGAACAAGACGATTGGGGATAAAAGCATCATATAGTCAACCCAGGACATTCCACCCCTTATCCCCATATCGTCACCTTACTACTAAAACTAATATATATATTCTAACTCTACAAACACATACATTATACATCTAATATACAGCTATACACAGACAATGGTGGCAACATTCAGCAAACAGTGATATTTATACATGGTTCTCACCCAACAATCAGATCTCCCTGAGGTACACATCGTGTTCTTCCATCTTTTTGCATTATCCACCATGTGCAACCTGGTCCCTGAGCAAAAACAACCCCGCAAATGGGTTTGTCTGTACTCGAGGCAGGATTGATCCAAACTGTCTTCCCTAACAAACCCCTGACATGTACCACTGGGACTTTGTCTCCATCTACTCTATGCAAAGGCTCTGATTGGGCAGGGCCCGCTCGGTTAGTAGAGCCTCGGGTATTAACTAACCAGGTGGCCTTTGCCAGATGCTGCTCCCAATTTTTGAAAGATCCCCCACCTAAGGCTTTTAAGGTGGTTTTTAGCAGCCCATTGTACCTTTCTACTTTTCCCGCAGCTGGTGCATGGTAGGGGATATGGTACACCCACTCAATGCCATGTTCTCTGGCCCAGGTGCTGATAAGGCTGTTCTTGAAATGAGTCTCGTTGTCTGACTCAATCCTCTCCGGGGTACCATGTCTCCACAGGACTTGCTTTTCAAGGCCCAGGATGGTGTTACGGGCAGTAGCATGAGGCACAGGATAGGTCTCCAACCACCCTGTGGTGGCTTCTACCATTGTGAGCACGTAGCGCTTGCCTTGGCGTGTCTGGGGCAGTGTGATGTAGTCAATCTGCCAGGCCTCCCCATACTTATACTTGGACCACCGCCCACCATACCATAGGGGCTTCACCCTCTTGGCCTGTTTGATGGCAGCACACGTCTCACAGTCGTGGATAACCTGAGAAATACTGTCCATGGTTAAATCCACCCCTCGGTCTCGTGCCCACTTATAGGTGACATCTCTACCCTGATGGCCTGAGGCATCATGGGCCCATCGAGCTAGGAATAACTCTCCCTTGTGCTCCCAATCTAGGTCTATCTTGGACACCCCTATCTTTGCAGCCTGGTCTACCTGCTCATTGTTTTGGTGCTCCTCATTGGCTCTACTCTTGGGCACATGGGCATCTACATGGCGGACCTTCACAGGTAGCCTCCCTACCCTGGTAGCGATGTCTTTCCACTCTTCAACAGCCCAAATTGGTTTTCCTCTACGCTGCCAATTAGCCTCTTTCCACCTCTCCAGCCATCCCCACAGAGCATTGGCTACCATCCATGAATCAGTATAGAGGTAGAGCTTTGGCCACCTCTCTCTTTCAGCAATGTCCAAGGCCAGTTGAACAGCTTTGAGTTCGGCAAGTTGGCTTGATCCACCTTCTCCTTCAGTGGCCTCTGCAACCTGTCGTGTGGGGCTCCATACAGCTGCTTTCCACTTCCGATTCATTCCTACCATGCGACAGGAACCATCAGTAAAAAGAGCATAGCGTGTTTCTTCCGCTGGCAGTTGGTTATATGGAGGAGCTTCTTCAGCACGTGTCACTTCTTGTTCCTCTTCATCAGTGAGACTGAAGTTTTCACCTTCTGGCCAGTTTGTAATTATTTCCAGAATCCCAGGGCGATTCAGCTTTCCAATACGGGCGCGCTGTGTTATGAGAGCAATCCGCTTACTCCATGTAGCACTGGTGGCATGGTGGGTAGAGGGAACCTTTGCTTTGAACATCCACCCCAGTACTGGTAGTCGGGGTGCCAGGAGGAGTTGTGCTTCGGTGCCTATTACCTCTGAGGCGGCTTGGACTCCTTCATAGGCTGCTAAAATTTCCTTCTCTGTTGGAGTATAGTTGGCTTCAGACCCTCTGTAGCTTCGACTCCAAAATCCCAGTGGTCGGCCTCGAGTCTCCCCAGGCACCTTCTGCCACAGGCTCCAGGACAAACCATGGTTCCCGGCTGCAGAATAGAGCACATTCTTCACATCTGGTCCTGTCCTGACTGGGCCAAGGGCTACCGCATGAGCGATCTCCTGCTTGATCTGGACGAAGGCTTGCTGCTGTTCAGGGCCCCAGTGGAAAGTGTTCTTCTTACGGGTGACTAGATAGAGAGGGCTCACAATCTGACTGTACTCAGGAATATGCATTCTCCAAAAACCTATGGCACCCAGGAAAGCTTGTGTTTCCTTCTTGTTGGATGGTGGAGACATTGCTGTTATCTGTTGATGACATCAGTGGGAATCTGACGCCGTCCGTCTTGCCACTTCACTCCCAGAAACTGGATCTCTTGAGCAGGTCCCTTGACTTTGCTCTTCTTGATGGCAAAGCCGGCTTTCAGGAGAATCTGGATAATTTTCTCTCCTTTCTCAAACACTTCTGCTGCTGTCTTCCCCCATACAATGATGTCATCAATATATTGTAGATGTTCTGGAGCTTCACCCTTTTCTAGTGTACTCTGGATCAGTCCATGGCAGATGGTAGGACTGTGCTTCCACCCCTGGGGCAGCCGGTTCCAAGTGTACTGCACACCTCTCCAGGTGAAGGCAAACTGAGGCCTGCATTCTGCTGCCAGCGGAATGGAGAAAAATGCATTGGCAATATCGATAGTGGCATACCACTTCGCTGCCTTGGACTCAAGCTCATACTGGAGCTCTAATATGTCTGGCACAGCAGCGCTCAGTGGTGGAGTCACTTCATTCAATGCACGGTAGTCCACCGTCAGTCTCCATTCTCCTTCAGATTTACGCACAGGCCAGATGGGGCTGTTGAAGGGTGAGTGGGTCTTGCTGACCACCCCTTGGCTCTCTAGCTCTTGGATCATCTTATGGATGGGAATCACAGCATCTCGAGTGGTTCTATACTGTCGACGATGCACTGTGGAAGTGGCAATTGGTACCTGTTGCTCTTCTCCCTTCAGAAGCCCTACTGTAGATGGATTCTCAGACAGTCCAGGCAAGGTATTCAATTGCTGGACGCCCTCTGTCACTACAGCTGCTATCCCAAATGCCCACCTCAGTCCTTTTGGGTCTTTGAAATACCCACTTCGCAGATAATCTATGCCCAGGATACATGGGGCCTCTGGGCCAGTCACAATAGGATGTTTCTTCCACTCATTCCCAGTCAAGCTCACATCAGCTTCCACCAAAGTGAAGTCTTGTGATCCCCCTGTCACACCAGCGATAGAAACGGATTCTGTCCCCACGTGTCTTGATGGAATTATGGTACACTGTGCACCAGTGTCGACCAAATCTTTATACTCTTGTGGTTCCGATGTGCCAGGCCAACGAATCCACACCGTCCAGAAAACACGATTTTCCCTAGCCTCTACCTGGCTAGAGGCAGGGCCCCTCTAAGCCTGGTTATCCTTCTTTCCGTGGGCATATGTCTTAGAGGTTCCTTCAAGGGGATTAGACATGTCATCATCATCATCATACCTGGCAGTTCGGCTATGGGCAACTGGAGCTGCTTTCCTTGTGGTGGAACTTCCTCTCTGAGCCCTGTCTTCCTTCAATTCACGCACCCTTCGGGCCAGAGCAGCGGTGGATTTTCCATCCCATAGCCTCATGTTTTCTCCACAATCACGCAGGAAGAACCACAGCTCAGCTGGTGGGGTGTACCTTCTCTCTCCATCTGGGGAACGTCTGCGTTGGGTACCAGAACCTCTGATCTGTACTGCCGAGATTTGGAGAAGGTTTTCTTTAATCTCCTCTCTGAGCTTCTTATGATTCTCCTCTATCTTATCTTCTAATCTCTGCAGACGTGTTTCCACCGCTGCGATTCTGGCATGTGTTGGGCCATGTACAGCATCTGCATAAGCTCGGAGCTTCCTTGCCATGTCAAGCACGGTCTCATCTGTGTCATCCCGCTTCATAATAGCTAGAGCAGATGCATATTCATGTGGCCCAAGTCGTACCAGTTTTCGCCACATCACAGATGTGCATGGTACCAAGTCTGGGTTCCTAGTTGTTATGTCATCTGAGAAGATAATCTCCGCCACTGCCATTTCCCTCAAGCGTTGAATCCCTTGTTCTATGGTTTTCCACTGTGTTTGCTGCATGTAGAGATCATCGGCACACAGGTATCTTTGTGCTACACTGTCCAAGACCCGTGCCCAGAGGCTGTGAGGGTTAGCCCCCCTCATCATGCCTTGGTCGATGACAGGATCATGTGACAGGGATCCCAAATGCCTTGCTTCAGTGCCGTCCAGAATTGTAGCCTCGCCTGCAGCATCCCAAAGACGGACTAACCAGCTAATTATGGATTCATCAGATCGTCGGGTGTAATCCTTCCTTAGGCCACGCAGGTCCTTCAGGGAGAAGGACTCAATATTGGCTTCTGATCTTGTGCCAGTTGCCTTGACTCCTGATTTTATGTCAGGAAATGTTGAGGGTCCTTCTCCTGCATCATCATCATCATCATCATCCACTGGTCGATCGGTCTTGTCTGTGCACTTCCCACTTCTAGTGCTAGTAGCAACAGCTATTGGTTGAGGTTTATTGTCTGGTTTAACTGCTGGCTTAGGCTCACTATGTGGTTTAGCTGCTGGCTTTGAGCCTGGGGAGTTGGCTGCAACCTGAGCGACTGGGATAGCTGATGATGTATCTCCCTGCCCCCCTTCCTCTGTCTGCTGCACTACAGTATCTAGCAGTGTGCGATAAGCATACGCCAGGGCCCAGCTCACTGCAATGATCCTTTTCTCCTTAGGGTCATCATGATATTTCTCTTTCAGATATTTCCCCACCTCAGCTGGGTTCTGAATTTGTTCATGGGGAAAGTCCCAGACTATAGGGTCAGAGAATTCTTTCAGGATTTGGCCCATATTTTCCCATTTTCCACCCCACTCAGGATTCTCCACACGTGGGTCTACTTCTGGGTCAGGGGTCTCATCAGCTCTTCTAGACATCTCGGCCCTCATTCTAGAGAAGCTGCAGACCATATAGAGGAAGCCTACCAGATTAAATACCAGAAAGATGGTCTCTTTAACATTCAGGGGAAACTGAACATTCTCCAAAAGTGACATAACAGATTCAAAGGAGAAGAAGGAAAGGAAAGGCTGGAAAGCCTCATTCCCTGCTCCTCCTCTAACTAGCTGGGTGTAATTACTAATAAATTCCCAAAACATACTGCTAGAACTGGGATGCAGGGTAGGACGAAGAAACCATAAACCATACATATCGTAAACAGACGCCAGTATCTTTGTAAACGCCCTATAAAGCATTATCACCAAGGCCAGCACAATAGCTAATCCAATCCGTGCCCCTTTACCGCAAAAACTACGTGGTAGGGACAATAATCCTAGTGACCAGAAAGGTATTGAAACCTCAAAAAGGTCTAGAGACCAGAGCCACATAAAAGCCTCCCCAAGAGACATTACAAATTCAAATAACATGGCTACTGGGTACTTTAACCTACTGCACAGCAAGCACAACCAATCGGCAATCAATAAAGGGTTTTTTTCCACTTTCTCAAGCCACGCGTTGGGCGCCACTAACTGTATTTGTCCTGGTTTAGGGCAAGTTTGGGAGATAACGCCCAAAGGGGCTTCTCTACAAAAGCAGATTCAATTGCCCCTCCCCCCTCCAACCGGTTCGGGAGAAAATATCTCCTTGGAGAAAAGTGGAAAGAAACCTGTTTATTAAACAATAGAAACCAAACAATATTAACAATAAAACTTCTCACTGCTCCAAAGAAAGCAAACTCAGAACAGTCCCCTCCCCAGGTTGCAGCTCGGCTCACTCAGTCTCTGATCAGTCTCTCTGGTGCTGGAAACGCCGTGGCCCAGGCCCGGCCAGGGGGGCCACAGGTGGAGCTGCCGGTGCTCTTCTGCGTGTTCAGTGCAGAGCAGGCTTGAACAGGTCCAAGAAAAAAGGAAAAAAATCACAATGCAGAGAACTTCTTTGCCTTAGCTAGCTAAAACTAACTAAAAGCAAGAAAAAGGGAAAAAAGGAGCTCTGTCCGGCTGTCTGTCCATCCGCAGACAACACAGTCCAGGAGCAGGAATGTGGAGGAGTGAGAGCAGTCTGAAAACAAACTGCGCGCTTCTTCCCTCCCCTCCTCACTGTCTGGAAGAGAGTCTTAAAGGTGTAAAACTTATTATTCAGTATAAACAGAACAAGACGATTGGGGATAAAAGCATCATATAGTCAACCCAGGACATTAATGTCCTGGGGTAATGTGGACTTTCAAGACTATTTGCCAGTCTCCTTCCTGAACTGCTTCCTTCCAGATCTTTTCCCAGGGATCTCCTAGGGTTGAGGGGAGAGGTGGCTCTGGGGAATCCAAACTGTCTTCTGGGGAGGAAGAATAACTTGGAGCAGAAACACTTGGATTAGAAATAGTGTGACAGTTTTGCTTAGTATCCTTGGCCATGGGGTTTATATTGTTGCCGGACGGTGAGTAAAGGGCGCTGCCAATTTGTCATTTTCTGGAGCTGTGGCCCAGGGTGGAGGTGGAATGAATGACAGTGGAGGCGTGACCTGCAGTCACAGGGGTGGAGTCTGGAGGTTCATTCAGAGTGGAAGAGAAGGTTGTGGTAGCAGGAAGTGGAGGAGCCAAGATGGAGGGAGGATGGCCAGGCTCCCGAGCCACATTCGGGCTTCTTCCATCTTGGGTCTCCAGGGCACAATTCTCCAAGACAGCATGGCCATTGCCATCTTGGACCATCATGGAAAGTCCAAGAAAGGCAGGTTTCAGGGGAGGTCCCGGGTTAGGAGTGACTGATGGATCAAGTTTTCAACACACAGCTTGCTGGTGAAGTGTCTCAAGGATGGTGTAGAAGAAGGGGAGCATACGGGGTGCAATGGGGTCCCTTTTGATTGAAAGGTTGTACAATTTAAATCCCACAGAGTCACAGAATTCAGTAGTATGGATTTCGTCAGCATAAGTGTCTGGAAAATTTTTAATGATCAACCTCACAATTGATTTTAAATTGTTCTTTGAAAATATTTTGTCATGATCAGTGAAAATTAACTTAAAGTGTCCATATAAGCTCCTTTCTACTTTGGACAACTGGCCATGCATTTTTCTCCTTCTCCACTTTGGGGAGAACAGCCAGCGGAACGCCCCAAATCAATTATGGGATGTGGATTCGTATTTTAAAAAACACGGTGGCAAAATGGGTGATAAATGTCCTGCATTTTCCCAAATCCACCTGCAATCCTCCACAGGAGGAAACCGTCATCGTCCCCACCAATGCTGGCTCAGGTCCCTCGAAGTGATGGGAAATCCACCAGGCCAGGCACAATCCACAGTCCCGGGGAGCCTGGCCTATCTCTCAGCTTACCCCAGCTGACGTAACTGAATGTCAAGGTCCCTGCTCAGAGGCCAAATGTCGCAGTGAGGGTGGCTGCGACAAACCTCACTGGTTCCCTGACTTAAGAGTGAAGTAAGCAAAATAGGAAAAGGAGCGGGTTCAATGGAGTTGCCCAAAAAGAACTTCAATAACGGGGTGAAAAACAATAAATATGGAGAAGTTGAGCACAGTACGAAGGGCAGGATCCAAGGACCTGAGATAAAGGGGAAGCAACAACATATACACTTGGGGCTAGAGAACTAGAACAATACCCATATAGGGGAAACAAGTAACCAGTAGGGAAGCAGAATTAGGACAACTTAGCACAACAAGGCTAAAGACTTACGGGAGATCTCACATGCTCATCCTAAGTTAAACAAATGACTCCCAGGGCTTGAACCTCATGCTGGGCTCTTTCGGGGTTAAATCTGGCTGACTCTGAGTTACAGCCGGGCTAACTCCCACACTGCTGCTTTGCACTGGCCCCTTGGGACCATGGGGCCCAACAGAGCCACAGTGATGTCTTTGGTTCCACGAGGCTCCACAGTGTCACAATAGTCCCTTGGATCCATGGTGCTCTGCAGTGTCACAATGGCCCCTTCATTTCACAAAGTGTCACATTGGTCTTCATAAGAAGGAAACCACAGAACCCCCATGTTTCAGGAGCTGATGAACAGCAGCTACCAGAGGCCAAGGCAAGCCTGACCTGTCTGTCCTGGCAGGTTTGTCTGGGAGCAACCCTTGGATATTCAAAATTATGAATGTGGAATCCTAATTTCAGACATTTGTGCCTGGAGAAGGAGGATTTTTTCCACAAAGAGAAAAGCATAGAGCCCTCTCCAGTGTTTGGAAAACAGGTCAGTGCTGGCACTCGGGAGTTAAAGACCATCCAGACCTGTCTGTCCTGGCAGCTTTTCTCTGGCAGCAATCCTTGGATACACAGAAATTTGGAGGTGGAATCCTAATTTTGCCCATGGATGCCTGGAAAAGTTGGACAGTTCTTTTCCGTACAATGGAAAGCCCAGAGCCCCAGTGTTTCAGGGGTAGATGGGAGTGGCCTTCCACATTCCAAGGTCAGCCAGACCTGTCAGGTGACTTCTGGGAGGCCAAGGCAGCCAGACCTATTCTGCGTTCTCTTGGTTCCATAAGGCCCTGCAGTGTCACAATGGCTCTATGCTTCCATGAAGTCTTGCAACATCACAGTGGTTCTCTTGCTTCCATGATGTCCTGTGGCATCATAATGGCCCCTTGGTTACACAAGTCCTTAAGGATCTTAATGGTCTCCATGGTTCCAAAAGGCCCCACAGTGTCATAATGGTCTTTGTGTTCCATGAAGCCCTGCTGTGTCACCATGGTCCCTTGGTTCTGTTGGGGCCCAGTAGTGCAACAATGGTTCCACAGCTTCCCACAGTGTCACAATGACCCCTTCCCTCCATGAGGCCCTGCAGGGTCACAATGGCTCTTTGGTTCCCTGGGGCCCCAGAGTGTCACAATGATTCCATGGGGCCTTGCAGTGCCACAATGGTCTCCATGGATCCACGGTGCCCCACAGGATCACAACGGCCCTTTGGCTCCACGAGGCCCTGAAATGCAACAATGGCCTCTTGGTTCCACAAAGCCCTGCTGCTTCGCACTGGCCCCTTGGGACCATGCCACTCAACAGAACCACAATGATGTCCTTGGTTCTGTGAGGCTCAACAGTGTCACAAGGGTCCCTTGGATCCATGGTGCTCTGCAGTGTCACAATGGCCCTGCATTTCACAAGACCCCAAAGTGTTACAATGATCCCATGGTTCCTCAAGACCCCAAAGTGTCACAATGATCCCCTTGGTTCCACAAGTTCCTACAGTGTAACAATGCCTTTGGCTCCACAACACCCCACAGTGTCTCAGTGGTCTCCACAGGAAGAAAACAGCCAAGCCCCAGGGGCAGATGAGAGGCAGTCACCAGAGGCCAAGGCTAGCCAGACTTGACTGTATTGGCAGATTTTATCTGGGAGAAAGCCTTGGATATAGGGAATTTTAGAGGTGGAATCCTAATTTAAGCCATGGGAGCCTAGACAAGAAAGACAGTTCTTTTCCATAGGAAGGAAAGCACAGAGCCCAGTGTTTCACAGTCAGATGGGAAGTGGCCCTTGACATGTCAAATTCAGCGGGACCTGTCAGACAGGACCCAGGAGGCCAAAGCAGGCAGACCTGTTCCACGTTTTGCTGATATCATGGGTCCCCACACCATCACAATGGTCTCCTTGATTCCATGAAGTCTGGCAATGTCACAATGGCTTCTTAGTTTCAGGAGCTCCAACAGAGTCACAGTGGTCCCTTGGCTCCATGCGGCCCCGCTGTGTCACAATGGCTCCTTGTTTCTATGGGCCCCACAGTTTGATCATTGACCCTTGCTTCCACAGGGCCCCTGAATTGCACAATGGTTTCCTTGATTCCATGAAGTTCCACAGTCCCACCATAGTTTCCTTGGACCCGCATTGTCACAGTGACCCTTGGCTCCATGAGGTTCCGTAGTGTCACCGTGGTCACTGTCAGAGTCTGGATGAGATCGATGCCCCAAGACACCTCGGGATGCTCGGAATGCCCGTGTGGGGCCAGGGCCAGGTCAGGCCTTGGTTTGTGGTGGGACAGAGCCCCGCCCCCAGCCCTGGCAGAACTGTCAATCACACAGCAGGGGCGGTGCTATCCCAGCTGTGATTGGCAGCAGAGCAGATGTTGATGGGACAGGAGCCCTGCAGGGCTGGCAGGGACCTGCAGCTTGCAAGGTGCTCTGCTCTCCCTCAGGTGCTCTCAGAGAGATCCAATCCCAGCTGGGCCCCTCAGGGCACAAGTGGCATTGCCTGTTCTTGGGCACACAGCTGATGTCTGCCTGGAAAGAGGCACAGGTTTTAATACCTGTTAATTTCATAATATACCAGAAAATATTTCTTATCTGGATTACTTGAGTACTTATAAGAAATGGCAAAGTATTCCCACCAGGAACAGGAATTTCCTGGATCTCATGGATTCTTCTACTGATGGCAGGAGAAAAAATACTGATCTTCCCCTCTAGCTTTGCCAGCAACATTCAGTCTAGTATTTCACGGCCCTCTTCCTTTAGGTGCCTCCAGCTCTCCTGGTTGAATGGCCATGCCTAAGGACAGCTCTTCATTTAGAGCAGCTGGATCTATGTAATTCCTGTTGTTCCCAGATTTCCTCCTGCAGCTGTTCTCTGGTTATTCCAATGTGTCTCCCTTGACTGGCTTCATGCTTTGAGCATCAGGGAGTTGCCCAATTTTTCAAAACTTTAAATACCTTCTTAGTCAGCATCTTAGTTCTGTTTTTATCTTTTATATCTTTATGTCTTTGTCTAAAATCCTTTCCATATGGCAATCCCTTGTCGATAGTGGACATCTCAGATGTTGCTGTCACAAGGAGCTCAGGGAAGGATTTTCATGTTTATTAAATTTCTTAAATTTTATCATGTTCACATTTTTTATATTGGCCATGAAGAGAAACCCTTCTGTGCCTCTGAGTCTCACCAGTTCCTGGTCCTCAAAGGACACAAACCTGATGAGTTGTGGTTCCCACTGCAGGGGCTGCACTTGGATCTCCCTCCATAGCCAGAGCAGAGCTCCCTTGTCCCAGAAAGTGCCTGGCAAAGGAGGGATGAAGGAAAGAGGACAGGCTGTGGGGATCAGCTGCAGGGCACTGCCAGGGAGAAGAATGACTTTTGCATTTGATGGAGCTGTGCCTTCCCCAGGCTTTGTTGGCTGACAAGGAATGAACGTACCTCTGTGTCTGGGGCAGCTCCTTCTCCAAGGAAAGCAGGTGGGAGTTGGAGCCAAGGAGCTGAAAGCTGCAGGTCCAACCTTGTCTGGAGGGAGCTGAGATTTGCACAAGGCTGCTCTGAGTGCCAGGGCTTGGATGGGGGAAATGGTGGGGTGGGGGTAGGGACGGAGTCTGATTGATTGTCAGCCATGAAGGGTCTTGATTTTCATATCTATTCAAACTGCATGAGGAGGTACTTGGATTAAATGTCAATAGGAGATTGGATATATCAATGAATTTACAGGAGAAATAACCTAAACAGGACCTAAAAAAACTTTTGTCCCTGTCTTTTTATATAGAATATATTCAGTTTGAATACACTCCTGGAATTTGTCTAATTAACCACAAATTATTTGAAATCTGAAATCAAATTATTCCCAAAGGCTTGGCTTGTTAAGGTGTTCTGAATATTATTGAGCCCCGGGACACTGAATTCCTGCACTGAAGAGCTGAAGGCTGAACAAGCCTCTGGAGCAGTGAAATCCAGCAGCAAGCTCCAAGTTGCTGAGGATGTCAGCAGCCCCCACTGAGGCCATCCCTGCCCAGAGACCATGGGGGAATGGGCAGACAAGGAGAGCGTCCCTGGGGCTGGGCCAGCAGAACTCAGAGGCACCAGTGGCTCCAGCTGGGCAATGGAGTGTGGAATGTGGCTGGGAAAGCCCTGCCTGGGCTGTGCCAAGCAGGACAGACAAGCCCTGACTCCCATCCCCCAAACAATTCTCTCAATGAGATATTCAAAAGGCATTACAATTCTTTGTGTATTCTGAGTTGGGCTCACTGGAGAAATACCAACAAGAGTTTCTCAGGAGCTCAAAACAACCAAACAGCCTTTACTAGCAACTTTAGAAAATCAGAGAAACTTTGGCAAAAGGTTTATTATCATATATTAGTTGTTTTGGTTTGTTAATGTAAGATTTTCTAATTTTGAGATTTCTTAGTTAATGTATTGATGAGTGTGGTGGGTTTTATTGTCGGTTAATTATTGATGTATTTTTTGTGAAATTGGATTAGGAGAAAGGTAAAGTAGGTTTAAAATTTTAAGTGGATATAAAGAAAAAGAGATTTTTCTCCATAGTTTATAAGATTATTTTCTTTTTAAGGTTAAGGTATTTTTTCTGTAATTTTTTTTTTTAATTTGGGATTTAAATTCTTCTTTACTGACTTTGATGGTTTCATGTTGTTTTTTTATATGCTTGTATTTTGTTGGGTTTTTTTAACTCGAGGGAGGATTGAAGTATTGAAAGGATTAACACCTGACCTGCTGGTAACTTCTGGTGGGAGTTGTGCTTGGGTTGTGTTAGGACTGGTTTTATGGTTGGTTTTTGGGGGTTTTTGTGTTTAATTTTAGTTGTAGGGTTATTTTGTATGGGTTCTAGTTTGTAGGTGTTTGGTTTTAGTTGTGTTGGGGGAGGGCACTTGATGGTAATATTTTTACAAATTCAATTGACCTATCTGGTCAAAGCTGAATTGGACAGCCTGCAAGGGTGATGGGTTTTTCTTAATAGTGTAGTATAGTATACTAAAGTGATTGATCAGCCTTCTGGAATAATGGAGTTGTCAATGCTAATTATTAATTACCTAGCGGGAACCCATGCTATGATAAAACACAGAGCCTTACCCAGTGTTTTGGGGACAGGTGAGAGGTAACCCTCATGAAACCATTGCCAGGCAGACTTGTCCTGGAAATATTCCTATAGGAACAATGCCTAGATATAAGGAAATTTGGGGGTGAAATCCCAATTGTGGCTGTATGTTCCTGGAGGAGAAGGAGAGTTCTTTACCACACAGAGCACCAGTGTTTCAGCAGCAGATAAGATGTGACATGCCAAGGTCAGCTGGACCAGTCAGGCAGTCTACAGGAGGCCAAACCAGCCAGAGCTGTTCTGTGTCACCTTGGTTCTGTGGGGCCCCATAGTGTCACAATGACACATTGGTTACACGAGGCCTTGCAGTGTCACAATGGTGCCTTGAATCCATGGGGCCCCGCAGTGTCATAATGATGCCTTGACTCCATGGGGTTCAGCAGAGTCACACTGGCCCCTTGGTTCAGTGAGGTCACACAATGTCAGAATGGACCCATGGTTACAGAAGGCCCCACTGTGTCACAATGATCCCAATGATTCCATGGCACCTTGCAGTGTCACACTGGCCCTTTGGGCCCTGGGGGTTTGGGTTGTCACAATGGTCTCCTTTGCTCCACAATGTCACAATGGACCATTGATGACAGGAAGCCCCTCTGTGTCACCCTGGAGCTTTGGTTCCATGCAGCCCTGGAGTGTCACAAAGGCCTCTTGGTTTCATGAGGGCCCACAGTATCACAATTGTCCTCTTGGTTCTGTGGGGACCCCCAGGGTCACAATGATCTCACTGGTTCCATGAGGCCTCTCAGAGTCACAATGCTTTGCTTATTCCATGGGCCCTCATAGTGTCACAATGGTCTCCATGATCCCATGAGTCCCCTCAATGTCACAATGGCCTCCCATTTCCATGAGGCTGTGAAGAGTCTTAATGGTCTCTCCATGGTTCCACGAGGCCTTGCAACGTCACAATTATCTCCACAATTTTCCATGATGCCCCACAGTGTCACAATAAACCCTTGGTCTCACAGGGCCCCACAGTGTCACAATGATCCCTTGGTGTCACAAGGCCCCACAGTGTCACCATGGTCCCTTACTTCCATGGGCCCTGTGCTGCTGCATTCCCCCCTCCCCTTCTCAGGCCGCCATGCCAGATGAGAAATACTCCTTGGGCCTCGGCCTTGGCCAACAGCCCCTGGGCTCAGCTCCTCTGCAGCTCAGCACAAACACTGTCTGCTCCAGGCACTGGTGCTGCCCAACCAGCTCCTGGTTTCTCTAGGAGCAGCCCTGGGAACTGTTTGTGTTCCCTCAGGGGCACAACATGCCTGTTCTCACACTGGAAAGAAAGCTGTTGATGCCAAGTGTGGCCAGGAGGAACCATTGCTGTGACTGCAGCCCCTCTCTTGGGGCCCTACAAACAGCGCTCCAAAAGGAGCCCCTTGGAGCTCTCCTGGGCCAGCGACTCCGTCTTAGTGGGGCCTCTCCCAGCCGGGAACTCTCCCGTTTGCTGCACTCGGGGATCCTGAACAAGGACAGAGCCTGGGCCGATCCCCCCACTCCTCCAGGCTCAACCCTTCACCCACTGGGGAGATGCCAAAGCATCCACAGGGAGCATTTCCTGCCCTCAGGGGAATTTCTCACAGGTGCCTTGCACTGACTCTTTGTGTCTGTGTGCACACAGGAGTGCCTGTGCTGGGGAAATGTGGCAGAAATGCTACTCTCGGTGGGGTTGGAGTGCCTTGTATAGCTAAGTTAGTCAGGCCTGTAAGTGAGGTTAAATCATGAGGTCTAAGCTAAATTAAATGCTTCTAAAAGTTGCTGTTGGGCTAAGTTGTTATGTTTAATATAAGTCATTAGCTAAGTTAAACACTGTTAAGTGTTATTGCTCTTTTAAATTACAAAGTCATAGGTTGTAAGTTAGGTTAATACTATTAAGTGCAGGGGAGAGGTCAGACTCCACTCACCGCCGGACTCAAAAGAGAGAGCCCCTCTGGGAATACTCTTCTTTTATTCCCCGTGTGTTTACAGAGGCGTATCCAGGTTCTCAGTGGCCACACTAGGTGACAATTTCAAATCTGGCCACTAATTGGTTTGAGCACAACTTTCTCAGAAACTCGCTTCCTGGTCAAACCACGACATTCTGTCACTTAATATTAACCCCTTGCAGGGGATTTTTTCAGCGTTCTCAAGCCCTCTTTTGTAAGACATGAGGACGCTGCTGGGGGGTCCCTGTCTCCCTGTTCCACCCCAGGGCCCCGGCCCCCCATCCCCGTGTCAGGCTCTGGGGTCGATCTCGTGGAACATCCTCTGGGGGAGGCTGCAGCAGAGGGGGTGGGGGGACCTGGGGGGTCAGGGGACCCCACTGTGCACAAGCAGTGTTGGACTGCTCTGGGGGAACTGTGAGGGGGGGCTGGAGCAGAGTGACCTCCCCAGTGACCTCACACAGCCCCTGTGATGTCACACAGCTGATCTGTGATGTCACACACTCCCTGTGATGTCACAAAGGCCCTGTGATGACACCCAGCCCATTTGTGATATCACAGCCCACATTATGATGTCACATTTAATGTTATGATATTACACAACCTACCCTGGGATGTCACACAGCCATTTTATGATGTCAGAACCCCTCTGTAATGTCACACAGTTACCCTGTGATGGCAGAATCCATTCTATGATGTCCAGCCTATGATGTCACAGAACCTACTCTATGATGTCACAGGCAACTCACTGATGACACACACAATTGCTCTGTGATGTCACAAAGCCCCTTCATGATATCACAGGGCCAGAGCTGGGATATCAGTCTGTGATATCATAAAGCTGCTCTGTGATGTCACAGAAGATTCGGTGATGTCACAAACTCACCCTGTGATGTCACAGTCTGTTCTGTGACGTCACAGCCTGCTCTATGATGTCGCTCCATCACCAGTGATGTCACAACCCACTCTCTTATATCACAGAGTCACCCTCCATGATGGCAGACTCTGCTCCATGGCCTCACATCCTCCTCTGTGACATCAGAGACAGTTCTGTGATGTCACAACCCCCTCAGTGATGTCACAAAACCCTCTCTGTGATGTCATACTGCCAATCTGTAACGTCACAGCACACACTTTGATCTCACAGTCTGCTCTATGGTGTCATACAGCCATGCCATGATGTCACAGCCTGCTGTGTGATGTCACACAGTCCCCTCTATGATGTCATATCTGATCAATGACCTCACACAACAAACTCTGTGATGTCATAGCCCAACCTGTGACCTCACACAGCCCACTCTGTGCTGTCACACAGCCCCTTGCTGACATCACAGTTGCTCTGTGCCTCTAGGCCACAGCCATGGAGGTGCTGCTGTGACACAGCCCCCTCTGGGACATCCCCCAGCCTCTGCCATCCCCCCATCCCCCAGCCCCTGAGCCCCTGTCAGCTCTGGCTGTGCCCTGCTCGTGTCCCTGAGCTGCCCTGGCAGTGCCCCAGCCCTGCTGGGCTGTGCCCAGGAGCTGCTCCTGGCCAGAGCTGTCTCTCTGCAGCGCTGCCCTTGCCAGGAGCTGCCTCTGGGCCAGGAGCCCGGCCCAGCTCAGCAACACAGACACAGCACAAGGACTTTAATGACCCTCTGGGGCTTTGGTGCTCTTTGCATCAGACTCAGTCCCTCAGAGTGTGCTCAGAGAACTTCTCAGGGACTCAAAAGGAGAGTGAAACACAGAAGTTTCTCATACTTTAAACCGATCCTTCTGAGGGACAGGTCTGAGAAAGTGTCCCCAGGTTTCAGCCAGAGAACAACACTGGAGGCAGTGATGACAGGTGGGGAGAAGCGAGGAAAAGATGTCTCTGATGCTGAGCAAACCTGCACCTCTGTCCCTGCAGGCTGTTGTCATCCCCTGGCTGCCCCACCTGGCTGGCCCCTTCCTTTGCTGACAGCTCTGCCTCCTGCCTGCCTCTGCCTGCCCACACAAAGCCTTGGACTGCTCCAGGCTCTTTCTGGGGGATGTGTTGCACCACAGCCTTGCCCTGGGAGGGAAACTCCTTTCTCCTGCTGTCCAGTCTGGGCCTCCTCAGCCACCCTTGGTGCCATTATCTCTTTCTCAGGATGATTCTCATTATGAAGGAAAGCTCCAGCCTCTCTGAAACCACCCTTCAATCCCTCCCGGACTACTCCTGTTCTGTCCTCAGTCTCCACACCAGTGAGCCCAGAGCCTGCAGCCTCCTCCCGCTGGTTATGTGATGAGGCCTCCAAACCCCATCTTGGGAGATTTTTGGGTCCTCTCCAAAGTCTGTGAAAATGGAAAAATAGTAGTCAAAGGAATTTTTTCCCAAATCTTGCAGTGATAGAACAAGGGCCAGTATCTCTGAACTGAATGAGGGTGGATTTACATTTGTTAGAAGGAGGAAATATTTCACAATGATGAGAGTGGCACAAAACTGCAATTGTTTTTCCAGAGAAGTGGATTCCTCATCCCAGGAATTATCCAAGAGCAGGAACTTTGTGCAACCTGCCCCAATGAAACCCTCTCATCCCCAAGAACAGAATTCCTGTTGTGTGAGTTCTCTGATGTGCTGGGTGCCCTCACAAAGCTTCTGGCCTGAATGTCTGCGAGGGCAGCCAGGCTGCTGCAGGGGCAGGGACCTCACAGCCATCACCATGGCAGCCCTGTCCCCTGTGCCTGGCTCTCCCCTTTCCTCTGTCCCTGCCTTGTCTCTGCTGGCATGAAGAGTTTTGTCATCAATATCTTGTCCCCAAGGTGCTGGGGCTAATGGCTTCCCAGGCAGGCTCCTGGAGCACAAGTGGCTTTTCAGAGCCCAGGCAGAAATGAGCCCTGAGGCAGCAGCTCTGCAGTGCTGGCCACCAGGCCGGGCTGCCAAGGGAGGCTTCTGGCCATGCCCTGCAAGCAGCTGCTGCTGCCAAGGTGCCTTTGGTGCCTCAGGCTCTGCCTGGCACAGCTCCCAGCACGGCACTCTGCCCTTGTGCCCGAGCCCTTCCCTGTGCTGGGGCTGGCCTGGGGCTTTTCCTGCAGCAGGACCTGCCCTGATGATCGCACAGGAAAGGCAGTTCCTGCTGGAGCAGGAGGCTCTGCCTGCAATGGACTCCAACATCTCCAGCAAGGCCCTGTTTGCAAAGCCCCCAGTAGGAAATTAAGGAGGAGGATCATGTTGCTTTTGGGGTGAATAATACTGAAAGCAGACTTCTCCATCCCAAAATCCAACATCCTGAGAGGGAAACTGGCAGGGATGGAATAATTCACAGAGAAAGAAACAACCAAGGGACAGCACTGAGAGCTTCTGCAGAGCTGCTGAGCTGGCCCAGCCTGGGCACATCTGACTGACAGGGCAGCACTTCAGACTAGAGAAGCCCCGTCCCAGATTTTAACAGCAGCATCTCCTGACATTTCCCTACTTGGGGCTGTGGAGATTCTCTGCAGTGGGGACATCCCTCAAAGTCACTTCTCCAGGTTGAGCCAAAGGAATTTGCCCACAATCATTAGTCTGGGGGAGTGACATTAATCTCTCTTAAATAACTGGTTTTGCTTTAACACAGTTGCTTTGAAATCACTTCCAAGTGCTCTATTCAATATAATATGTTATAGCTCTTATATATTGGTGTAAATATTTCTGATTAAGAACATTTTGTTTCATCATTGCTATAATAGATATTTATATATAAATATCTCAGGTTTGCCATCCTTAATCCTGTGAAACAAATTCTTTAAAGGTGTCATGGTTTGACCCTGGCACAATGCCATTGTCCCCGTGAAAGGTATATTTGCAAAATGGTTACCGTGAGATGGGACTCAGAAACAGAACAAAGCAGGCTCCAACTTGGGAATGGAGCGGAAAAAAACCCCAACACTTTATTAATCTACAACATAGAGACAAAATGGATAAAAAGGAAAAAAAATTACACACGACAATCCACAATGGAACACTTCCAAAACACTCTTTCTCCTTCTACCTTTCTAACACTCAATCCTCTCTAACACTCACTTCTCAGTCCAATATCATCTCTCACACAACCTCCCCCCAGTTCATCAGGAGAGAGGAGTCTCCCTCTTGCACCATGGGCCTCCCCAGGAAACACAGTTGGAACTTCCTGTGCTTCCGTGTCACACGTGGCAGCCGCCTGGAGAGAATCTGCCGTGGTGACCATCTTCCTTCCATGTCCAGTGCTCTCACCACTGTCCATGGATCCAAACTGCTTCTTAGGTCTTTTTAACAATGCTTTGCTCAGCTTCAAGAAGTGGCAGCCTCTCACTATTTGGGACACCAGTCCCCCCCATATTTCACCCCTTGGGGCCAAAGGGCCTCGTGAACAGAGATCTTTCTCCTCTGAAGGCAGAGGGCTCCACCACACCCTCCTCATCAGTCTCTGTTCCCTCTACTTCTTCTTACAACAGCTTTGTCACTTTTGGTTTTTGGCCAACCACCTCCCCCAAGGTGCAGTCTCTACATTACAGGAAGAAATTGGTTCTGTCCCGTGGCCATGTAAGAGACAAGTTTAGCCCAACAGTCCACTCCATCATCTCCTCCATTTAGGGCGCTTCTCATCTGCTGGCATTTCTTTATTTACTCAAACCTTCTTCTCATTTGCTCATCCTTCGTTCCCTCTCAATTCTCAGCTGGGGAGGATCAGTGTTTTTTACAGCTTCCATTGTCTCAACACAAAAGAATTAAAACCTCAGCTGCGGTCTGCCCGCGGCTGGGCACCTTGCCCCCCCCCACTTCTTCTCCTGGCCATGGTGCCAGCACAAGATATCAAATTTCAAGCCAGCACAGACTCTCTATCACTCTCTCCCGGGGGTGCTGCCCGAAACATCCCAGGTCTCCTCCACCCCTGCACCTTGCAGGGCTCTGGCCTCCCTCCCCTCAGGCCGCATGGCCTCCCCTGCCCCACCCAGACGCAGCTGGCCAGGGGAGGAGGTCAGATCAACTCATGGCTGGACTCAAAAGAGAGAGTCCCTCTGGGAATCTTCTGCTTTTAACCCCTGTGTGTTCTCAGAGGCGTACCCAGGTCCCCAGTGAACACACCTGGTGGCAATTTTCAAACCTGGCCACTGATTGGTTTGACCACAACTTTCCCAGAAACTCACTTCCTGGTCAAACCACAACAAAATGTTAATTCCACCTCATTAATTCTCTACACACAAACGCTTGAAAAGTCCAGGGCTGGGACTGGAACCAGCTGCTCCAAGGCTGTTCTCACAAAAAGTGCTTAGAAAGCCTGGAGGTTCTTGGGGATGTTTGAGTGTGGATATGACAGTCCGGTCAGAGACAGAGAAAGCAAGATAACCTTTCCCATGAATTGGTCTGGGAACTTTTAGGGAGCTGGAGAGAAAGAATTGTCAACTATCCACAGGTGGTGTTTGGAATAAGTTGTTTTTTTCCATAAAGTTGTTTAATGGAAGGTGTTTTCTTAATTAGCCAATCATGTGAAATATGTTGATTAAATGACCAATGAGGTCCACTTGTAGCAAACCAAGGTATAAAAGAAGAGGATTGAATAAACGGGTGGCTTTTAGCTCTCAGCCTTCTGATCTGAGTCTGTGTCATCTCTGACTCCACAGTGACTTTTGGGGATCTGTGAGGGCTATTAGGGATCCTTTCTGCACCTCATGACCTAACAGGATCTTCTCCAATAAACTTTGCCTGAAGCTCCTGCTGTGCCTATAACAGGAACCCCTGTGAGTGTCTGGGACATCCCGGCTCGTTGGCAGCCTGGGGACTCCTGGGATGCCACCATGGAACCCCCATGAGTGCCTGTGACAGATCGGTGCCTTTGCAGCCCAAGGTGCCCTGGGATGTCACCATGGAATGGCTGTGACTGCGTCTGACCACAGGGCTCCTTACCATCCCCAGAAACCCCTGGGAGGTGTCCATGGAGCCCCTGTCTCTGCCCGTGACATTCCAGCTCTTGAACAGCCTGGAGACTCTTGGAAAGTCCCCGTGGAACCCCTCTGAGGGCCTGTGACAAATCTGATCCTTAGCAGGCAACCATCCCCAGCCCCCTGTTGCTATGGTCAGTTTCCATGGCAACCATCCCCAGCCCCCTGTTGCTATGGTCAGTTTCCATGGCAACCATCCCCAGCCCCCTGTTGCTGTGCTCAGTCCCTCGGCAGCTCCATGCAGACCCCATGCCAGGAGTGGTTGCCATGGACACCAGCTCAGGCCTGCAGCCAGAGCCCGTTGCCATGGCAACCATTGGCAGTCCCATCCCCAGGGTCATGGGATCCCAGATCCACAGAATTGGCTGAGCTGGGAGGGACCCATCAGGATCCTGGAGTCCAACTGCTGGCCCTGCACAGGACACCCCAACAATGCCAGCCTGGGCCTGGCAGCGCTGTCCAAACGCTGCTGGAGCTCAGAGAGCCCTGGAGCTGGGAGCCTTCCCTGTGGAGCCTGGACAGCGCCCCAGCAGCCTCTGGGGAAAAACCTTTTCCTGAGATCCAGCCTGAGCCTGCCCCGACTCAGCTGCAGCCCTTCCCTCCAGTCCTGTCCCTGGGCACCAGAGGGAAGAGGTTCCCACAGCCCCAGCCAGGGACCCGCTCCCAAGGCTGCTGCCATGGCCACCAGGGCTGGGAGCAGCTGGGATGCTCGGTTTCCATGGGCCAGGGTTCAGGAATGGGATTCCCCAATTTCCTGCTCCCATTAAAACCACGCTGCCACTCGCTGCCCTTCCACCTCCCATGGAAAGAACAAAAGGCAAAGATCCTGGGCTGGGATAAGAACAATTTAATGGGAACAGCAACGAGATAAACAACAAACAGGAAGAGAAACAATACTGGTAACAGAAGGGAAAACAAAAACTATTTACAGGGAAAACTACAACATCAACAACCGTCTATTCCTGGCCACATATTTCCTCCTGCCTGGAAAGGACACCCTCCTCTTTGCGAGAGAGAGAGTCCCTTGCCTGCCCCTGGCAATAACCTAAGGTGGGACTGAATGTAACATCATGGCCATGGCCACACCGTCATGTTCTTCAATCTCACATCATATCATTGACAGAACCAGGAAAAGCTATAGGTGTCTTCCCAGCATGGATCACAGGGACCATGGATCACCAGGGCTCTTCCCAATGTGGGCTCTCCAGTGGGGGGACGAAGTTAGGGCAGTGCATGAAGCTCCTTCTGCAGTTGGGGCATTTATAGGGCTTCCCTTAACTGTGCCTCTGGTGGTGTCTGTTCAAGTTACAGCTCTGGGTGAAGCTCTTCCCACACTGGGAACACTCGTAGGGCCTCTCCCCAGTGTGGATTCGCTGGTGGGTGATGAGGTGGGAGTTGCGCTTGAAGCCCTTCCCGCAGTCGGGGCAATGGAAGGGCC
This sequence comes from Passer domesticus, assembly GCF_036417665.1. Taxonomy (NCBI): domain Eukaryota; kingdom Metazoa; phylum Chordata; class Aves; order Passeriformes; family Passeridae; genus Passer; species Passer domesticus. The sequence goes on from NW_026990164.1 coordinate 632,426, forward strand.
TCTCCTGTGTGTGAATTCTCTCATGCAGGAGGAGATTGGAGCTGGTTTGGGACCTCTTCTGGCACACAGGACACTCATAGGGCCTCTCCCCAGTGTGGATGCGTTGATAGATGATGAGGTGGGAGCAGCAGCTGAAGCCCTTCCCACATTCCCCACACTCACAGGCCCATTCCCCAGTGTGGATCATCTGGTGGCTCATCAGGGCGTTGCTCTGCCTGAAGCTCTTCCCACACTCCAAACACTTGTAGGGCTTCTCCCCGTCATGAAGCTGCTCATGGGTCACCAGCTCCAATCCCTGGCTGAAGCTCTGTCCACCTTCCTGGCTCAGGGTGCAGCCTTTCACCTCAGAGCACCCTGGGCTGGGTTTGGTCCCCTCTTCCTGTGCCATCTCTGGAGCTTTTCCTCCCTGTTGGATTCCTGCCCCGTGGAGCCGCTCCAATCTGCCTCTTCCTCGAGGTTCTTCTGTGGGGATTTGTCCTCCCTGGTCTCCATCCTCACCTCCTTGTCTGGGGGAGGAAGGACAAGGTGAGGATGAGATTTGCCCCTATGCCGCTGGGAAAGGGAAGAAGATCCCCCAGTGCATCCCCAGCAGGACAGCAGTGGGGTTGTCCTGCAGCCGGGGGCATTGCTGGGCTGGGAGATGGAGCAGATGAGAAAGGGAAAGGGGCACTTACTCCTCCTCACCTGCCTGGGTGTCCCGGGGCATCTTTCTCTTCCTTACAGCCTCCTCCTCCATCCAGCCAAAGTTTGGGAATGAGAAATCCTGGTTTGGGGGAAAATACAGTGTATGACTACATTGGATTACGGTGTTCCCCCTGCCCAAGTCCATCTCTGGTGTTGTGGCACATCCACAACGAGCCCCTGTGAGCAACCTGCACTCCCAGAGCCCGGAGCACGCTTGCTTAACCTGCTGATGGACAAGGCCAGAGATGGGTCTGTGTGCACAGCTCCAAACGCAGTTTATTGCAATGCAGAGGGTCCAGGCACAGAGACAAAATGGGGCTGAGGACACAGGGTTTGGTAAGGGGGGAAAGGGGCGGGTCTGAGGGCCAAGGGCCAATGGGAACTGAGCACAGGTGGTGCAGAGGAGGGGCAGCCAACTGGGGAACCAATGAGGTAACAGGGGTGGAGCATTGCAGCAAACCGGGACCAATGGGGGACAAGAGAGGGGAGAACATTCTAGGGGGAATCCATATAAAGAAAAAGGGCAGCTGGAGTGGGTGACACCAATGAAGCCTGCTGCATTCCCATGAGCCTGCAAATGCTGATGGTGAGAGCATTGTCCTCAGAGGGGTGTCTCTCTCTGACCCTGGTCACCTTTGCCCTGAGGTATTACAGTTCCAATGTTGGGCCCCTGCGCCTCCACACTCTAGAAGTCACCGGGAATCTGGTGCCTTTGTAAACTTCCAAAACACTAAAATTCAGTGCCCAAAAATACACAAATTACTAAGATTCAACCAAAACACTCAACCCTGGGTTTCTCCTCTCTGGTGTCTCCACTTTGGGCTCCTGGAGGCGCCCCTGTCTGGGTTGCTGTTGGTCAGGTTTGTATTGGTGTTCCCCCCTCTGGGCTGCTGGGGCTCCTGGCAATCCCGCAGGTTCCCCTTCTCTGGGCTCACCACTTTGGCGTCACAGGTATCCCAGGGGTCAGCACTATCCGGGGTCCCTGTTTCAGGGTTCTGGGGTATCCATGGCTCCCCCCTGTCCATGCTGCCAACATGTCCAGGCTTCTGGAGCACCCCCAGCTCTCGCATTGCCCGTTTCTGCTCCCCCCAGTGCCGGTTTCCCTGCCAGCCCTTGCCGGTCCCGGGCGATCCCCAGGTGGCTCTGGGCTGACAGTGCAGCCCCTGGGCCGGGCAGAGCCCGCCCCAGCACGGGGGGACCCTGCATCCTCCGCTGCCTCGGCAGCCGCGCCCAGCGCCGGGCACGGAGCTCGGGCAGCCCCCGCCGCCCCCTGCCCAGGGAGCCCCGGGACCCCCGCAGCCGGGGCTGGCTCTGAGCGAGGCGGCCCCGAGCCCGGCTGCGTGGCCAGGGGGCACGGCGAGCCCGGGGCCTCTGTGCCAGCGCTTCCCCCGCTCTCCCTCAGCCTTTGCCCGGCCCGGCCCCCGAGCACAGAGCTCTGCCCGGGGCTCCCGGCCCGAGGGGCGGCTCCGGGCCCGCCCGGCCGCTCCCGGCTCCCACAGCCCGCCCGGGGCCGCCAACAAAACATCCCAGCACCAAATCCACAAACCAACCCCTGCCACCCTGTCTCGCTGCGCCTTCCCAGGGACCCCAACCCCGCGGCAATGCCCCCGGTGCATGGGGACAAAAAGCTGCTCCAGCCCAGCCCCTCGGAAGCCCCAGCTGCGGCTGTCCCTGGCACAGCGATCCCGGCAGCTGCCCCGCTGTCGCAGCTGCGGCTCTGGAGCAGGGAGGCTCTGCGGGACCCCCGGGCTGGGCCCCCTCCCAGCCCGTGCCCGCCCCGCACCTTCAGCCCGGCCTCTCTCGCTGCTCCGGCTCCTGCACAGTCCCCGCTCTCCATTCTTCGGCCCCCTGGGCTCTCCTCTGGGGCTCCTACAACACCCAGCAATGCAAAACAATGGATTTTGGTGCTTCCTAGCCAGACCACAACTGAAACTTTGTTCCTTTTGCCTGGCTGCAGAGACCTCCAGGGCGTTTTCTGCACACAGTCCCAGCCCCCAGCACTTGCTGAAGGCGCTCCTTGCAAATGTCACTGTGCCAGGGCCCTGTCCTTGTTGTCACTTGCTGGGGCTGGCCATGCACAGAGCTCCTGGACTTGCATTTCCAGCTGCTGTGCAGCCAAAGCCGAGATATCTGCAGCTGCCTGAATGCAAAAACTGCAATAGGAGCCTCTCTCCAGGGGGAAATCTCCCCTCCTGTGCCAGCCCGTGGCAATGCTGCCATTCTCTGCTGCTGCTGCTGCTGCTGGGGCACTCGGGGCTCTGGCTGAGCAGCAAAGGTGACCCTGAGCCAGGAGCTTTCCTTGGCTGCAGCAAAGCCTTGGCATGCAAAGCCCTTCCCGGCGCTGTGCCCTGTGCCAGGAGGGATTGTGCCAGCCGAGCTGACCCGAAATTTCTTCTCCCAGGCAGCTTTAGGACATGCTACATAGAGAAGCCAGAGCCCACTCTCAGCTTTGCGCAGTCCTGCAGAAGAATCCTGTGTGTGAAGCAGCCTGGGAACAGGGTTTGGTGTCAGGGGAGGGGAGCTCAGAGCCCTTTTCTGGCCTGTGGGCTGAGGCTCTGCATTTGCAATGGCCCTGCAGCTGCCAGAGGGGCCTTTTTGTCTCAGCTGAGAGCAGTTCTGTTGAGAGCCTGTCCTACACCCGCTTTTCCTGCAAATGTGCCCAATAAATTCACATTTTTTGCAGCCACAGGTCTTGTGTGAGTGCAGGTGTGACAACTGAAGGATGGAACAGCTCTGATGGGGGGAGTTCTCTCTTTCTTGTTTTGATTTTTTTTTTCCTTGGGTGTGTTCTGTGTTTTGTTCTTTGTTTTGTTTGGTTGATTTGTTTGTTTTTGTTGGCTTTTAGGTTTTTTTGTTTGTTTCTTTTTCTGTTGCTTGGGGGGTATTTTTTGTTTAGGTTGTGTGAATTTATAAAATCAAAGGGTTTTGGGAAAGCTGCAAAAGGCAGGCCTCAGAGACAGCAGAACTGTGATTAGAGTTAAGCACTAGCCATAAAATAAGTCAGCAGAAAAATTATTAAAAAAGTAGAAAAGTAAGGACAAATGGAACAATGGTCTGTCTATTAATGCTTGTCTAGAATAACTTCCTCAGCTGCAGAAAAGTATATCTAGCAAGATACTAGGAAGTTCTAAGCTTAATAATGCAGCTCTGTGCATTGTGTTTTAAGGCTTACAAACAGGTATTGTATTCAAAATAAGCAAGAATTGTTTTAACCCAGTGTATGTGTGCTTATAGTGGTTAGATAGAACTACTGTCAATATGCTTTTGCTTTGTGTGATTAGTCAAAAAACTTACAAAGTAAGTTGTCACATTACGTTCTTGGTCTGCTGCATGGGATGTGAGCTGCTGGCATCTTCCCATTGTCATAACCATGTAATGAGATGGATGCTGGAAAATAAAAAGGCTCAAGACACGTTCCTAGCAGTCCCGTCCTATTCGTGTTTTGTACATAGCCCCCAGCTGGCAATATAGGCGATGGTTTTCTTCTTTTGGTATGGTTTTGTTTGTTTTTGGTTTTGGTTTTTTGGTTTTTGTTTGTTTTTTTTTTTTTTTTATAATCGACTTCTCCAGCAGTTCTGGGCAGAGCTCTGTAACTGTGTCTGACACTTGTCTGTGGTCCTGTGCAGGTGGCCAGGGGGACCTTCCCCGAGCTGTGTGCAGAGGAATCCACATCAGCCCAGGCCGGGCTGGGCAGTGGCCGCTCAGTTCCATGGACTGGACACGGCTCTGGACGCTTCCCTTGGAGCATCTGCAGGGAGGGAACGCTGGGGCTGTCACTGCTGGGGTGTCACACACAGGGGAACGCTGGGGCTGTCACTGCTGGGGTGTCACACACAGGGGAACGCTGGGGCTGTCACTGCTGGGGTGTCACAGACAGGGGAACACTGGGGCTGTCAGCGCTGGGGTGTCACAGACAGGGGAACGCTGGGGCTGTCACTGCTGGGGTGTCACAGACAGGGGAACGCTGGGGCTGTCACTGCTGGGGTGTCACACACAGGGGAATGCTGGGGCTGTCACCGCTGGGGTGTCACACACAGGGGAACGCTGGGGCTGTCACCGCTGGGGTGTCACACACAGGGGAACGCTGGGGCTGTCAGCACTGGGGTGTCACACACAGGGGAATGCTGGGGCTGTCACCGCTGGGGTGTCACAGACAGGGGAACGCTGGGGCTGTCACTGCTGGGGTGTCACAGACAGGGGAACGCTGGGGCTGTCAGCGCTGGGGTGTCACAGACAGGGGAACGCTGGGGCTGTCACCGCTGGGGTGTCACACACAGGGGAACGCTGGGGCTGTCAGCGCTGGGGTGTCACAGACAGGGGAACGCTGGGGCTGCCCTGTCCCCAACAGCTCTGCCAGTGCCTCGAGGGGACATAAAGGCTGAGCCAAAGGGTGAGAATTGCAGAAGGGGCTGAGCTGAGAGGGACCCATTAGGATCATCAAGTCACAGAATCACAGAGTTGCTGTGTTGGAAGAGACCTTCAGGATCATCGAGTCCAACACAGCCCTAACACCTCAACTAGACCATGGCACCAAGTGCCCCGTCCTGTCTTTTTTTAAACACATCCTGTCCTTTTTTAAACACATCCAGGGATGGTGACTTAACCACCTCGCTGGGCAAACCAATCCTATACTTTATTACCCTTTATATAAAAAACTTTTTCTTAATATCCAACCTATATTGGATAAGCTCAGCTGCTCCTTGGCACAACTTAAGACTGTGTCCTCTGGTTCTGTCAGTTGCTGCCTGGAGAAAGAGACCAACCCCCACCTGACTACAACCACCTTTCAGGAAGTTGTAGAGAGTGATAGGGTCACCTCGGAGTCTTCTCTTCCCTGGGTTCCTCAGTCGTTCCTCACAGGATTTGTGTTCCAAGCCCCTCACCAGCCTTGTTTCCCTTCTCTGGACACGCTCCAGCCCCTCCATGCCCTGCGTAAATTGGGAAGCCCAGAACTGGACACAGCACTCAAGGTACGATGCCAGAACAGGGGAATAATGCCAAGTACACCAGTGCCAAGTGCAGGGGAAGAATGACCTCCCTGCTCCTGCTGGCCACACCATTCCTGATCCAGGCCAGGAGCCATTGGCCTTCTTGGTCACCTGGGCACACTGCTGGCTCATGTTCAGCCGGCTGTCGAGCAGTACCCCCAGGTCCCTTTCTGCCTGGGCACTGTCCAGCCACACCATCCCCAGCCTCTGGCATTGCAGGGGGTTATTGTGGCCAAAATGCAGGACTCAGCACTTGGACTTATTAAACTCCATCTTATTGGACTCTTGCATCCATCCAGCTTTTCCTGATCTCTCCAGACCCCTTCTCCCTTCCAACAGATCAACACATGACCCCAACGTGGTGTCATCTGCAGGTTTACTAATGAAGGACTCAATCCCCTCATCCATGTCATCAGTGGAGATATTGAGCAGAGCTGGCCCCAGCACAGAGCCCTGAGGGACAGCACTGGTGCCTGGCTGCCAGCTGGATGCAGCAGCGCTCACCAGCACTCTCTGGGCCAGCCATGCAGCCAGTTCTGAACTCAGCACAGAGTGCTCCTGTCCCAGCCCTGGGCTGCAGCTTCTCCAGGAGTGTGCTGTGGGAGACAGTGCCAAAGGCCTTGCTGGAGTCCAAACAGACACATCCACAGTCTGTCCTGCATCCACCAGGAGGGGCACCTGGTCATAAAAGGAGACCAGGTTGGTCAAACACAAACTACCCCTCCTAAACCCCTGATGGCTGGCTCTGATACCTTGGCCATGCTGGAAGTGCTGGGTGATGACACTCAGTATAAACTGTTCCATTTCCTTACTGGGTACAGAGGTCAGGCTGACTGGCCTGTAATTACCAGGATACTCCTTCCCACCCTTGTTGTGAATGGGGGTCACATTGGGCAGCTTCCAGTCATCTGGAAACTCACCAGTGAGCCAGGACTGCTGGAGAGCGGCTTGGCAAGCTCATCTGCCAGCTCCCTCATCACCCTGGGGTGGATCCCATCTGGGCCCATGGATTTAGGAATATCCAAGCATCTTAGAAGTTCTCTGACTGCTGCCTGTTGGATAATGGGGGGACCATTCTGTTCCCTGACCAGGGAGGGCTGTTTTCCTGAGGACAAGCCGTTCTTCTCACTAAAAACAGAGGCAAAGAATGCATTAAGCACCTCTGCCTTCTCCTCTTAATAATCTTATTATTCCCTCATAAGGGAACTTAATAATATGCAGTTATTAAGTTCCCTTATGCATCTAATAAAGGACAAAAGTTGGTCTTACCCTTCCTTTTATCATTCATCTATGTGTAAAAACATTTTTTATTTTCCTTTACAAAAATCGCCATTTTAACTTCAATCTGAGCTTTGGCCTCCCAAATTTTTTTCCTACCTGCTCTAGCAGCCCTCTTAAATACATCCTGAGAGACCTGACCCTCCTTCCAAAGATGATACATCCTCTTTTTTTCCTAAGTTTCTCCAAAACTTCCTTCCCCATCTCGACTAGGCTGGGCATTGCCTCGTCGACTTGTCCTTTGGCATGCAGGGACTGTTGGTTCTTCTGCCCTCAAGATCCCTCTTTTAAAGCACACCCACTATTGCTGGCCAGGGCTCTATGTACAAATCACGAACGGAATGGGACTGCTGTGGAAAGCATCTCAAGCTGTTTATTTTCTAGCATCAGTCTCATTACATGGTTATGATTTGTGGAAAGAAAAAAACTCTGCAACTTCGCAAAAGTTGTAAAGCCCGTATGTTTATTTCAGCACTGGACACGTGGGGATTGTTCACCCTTAAAGGACATGTGTACCCCTGAGAACTCCCAATCCTTTTTTATCTCCCTTGCTTGCGGTCGCGCGTGTCCAAAATCCCCCATTCAGGGCGGCCCCGGCAAGCTCAATGGCACGCGAGCCGCAGCGCTGGGGGCACTCTCCCCTCTCTGTGTGCTGCAGGGAGTGCGCCTGAGGCAAGGATGCCTTCTCAGACTCTGGGCTTGCTACGGCAGGAGCGATGGAAAGGCGGACTCTGTCTTCTGGGATAAACTGGGCTTATTGAGGAGCAGGGAAGTGGAGGGTCCAAGGAAACCAGAAGGCAAAGACAAGACTAACGGAGTAATGGCAGCTTATACAGGGAGGTGGCTACAAAGCCTGCCCTCCAACCAATGGAGTAAGAGGGAGGAGTGGGTAAAGGGATACAGATATTATTGTACAACTAATCACAGGTAACCTGGGGAGGGTCCCCAGCCCCTGAGCCAATCACTGAATGCCCTAAAGAGAAGCTTCTAGATGAAAGGACTGGGTTGTCAAGTGACAGGGCACCAGGGAGGGACAGAGCAAAGGGATACAATGGCTCTTACGGTAACCAGGGAGGAGATAGGGAAACTGACAGGGGATTCAGAGCAGAAGGCAACTGGGCAGAACCAGTATTAGCATGTGGGGAGAATAGAACATACCAATTTACAAAGTACAACTTAAAACAACTAGAACCAGTTAAAAGCACAACCCAACAGTAAACTGACTGAAAATCTTGTGTTTTGTCTCCTTACATTGTCAGTAAGGAAGAAAAGGTTGTAGAGAGAGGAGAAGTGTTCTGAAAGATTTCTTCTGATTCTTATTACTCTTTCTTTTAGTTATTATTAATAAACATTTCTTTATACACTTTTAAAATATTGAGCCCACTTTGCCTTCCTCCTACCCCTGTCTCACAGCAGGAAATGTATAAGTATATTCTAGTGAGTGCACAGGTAATTAGCCAACACTGAACCCACCACACTAGTTGATGCATTTGCCAAGGAATCTCAAATTGGCAAACCAAAACCACTACAGAAACATTCCTGATGAACTGCACAAGAGCAGGAGAAAATCAAGACAGGGCCATGGTTTGTCAGGACTTGCTTGATCCTAATGAGCCCCGTGGTGCATTTGGAGCTGAGCCCTTGAACCTCAGGGCCTGAGAGGAGATTGCACAAATATTTCCAGGAGTCAAAGGCAGAGCACCTAAAGTGCCTCAAAGCATGAATGGGACCCACTGATGTCCATCCCCAACACAGGCTCCTCATGGACTCCTTGAAGGAGAGAACTGGAGGCCAGGATGGCACAAAAACCTCTCAGAAGACTGAATGTGGAAAGGAAATTCCAAAGTACCTTAAAAAATTTGAGTATCTCAAAGTATTAATGAGCCCTACTGAGTGTCAGTACAAAGCTCTCAAGGGACTAATTAAAGCAGATAATTGGGGCCATGATTGCACAAACCTCTCACAGAGTTTGTATCCAAAGGGAAACACCAAGTACCTTAAAATACCTGAAGTACTCTGAAGCATTAGTGAGCCCCACTGAGTGTTGTTACTGACAAAGCCTCTCCAGGGACTAATTACAGCAGATAATTGGAGGCCATGATTGCACAAACTTCTCACAGACTCCAAGGTAAAAGCCAAAGTCCTTTGAAAAACCTGCAGTCTCTGGGAGCCTGAAGGAGCCCCCAGGGCCATTCCCGACCAAGGGTCCCCAGAGACTCCTTCCAGCAGATCCTTGAGGCCACTGGGATGTGGGCTAGGGTCTTGCTTCGGCAAGAACCCCTTGTGTGAGGACACGAGGCTTGACTCCATTTTCATCAGAAGGCTGATTTATTATGTTATATATTATACTAAAATACTACATTACAACTATACTAAAAGAACAGAGAGAAGAAGATCAGAAGGCTACAAAGACAAGAATAGAATAGGAATGAATAACAAAAATCCTGTGACTGCTCACAGCCTTGGCACAGGTGGCTGTGATTGGTCACTGATTGAAAACAATCCACATGGACCAATGGAAGATGCATCTGTTGCATTCCACAGCAGCAGATAGTTATTGTTTACATTTCTTTCCTGAGGCTCTCAGCACCTCAGGACAGGAAAAATCCTAGCAGAGGCTTTTTCACTAAAATATCACGGCTACATCTCACCCTTTAAAATTTATTAAATTAAATAGAAAAAGAAATGTTTGCCATCCCTTCTACTGGGCCCTTGCAGAAGAGAGAACAAACACCTCTTGAGGTTCATCTGTTGCCAATCAAAATCTCAATCAACTGCTGATGTGGAATGGTCAGGGAAATTCTTCACCTGTAGAACATTCAGGAAAATTCGTCACTTGTAGAACATCATATTCTATCATATCACTAAAACAATCTTAAAATATAAGAAAATGCAAAAAACTCATGCAAACAAAGTTCATTGTTTCAAGTCCAAACAGCTGAGTTTCAGGACAGAGTCCATGGACTGAAGATGTTCCTCTTTGACATCTCTGGAAGTCCCCTTTGGTCCTGAAACAGGCTTGCAGAATTCTGAAACAAAAAACTGCTAAAGAGAACAAGAATTATCAAACAATTCATTGACAGTCATCAAACAATTCAGAGAAAATTTCTGGAATGCCCTGGCCACAGCCCTTCATTGAACCACTTGGGCTGAGGCTAATTTTTGGCTTTTCAATACTTTTGAGCTGCTAGCTCTTTCCACTTTTCTTTATGAATTTTTTTTTTTTTTCCCAAAGAAGAGCAGCAGCAGAGGGTCTCTAGGACCCTTGGGTGGCCCTGGTCCTGGTGGACGGACCAGAGAACCCAGACCTGGCCCACAGAATGGTGGCCCAGGTCCCTGTGGGGAAAGCAAAGTCCCCAAACCCAGCACTGGACGGGGCAGTGGCCCCGGCCCAGGGAAATGAGCCAAACGGCCCAGAACCGGCCCGTGAGGTGGGCTCTGTGTGCTCAGAACCTGGCAGGACCATGCTGCCAGCGTCTTGAGAGCAGAAATGACCCAATGCTTCCTCCCCCCAGCAGCACAGGTGCACACCGGCAGCTCGGGAAGAGAAGCTTTCTCAGGAATTGTCATCCCAGATCTGAGGGTTTCTTGTCCCCAGAGCAAGCGAGCAATGCTTGCTTTGCTCTGTGTCTCTCGCTCCTGCAATGCAAATGCCACTGCTCCTGCTTTCTGCCCCTCGGCACCACCCCCATCCCCACTGGGCTGGGGACCAGAGGCAGATGCCACAGGAGCCAACTCCCCCACGCCGCTGGGGCGCTCGGGGGAAGGCAGGCACCCCAACCCCCAGGGAGAAGCCCCCGACCACACACGAAATGACCCGCGAACCACACTGATTTTGAACACAGCCAGCCGAACTGCACCTGCAGTCAGCTGGCGGGCCGTGCCCCCTCCACGGAAGGACAGGCTCTTCGCAGGGTCTGATGCGAGTGACGGAGCTTCGGAAACCAGCGGGACAACTGGGGTGGGTGGTGTGGGCAGCATGGGCGCTGGTGTCGGCTCTTGAGGCGGTCCCGTGGGCTCAGCACCATTCTCAGCATGCTCTTGCACTGCAATCGGGTCGGCAGGGAGCGGCGGGACAGGCGGGGGCGGTGGCCTCGGAACGGGGTCGGCCCGCGCCGGCGCTGCCTGCACCACTGCGAATTCAGTTGCCGGCGGTGATGCAGAGGGAGAAGGCACGGAGGCAGCTCCTGCAGCTCCCGGGGACAGCAGCACAGCCTCGGGTCGCGGCGCTGGGGAACCATTGTTGTTGATGGCGTTGCCTGGCAACACGGGCGGATCGGCGGGAGGCGGTTCCGGGTGCCGCGGCGCAGGCGCAGTCATCAAGGCCAGTGGAGCCGCTCCAAGAGGCGGCGGGGCCGCGGGCGGAGCCGCGGGGTCCGGCGCCTCCCGCGGGGCCGGCTGAGGCGGAGCCGCGGGGTCCGGCGCCTCCCGCGGGGCCGGCTGAGGCGGAGCCGCGGGGTCCGGCACCTCCCGCGGGGCTGGCTGAGATGGAGCCGGATCCGCTCCCTCCCAGGGTGGGGGGAGCGGAGAATTCCGCGGCGAAGCGGGCGGGGCCGGCCCGGAAAGCGGCGGGGCCGGATCCCCATCCCCCCCAAGAGAAGGAGCTGGGGGGGGAAGGCAGCTCTGCCTGCTCATGCTCCAAGGGAGCGGAGAAAAACTTTTGCTCAGCCGTGGGCAATGCGGGGGGGCCGTGAACCCGCGGTTCGTCTTCTTCGAGAGGCTCCTCTCGTGCTGAACCTGGTGGGAACAGAGCGCGACCGCGCCACCGAGCCATGATGTCCCCCGCATCCTCTCTTTTTTTTCAAAATAAAGAAATAAATCCGTGCATGCACTGCATACATTATTGGGGGTGCAACACCCTGGACTCTTGTCCACTTAAAAACAGCGTCCATGAACTCCCAAAAATCTAAATCAAGGGAGTATACGACATTTGTAAGAAATCTATGAAATATTGCCCATCTGAAAAACTCATAACACCGTCTCTCCCACAGACAATGAGTAACTCTGTCTTCACGTCCCCATCTGTGCCAGAATTTAATAACTTTCTCCTCTGACTCAGTAAACGGAACCTGAGCTTCCGAAGGTACATTTTTCCAACTTTCCTCCCACCTTTTGCGAATGGCAGGATTTTCAGGAAGGGAAAAAATAACAGTACCTTTAGACAGTGTCCTTGTGGATCCAGCTGTGCAGCTCTGCTGCTCTGCGGTCTCTGGACACAATGTCCAGGAAAGTCCAACAGGTTCTCCTGTTTGCCTTGGCTGTGAACTCTGCCCATCTTCAGGGTCTTGTTTCTTCAGCTCCAGGCTAGATTCCATGGTCACTCTTGGGGTGACCATCAGTTTCACACGTCCAGGGTTCACCAATTGTTGCTTTGACTGCAACCCCTGGTGCGAGGACACGAGGCTTGACTCCATGTTGATCAGCAGGCTGATTTATTATGTTATATATTATACTAAAATACTACATTACAACTATACTAAAAAGAACAGAGAGAAGAAGATCAGAAGGCTACAAAGACAAGACTAGAATAGGAATGAATAACAAAAATCCTGTGACTGCTCACAGCCTTGGCACAGGTGGCTGTGATTGGTCACTAATTGACAACAATCCACATGTTCCAATGAAAGATGCACCTGTGGCACTCCACAGCAGCAGACAGTTACCGTTTACATTTCTTTCCTGAGGTTCTCAGCTCCTCAGGACAGGAAAAATCCTAGCAGAGGCTTTTTCACTAAAATCTCATGGCAACACTTCATAAATCGGGGTTAATAAAAAAATCAACTTAAATCCTACCATATCCTCACATTACTCTTGTTACTATGTCATAAATTACACTCTTACTCCAGTTTTCTGTAAGAAAAAGTCTACCTAATTTCAAATCCTTCTTAATTTTACTTTTAAATCTCCTGATGTTGAGACAATTTTCCAATCAGGTATTTGGCCTTTCACTCGTGAGGCATGTGTCCAACCCCTTTCTGCTGCTCGAACTGCAGTTTCCGTGGTCAGGAGAACTAAAAATGGTCCCTCCCACCGTGGCTCCCGGCTTTCTCCCCTCCAGCATTTGATTAATACATAATGTCCAGGTGGAATAGGATGGATTGGAAAATCCAGGGGAGTTGTTTGAGCTAAAGCCTCTTTTTCTCTTAATTCCTTTAAATTGTTTGCAATAGTTGTTATATATCCCTGGATGGATCTATCCCCCGCTAACGAGGGGTCCATTGTCATACCCTGAGGATAGGGCATTTCATATTACATTTCATATGGTGAAATCCCGGTCTCAGAATGGGGCTTAGTTCTGATATTTAATAAAGCCAAAGGGAGACAGGCTCTAATATCCCTCCTTCTCTGGTGCCCCTTTACATGAACCACTGCTACTCTCTTCGGACCCTTTAATGCTTCAAGTGTCTGAACTATCAATCCCTCGTGTACTAACCCTTTTCCTTGAGGGTTTCTAAGTCCCCTTTCTTTCCAAATTTTTCCAAAAGTATGCACTACACTAAAAGCATATCTGGAATCCGTATAAATAGTCCCTTCTCTCTCTTTTAGTATTAAAAATGCATGGAGTAATGCATACAGGTCACAAGCTTGTGCTGACCAGGATGGACTAAGGAGACCAGACTCCTTTACCTCAAGCTCTTCCCCACTCATTATAGCCTAACCTGATTTTCTTTTCCCACTCACTCCCTGAGACAACCCATCTATAAATAACTTCTCCCCCGCTTTGTAACTCCTGCTCTCCCAAATCTGGACTTATTTTTTTTGTAACTCTATAATCTCTATGCAATCATGTACCAGCTGTTCCCCTGGATCCCCATAAAGAAATTGAGCAGGGCTCTGGACTTGTGTCAACTTCAATTCAAATTCAGGGGAGGTAGTCACGATAGCCTCATATTTCAGTATTCGGCTATCTGTTAGCCATTTCTCAGCTTGTTGTGCTAAAATTCCCCTAAGATTATGAGGGGTATATACTTCCAAAGGCACCCCAAAGGTTACTTTCTGGGCCTCTTCCACTAGCAACGCAGTCGCTACCAAAGCCTGTAAACACCTTGGCCAACCTTTACTAAGTGGATCTAAGAATTTTGAATAATACCCCTCTGGTTTCTGACTTCCTGCCCAGTCTTGAGTCAGCACTCCATAAGCTGTCTGCTTGGCTGTATTTACAAATGACTGAAAGGGTTTTCCCAGATCAGGAAGACTTAATACAGGAGCCTGCAACGGAGGTTCTTTAACCTCTTCCAATTTTTTCTCATCCTCCCTAGTCCACTTAAAATGGTTTGTAGACAATTTTTCATAGAAAAATTTCACTTTTCCACTAAAAAAAAAAGTCCGTCAATCCACTGTCTACAATAATCCAAAGGACCTAAAAACTATCTTATATCTCTTTTTGATTTTGGGGATCCCATGTTTAATATTCCTGAAACTCTTTCAGGGTCCAGCTGTTTCTTTCCCTTACTGATCCAATGACCTAAATGCTGACGTCTGACTCCACAAACTGTAATCTGGATCTGGATATTTTTAGACCATTCTCACCTAAAAAATTCAGCAAATCAATAGTACTCCTCCTAGTTTTCTCCTCAGTTTCCCCTGCCAATAACAATTCATCCACATACTGTAACAACTTGATTCCTTTGGGGAATTCGAAAGATTTCAAGAGATTTTCTAATGCTCTCCCAAAAAGATTGGGTGACTCCGTGAAACCTTGCGGTAGCACCGTCCACCCAAGCTGTTCCCTTCTACCTGTATCCGGATCTTCCCACTCAAAGGCAAAATAATCTCTTCTGCCCTCATCCAAAGGGCAAGTCCAAAAGGCATCTTTCAAATCCACTACACTGTACCAGGTGTAATTAGGGGGCAATTGACTCAACAAAGGATATGGGTTAGCTACTATGGGAAAAGGAGGAATAGTTCTTTGATTTATTGCCCTTAAATCTTGAACCAGTCTGTAGCTCCCGTCAGATTTCTTTACCAGTAAAATGGGAGTATTATGAGGTGGCATACAAGGTTCTAATATTCCTTGCTATATTAAATTTTCAATTATTGTTTTTAGTCACCTCTGCCCCTCTAGTAATATTGAATATTGCCTCACTCGGATTGGTATTTCTGGATTTTGTATTTTAACTTGAATGGGCGGAATGTTCAACCTCCCTACTTCACCTGAATGCCAAAAGGTATTATTAATTTCCAGATCATCCTCTTCATTTAAAGAATATATTTTAAGTTTCCCTTCACAGGGTTTTATCTGTATTCCCAAGGCTATTATTAAATCTCTGCCCAACAAATTATTCTCAGCCTCTGGTAGCAACAATAAGTCACTCACTCCAAATCTCTCATCTGTCTCTATTTGCACCCCTTTAAATACAGGAACTGGAAAAGCCTCTCCCTTAACTCCAGTTACTGGAATTTTCTCCCAACTTATCTTACATCCCTGTGGTAATTTCCTTACTGTTGACCTAGAATCTCCCGTGTCCACTAAAAATATAATTTCTTCACTATGGGGACCTATTTTTAACTTTATCAAGGGCTCTTCTGGTGGCTCTTCATTAAATAGAGCCCCTGACCACCCTAATCTTCCTGAAAATTTTTCTCACCCTGCTGCTTTCTCCTACAACTTTTTTGTAGGTGTCCCTTTTTATGACAATAAAAACAGGTGGGTCCTGTACCCTTAAAGGTAGGGCATGAATTTTGGGAGTGTCCCTTCAGGTGGCAAGAAAAGCACGTGGGTCCTGGGTTTCTAAAAATAGGACCTGACATCTGCTGTTTGTTCTTTCCTGGGGGTTTTTCTCTATTCAAAGCTGCCTGCATTTCTTTAACTGCTGCCACCAAGATTCTTGCATCTGCCCTCTGCTTCTCCTCATCTCTCTTTACATACACCTTTTGTGCTTCTCTCAGGAACTCCTGAAGCCCCCTGTCCTGCCAATCTTCTCGTTTCTCCAGCTTCTTTCTGATGTCTCCCCAAGATTTCGCCACAAACTGAGTTTTCAAAAGAACCTGCCCAGCTGCAGAATCAGCATCTATACCTGAATATAATTGCAAGTCCTCCTTTCATCTCTCTAACCATGCTGCCGGGGACTCATCCTTTTTTTGATGCTCACTCAAAGCTTTTCCCATATTTTGTCCCCTGGGCACTGCCTCCCAAATTCCTCGAATAATTGTCCACCGAAGATCACTCATATTCTGCTTATGCCCCACATCCTGGTTATTCCAGTTTGGATCCTGCACAGGCCATTTCTGATCACTCCGCTCTGGTCCCTGATGTTCTCTGTCCCAAATCCGCATCCCTGCCTGTCAGATCATCTCTCTTTCTTCTCTGGTAAACAAAATTCCTAGGATAGACTGCAACTCCACCCAGGTATATGTGTTTGGTGCCAAAACCTCATCCAACTATTTTGCCACTCCAACGGGGTCCTCTGCATCTCGCCCATCTCCTTCTTAGACTCCCTGACATCCCCTGTATTTATGGGAGCACTCACATAACTAATAGGTGGTCCCTGTCCTGCATTTGTCATTGGAACCTCTCTAAGTGGGTAATAATCGATTTTCCCTTTCTTCCCCCTCATCTCCATCATTCTCCTCCCCTTGGCTCCCCCTGCCTCTGGTGCTGTGTGCCACTGGTTCCTCTTGAATAAGAGGTGCCTTTGGATTCACAGGGGGACCCTCAGGGACTCGAGGCTGAGCTAGCTGCTTAGGTTGTCCATAGGGGGGTGGGAGATGATTCAATGGGTCTCACGGCTCCTGCCTGTTCCTTTTGACCGCTTGCTCTTTGCTTAATAAAGGATACAACGGGTAACCCTTACCTTCTTGCTTCTGAACAACAAACCCACTTCTCCCCTCAGGGATCTGTAAGGCAGCATACTCACTCTCTTCCTGATTAACAGGCTCTTTGGAATTCACATATATATTTAGAGCCTGGAAAATCCAATCCTCAAATGATCCCAACTTAGGCCAATAGAAATTACTTTTCTGGATCATTTCCTTTGTCTATTCAAACATACAATACTTAATCATTTTCTGCTGACTTTTTCCCCTTTGGGATTCTCATTCATCTTAAAACTGTATCATCATCCCCAGCGGGCTGTCTTGAGGAATGCTCTCTTCTTGAGAGAACTTTCTTCAGGGTCCTCAGATCCTCCAAATTCCTGTGAATTTTTCACGCAACCCACCACCCCTGGGTTCAGGCACTTACATTTTCCCTGACTTAACCCTTGCGGCACCAAACTCCAGTAGCAGGAGAATCTTGGTTTCTCACACTCACCCCGTGGTTCCACTGCCTCACTTACTCCTCTGTCACACTACCTTCTCAAACTACTTGTTCTACACCTATTTATTTTTCTCTCTTTCTCAATCTATTTCCACTTCTCTTTTTTAATTTTCTCCTTCTTTCTCAATCTATTTCTACCTTCCTTTCTTCATTTATTTTACACTTTTCTGGTTACCTCTTCTCACTATTTCATCACATACTAAACCTCTAGCTATCAACTCTTCAAAGCAAATTGAACTAATTCAATCACTCTTCTTCTTAGTCTCCTTACTGAGTCACTCTCTCCTGCTCAAGGACCTTCCCACAGGTTCTTGGACCAGGGACTCCCTTCCTTCCTTGGTCAATCCCTCCCAGGGGCCTCCCTTGTTCACTTCTTGCTTTCTTCCTTTCTCGGCCGGTCTACTGGCGGAGATCTCACAAACGCGGTACCGGCAGCTCCCACTCACTTTGGGGGTCCAAGGCTGCCCAGCCCCCATCTCACATACTCCACACACATTCACACATGCACACAGCAGCCCCCCAGACCCAAAACCTCGTGATACTCACAGCCTCCTTTCCTCACGAGGGTCTTGGTGCACAAAGAAGTTTTATATGGCTACTCCCTTTCTCCTCTAAGCCGCCACTCTGATAGGAGACTCATTTGCGCGCTCACAATAACTAATTTGCTTATGCGTTATTGGAATTAAGGCTCTCTTTTCCAAGGGAGACTGGTCTAGTCTCAGGACCACTTAAAAGTCTGGTGGTGGGGAGCTCCTTTCCCGAGGGCTATCCATCTCCCCGGGACTTGGAGAGCCTTCCTGGGTGTCGGCACCAAAATTGTTCTATTTGCCTTTCTTCAGCCCCTCTGGGCTCAGAGTTGCTGCTCTTCTGGCTCAATCCTGCCTAAAGCCAGAGAGCTCGGCCTCCCCCACGGCAACAGGAACAAGACTCGGCAAGCAGGCACTGGAGCTCAGTGCCTAAGGCTGAGGGGCCGCGGGCTCCAGTCTCGAGCACAGGGAGGGCACACGCCCAGCCCCACAACTCCTGGCCTCACCGCCCTGAAAGGCCAGGACCAGGGTTCCACACCTGATGCCAGGGGTTCCCTCCAAACGCCCACTGAGGAAGCGCCAGAGCAGCCAGCTGTCAGGAACAAGGCGGCTGCCAGGGGGCTGCTCATGGCCTCTGACACCCAATTGCTCAGGGCTTCCCAGTGCTCCAGCCCCTCAGGCTCTCCCCCAGCCCGGCCAAGCTGCCCGGCAGCAGCGCCGCAGCCCCACAGGAGCTCCAGAGGAGCCCCAGCCAGAGGCACCTGGGAGCCCTCAGCAATGCAGCCAGCAGCACACGGCCAGGAGGACACGGATGGCGCTTCCTGCCTGCCACAGGCCTTGTGGCCATCTCCAGGCACCGCTCCAGCAGGGATCCCCGCAGCTCCGGCCCTGCCCACCCCCTCTGCCGGCAGCAAAAAGGCTTCAGCAGAACCACCACAGGCCAAGGGGCTTCTGGCCATTGTCCCTGCAGCACTGCACGCCTGGGCAGCTGGCTGAGTGCAAGCACCATTTTCCCCCTCCTCATCTATGCCCTGTGGATGCAGGGCAGCAAAAGAAACATCCTGGAGCCTGTGTATTATAACGCATTCTATATTTATAAAGTAAAAGCAAACAAAAAGGAGAACATTTTAGAAGAAAAAAAAAAATTCCCCATTACTCAGGGGGTCCCAGCAAAAAGAGCCTCTGGGATTAGTTCTCCACTGAGCTCCAGCAGCTCAGCCTGCGGAGACGCGGCCGAGCCTTCCACACCCTGCGCAGCTGATCTTGCAGCCTCTGGAACCTGGAGATTGGAGCCCGCTCTGCTGACCTCAGGATGCACAAGGTTTCAATGGCCAGGCTTCCGACACCAAGGCTGATGTCACTGGCCATTTCTTCAAGGGCTGCAAGAGAAAGGAACAGAGTCACGGTCAGAACCTGGACCTGTGGGGATGCGAGCAGAGTCTCCTGCCAGGGCCATCCCAGCCTGCTCTTGCCATGGCCAGGAGGGAGCAGGGACCAAGGGGATCAGCCTGAAGCTGCTGGCTATGGATCCTCCACGTGGCCCTGAAATCTGTGTGTGCTCTGCCCAGACCAGCCTTCCTCTGCACAGGGAGCAGAGCCCTCCACAGCCGGGGCAGGGCTTGCAGCTCCCCCTGCCAGCCCCCGCTGTCAGCCCGCTGTCCTCACTCACCAGTGCAGATCATCAGGAGCTCTCCTGGCTGCCCCCTCAGGAGCCGCCCGGCCATCCCTGTGAACACAGAGCCTGTCAGGGCGGCAGCGGCACAGCTCCCTGCCAGCGGCGCTGCCAGCGCTGCGGCCACACGCCCTGCTGGCCCGGCAGGGCTCAGCCCGGGCCCTTGCCGCACGCTGCCGCCCAAGGGCACGGCTGCCAGAGGGCGGCAGCAGCGCCCGGGCCAGGCGGGGCTCCACGGCGCCGGGCCCGGATGGCGCTGCCGGGGCAGCGGGCGGGGCTGGGGCCGAGCTGCGGCGGGCCGGGGAGGGAGCCCGGCCTCGGGGCTCACCCATGAACCTGATGGCCGCCTCTCGCAGGGGCTCCTGGGGGCTCTCCAGGTAGCGCAGGGCCCGGCGCAGCTGCTCGGCCGCTCGGCTCGTGTCCTCTGCCAGCTGCAGAGAGCGGCAGCAGGGAAGGCTCGGCGCGGGCTCAGCCCCTGTGGCGGGCGCTCCCTGCGCCCAGCCCCGGCCTCCCCTGCCCGCACAGCCCTGAGGCGCGGCCAGCAGCCGCTGGCGCCGGGCTCCGCAGGGGGCAGAGGGCCGGCTGCTGCCCGGGGAGCCGCGGGGCCGCCCCGCAGCCCCGCCGCGCCGGGGCTCCATGGGCACCCGGCTCGGGCCCACAGCAGCCTGGAGAAGAGCCCGCGCGGCCTCTGGGTGCAGCAGCGGGCAGGGGCACAGCTGCCAGCCCCGCACACTGAGCACCGCGCTCAGGGGCCTTCTCCAGGCTGAGGTTGGGGATTCTCGGTCGTCCTTACCAGGCACTTGCTGAACTTCCACAGTTTTTCCTCCTTCACCAGCTTTTTTATATCCCTCCTCTTCAGGAACTTGGCTGCACAAAGCAGCGTTTCCCGAGAACACTGGAGAGCAGCAGAAACGTGGAGATGGCCCCACAGCCCAGGGCACAGGAGCATCCCAGTGCCACAGCCTGGGGGAGGCTGCAGCCTGCAAGGCGCCAGGACAGGAGGAAGCCCAGCCCCCTGCCAGGGAGACAGCAGCTGGCCACAAGTCCTCACCTCAACAACAATCTGATTCTCATCATGGCAGTGGAAGTAGAGTGGCAGCAGGCTGTGGTGCACGGGTGACTTCAGGGCATGTTTTCCATCTTCCGTTAATAACTCCAGCATCTCTTGAAAGACCATCATGGAGCTCAGCTGCACCTGGCTATCATCCTGTATGAAAGCAAGAACAAAAGAGCTCAGCATCAGCTGCTTCGGGTCCAGCAGGGCACAGGCCTGCATCTCCACAGGGCACCAAGTGCCCGGGCAGCAGCCAGTGGCCGTGGCTGTGGGCACAGAGCCTTACGCGGTCAAAGAGTGGCAGGAGCGCCTCAGCCAGCTGCAGGGCGAGGGAGCTGGGTATTGGGGTACCATTATCCAGGAATAAATATCTGAGTAGGAGAATGGTCATCCTGATCACGTCACTATCATTTTCCTCCAGCAGCTCCACAAGACTTTCAGTCAGGCTCCACATTTTTTCAGCCTGTGTGGAACACAAGTTTGTGAAAGGCCACCCGGCTGCAGCAGGGCCCAGAGGCCAAAGCCCGTCCCGAAGCACTCGGGCAGCTGAAGCGGGAGGCAGGAGAGCTGGGAGCAGCTGCCCCGGGCCCAAAGCCCAGCCAAGCCCAAGTGACAGCGTTTTCCAGCCCCACACTGCTGGCAGGGCTTCAGCCACTGCCCCCTTCTCACCATCAAGGGATTCTTGCCCAGCACCACGAGGCCTCGGAGTGCCAAGTGACGCCTCTCCCCGTCCTCGCTCCGCAGGTTCTTTGTCATGATCTCCAGAACACTGTCGCTGCATTCCCTCAAGTCCAGGCACTCGAGGACCTGAAAGGCACAGGGCAGTGACAGGGCACCCGGCCAGCAGCAGCCCGGAACCGCACAGGGCTGGGCCCAGGCAGTACCACAGGGCACGGGCACCGTCCCAGGCAGCTGCGGCTACGAGAGGGCAGCGAGCTGGGAGGCAGTTCAGCGAGGCAGCGCTGGCCTTCAGGCTCACCTCCACAAGGAACGCCAGGGCAGGGAAATCCCAGTATGGCATCTCTTTGCTGAGCAGGCTGAGCAGGTAGAATGCAATCCCACAACAAAAGTGTATGGATGAGTGGCGAATTTCTCTGACAAGAGGAAAAAGGAAACAAGACCCTGAGCCAGTGGGGCAAACCTCTGCCAGGAGTGACGCACACAGTTCACATCTTTCCTCACCACCCTCCCAGCAAGGGGCCCTGGGCCATTTGGGAGTTGTTTGCTCCAGAGCAGCCTCCTCTCCCAGCCTTTTCCAGTCTGCTTGGCCATCCCTCAGTGACAAGGGCCTCTGGCTCACAGCCACAGGGACTGTGTGGGGCACCCTGGGCACAGAGCACAAGTGGCTGGAGCAATGGGGAGAAGGGGGTCTCACCTGGCCAGCAGACCCACGGCATAGTGGTGGGTGTCAGCACAGAGCAGCGTGTCCCAGGCACCCTTGCGTTCCATTGCCACCACCACATCCTCACAGCGGAGAAGGCAGAGCAGGGACTTGAGGGTCCGCACTGCAAACCTGTGTGCAGAGCAAAGCCCAGGTCACTCTGGGAGCACTGGCTCCTTCCCAGGCCACGTGGCAGGGACAGGAGCTCTAGGATGGAGCACCTGTTGGGGCTGGTGGCAAGGCCGTGTTCTTCCTGGCATCCCTTCCAGAAGGTATCCACCTCTCCTGGCATATCCAGAGTGCTGAAGAACACTTGGAAGAGCAGGTGCACAAACAGGTGTGGGAAATACACCTTCATTATACGGGGGATACAGGGCAGCTGGAGGACCTTCCACATCACCAGAGTTGCCTGCAAAGGACAAAGGCCCAGAGAGAGCGCTCAGTGCCGAGGTGTCCGTGTGGCAGGGCCCGAGCGTGGCAGGGAGAGGCCCGGAGAGACGCAGGGGGAGCAGGGGGCCTGGTGGCCCTGAAGCTGCCCCTGGGCCAGATTTCAGGCCAGTGCCTGAGGCAGGGAGATGCAGTGGGGGAAGGAGGATGGAGAGCTGCTGGAGAGGCAGCCTTGGGGCCAGCAAAGGCCACTTGCAGAAACTCACAGCCAGGGCAAAGACACCCGTTTTGTCCCCATCGGAGGTGCACGAGCTGTGCTCCGGCCAGCTCCCCAGCACATCCAGGAGCACCAGCTGTGCCAGCTCCGCAGTCCTGCTTGAGCCCATGATGGTTTTCCACATGGCCGCGGCAGCTCTGCAGGGTTAGAGCTCTGTCTCAGGGGGGTGTCAGACACAGCACCGCTGGGAGCTGAGCTGGCTGCCAGTTCTGCCTCTGCCCTCTGCCCCTGGCCAGCAGCAGCCAGGCAGCCCAGCCCTGTGGGGACAGAGCCCTGAGGGGCAGGGAGGGAGCACGGCAGCAGGCTCGGGGGCTGACATGCCAGGGCTGGGAAAGGGAGCAGCCAGAGGGCCCTGGAAGTCTCTGCTGCTCAGACACCTGGGCCAGGCTGTGCAGGGTGATGGGCTGGGGAGCCCTGAGCCCTCTGGGCAGCTGGGCCCTTACCTGTCAGAGGACGGGGCCACACGCAGGAGCGTCATGACTGCGTCATTTGTCAGTGCTTCAGTGAGATCCAGCAGGGCCATGTCCAGCCTGTTCTCAGCGCAATCATTGGCCAGGAGCCACTGGTGGATGTACCTCACCATGGCGGGCACCTGGAGAAGGCACAGGGAAACTTGGAAAGCTGCCAGAGGGAGCAATGTCCCCGGCTTCCCCAGAGATGTTCTTCCCATCCCACCACACTGTGATGGCCTCAAAGGCTCACAAGGATCAGCAGGTGTGGCTGGGGAGGCCAAGAAGTTCCTGGGAGGATGAAACGCTGGCCACAGGCTGCTTACTTGCTTTGGATGGTAACAATCTTCCTCTACAAGCATATACAGCAGGGCAGCACTGGTCTTGCTTTGGAAGATGGGCGAGTATGGTCTGTACGCAGCGCCCCTGGTGATGGTCTCTTCCTGCCGAATCCTCTTGATGAATTTGCAAATGAGCTGTAGGAGAAGGGCAAGAAGCCAGGGATGTTCCATGGAGTGCTCCACACACTGTGCTCGGCTGAGCAGGGACAGCAGGCCCAGCCCAGGTGGGCATGGCTGCAGGTACCTGCGCTGTTCTGCGGAAGCGGCCACGGCTGGATTGCTGCTCTTGTGTGCGCTCCACGGCTGCATCTGTCAAAGAGCGAGCACAGCCAGAGCTGAGGGGCTGCAGGAGAGGCCGGAGAACACAGCCCAGCCCTGCGCTCCCCAGGCAGGGACAGCCCCGGGATGCCCCAGGGGGATGGAGCACGGCCACTGTGGGGTGTCTGCCTGGGCCCTCTTCTGTCCTGTCCATGGGCATTTCCCCAGGGGACGGGACGGGATGGGATGGGACGGGACGGGATGGGATGGGATGGGATATGCCACAGTATGGGGCCAAGCTGGCTGCAGGCTCCAGTCCTACGGCCCAACTCTGCCACTCACCCTCCTGTGGTGGATGGAATGGCACCACCTCTTCTGTCTCCTGTCCTGGGTCAGCTCCAGAGCCTTCTTCCTCCTCCTCCACCCAGACCATCCTAGGGTCTCTTGGGGGTCTCTGCTCCATGTCAGTGACTGGAGCTAGTAGCAGGACAGATGCCTTGGAAAAGTTCCGGAGTACCAAGTCCCACGCTCTGCCCTCGAGGGCACTGCCAAACACAAGCCTCGGAAGGCCACAGGTCACCAGGTCCTGAGGTCTGGCCTCGAGGTCAGCTGCAGGAACAACGCCTCAGAAAAGGTCCAGGTCAGACAGGAACGAGTGCGCTGTGCGGGGGCTCCTCACAGCACCGCTCTGTCCCGTCCTGTCCCGCCGCCTGCTCCTGCAAGCTGTGGAGTGTTCTTGTCACCACCAGCTCCTATGTCACCACGTGTCACAAAGGACACACTCCTCCATTCCATGCCACCGTGACCGTGCTGCAGTGTGTCACAAAGGAACCTTGCACACACTGCCACCTGCCCTGGGGCCGCCTCCAGCCCACCCAAAGTGGCCCCGGTTGGAAGGAATCCCTGGCCCCAAGTGTCTAAGGCAGCCCGACAGGATCTTTAGGAAGGGCTCAGCCCATCAGCAAACGCTGCCCTGCTCTGCGGGCTCAGGGCAGCAGAAGGAGCCGCCAGGGCTGCCGAGGCAGCCGCGCTGGCAAGGGCACGGGGCCTTCCAGGGAAGCTGGCACGGCCTCCTTGGGACACGTCCCGGCTGCTGGCCATCCTAAACCCGCAGCTGTGACAGGCACAGGGAACGTGTGGGCCAGGGCACCAATGCTGCTCTGAGCCCTGGGGCCCGGGCAGCGCTGCCATCAGCAGGTGTGGCAGAGTCCCCGCCCAAGCAGAGCTGCCACCCCCCGAGCCCTGGCAGCGCTGCTGCCCCTCTCCTGCCCCAGAGACCTGTGCCCTGGGGGGCTTGTATGCCACAGGGAGCCAAAGCCCACGTGCACTGGGAGCTGTGCTCCTCCCTGCAGGGGCTGTTGGCAGCAGCACCTGGAGCTCTGCTGCAACACTTGGTGTCTGTCAGAAGCTCGTACTACATGCTGGAAGTGTTTTCTCATTAAAGTAATTTCCTGCAGCACAAAAGCCTCTTTACCGTGATGACACAGAAGAATCTGGCATTAAAGACTCCTCACTTTAGGAAAGCTTTACTTTCCATTTCTCAACTCAAGTAGTTCCAAAAAAGTTGCAAACTCCCCCAATCAATTGTGATGGCCTGAGAACATGAGAGTTGGAAATTGCCTTCCCCTCTCAAAGCAGCAACTCATGTGCCTTGATGTCATGCATTGGGAGTCACTTTACAAACATCACACTACCCAGAGGTGAACAGAAGGCCATTCTTTGCTTTCAAATGGTTTTCAATGAACGGATGGTAACATCCTCATTCCCTTAAGGAATAGAAGCTCTAAAAGAATGCAAGTCCTCTTCTTCCCTGCAGGATAATCAGGACCATGAACAGACATAGTCACAGGTATTCTTTCTGCCCTCCATAACCAATGCTCCACCAAACCACAGATGCTGTCTTCAAACTGACTCCAATTCCAGCCTAGGACCTCTCCCCTTCCGGACAACTCCTTCCCCAACCTGCCCTCCAACATCAATCCCCCCAAACACCTGCACAGGAGCCCTCAACACCCCGCCAGGACCCCCAGCTGTCCCTGTCCCTCCGCAGAGCTTTCCCAGCCTCCAGCAGACCCCCTGGTTCCCTGCACGTGCTGTGGGATGGCCCTCAGGAGGATCTGCTCCAAGGCCTTTCCCAGGAGCAAGCTCAGGCTGCCAGGCCCACGGCTCCTGGATCATCCTTCCCACCGAGCCTTCCTGTGCACGGCTGTTCCCTTGGCACATTTGCGCTCGGCTGGGACTTCTCCACTCAGCCAGGGCTGCTGCTAAAGGATGGAGAGCAGCCTGGCAAGCTCTTCCTCCAGCTGCCTCTTTCCTCTTGGGGGAGGAAGAACATTCCACAGGCAAGAAACTGGTGCCTCCACAGACCCTGGATCCATGCTGGGACAGACAAGGATGTGAAGTATGTCATATGGAAAAACTCTTTATCACTAACCGCTCGCATTTGTTCTGTCTGTTCCTTTGTTACCCGTGGTATAAAGCAATACTCACTCGTTTGTCATACACAGAGGCCCCCGCCTACACAGCTCATTCACACCATGTGGGTTCAAGTCTGATGGGTGCCTTGCACAGGTGGCACAGGGAGTCCCACCTACACGGTCCCAGGTCAGGGGGGAGCGTCCCCTTGGTGGGTTAGAGTCCCAGAGTTCAGGAGTGGTATGCTAACTGGCATTGATTAAATGTGGCTGGAATTTGGATTGGGAGCTGGTTTAGAGAGTTTATTAAGTCTGGTATAATATCGTGTGTGTGTCCATGTGTGGGAACTCAGTACATCACTCCGGATGTCCAGAGCTACCGAGACAACCCTTGGGGGGCTCGGAGGCCCTGGAATGTTGCCAAAAGTACCTGGTGGCTTGACTTTGATCCTTTTAAAGAAATGACACCTGAAGGTGAGGAGATGAGAGAATTTCAGGTCTGAATGGTGAGGGGATGTTATTCACTTGTTAGAACTTAAGTTAGAATGCACTGTACAGGGGGGTTTTATGTGTTGTACAGGGGGGTCTAGAATTCTGTGCATGGATCAGGAGTCCCAAGATGGAGGAATTTGGGCGTGCCCTGTCCTTCTTCTTTCTTCTCCTTGGCATCCATGTTCAGGATGATGTTGGCATGTGTGGATTGGTTCATAGAAAGACTACACTTGCCAACAAGGGCAGAAAGTATTGGGAATTAAAGGTAAATATCTAATACGTAATTTTCACTATAAAAGAGACAACCACCTCGTGGGCGGGAGAGAGTGCCTTTGGCTGTCTTGCTGATCAGACCTCGGCTGGACAGACAGAAAATCTTTGTAGATAAGAAATAATAAACTCAACTGAAGACCTAAAAGCAAGAGTCCAGACTCCTTCTTCGAGAGCGCGGCCTACCCAGAACCACTTTTTCCCGTGCTGGGGCAGAGACAAGTAACAGCCGACCCTGGCATCTACCATCCTGCCATATGGAAACAAGAACCTGCTGTGTGATTGCCCAAAGCTCTAGAGATCTGTTATTGTGTGAATGTCACTGTGAAACCATGTTCTGTAAGGTCTGAAGTCTGGAGTCAGTCCATGTAAAGTGCTGTACGCAGGGGTGCCAGCCTCCACCCCACACGCCGCTCCCTTGCCAGAGGCGGTGCGGGCTCTTCTCCAGGCTGCTGTGGGCCCGAGCCGGGTGCCCATGGGGCCCCGGCGCGGCGGGGCTGCGGGGCGGCCCCGCGGCTCCCCGGGCAGCAGCCGGCCCTCTGCCCCCTGCGGAGCCCGGCGCCAGCGGCTGCTGGCCGCGCCTCAGGGCTGTGCGGGCAGGGGAGGCCGGGGCTGGGCGCAGGGAGCGCCCGCCACAGGGGCTGAGCCCGCGCCGAGCCTTCCCTGCTGCCGCTCTCTGCAGCTGGCAGAGGACACGAGCCGAGCGGCCGAGCAGCTGCGCCGGGCCCTGCGCTACCTGGAGAGCCCCCAGGAGCCCCTGCGAGAGGTGGCCATCAGGTTCATGGGTGAGCCCCGAGGCCGGGCTCCCTCCCCGGCCCGCCGCAGCTCGGCCCCAGCCCCGCCCGCTGCCCCGGCAGCGCCATCCGGGCCCGGCGCCGTGGAGCCCCGCCTGGCCCGGGTGCTGCTGCCACTCTCAGACTGCCCTGCCAGCTGAGAAATGCTCCTTGGGCCTTGGCCTTGGTCAACAGCCCCTGGGCTCAGCTCCTCTGCAGCTCAGCACAAACACTGTCTGCCCCAGGCACTGGTGCTGCCCAACCAGCTCCTGGTTGCTGTAGGAGCAGCCCTGGGAACTGGTATTGTTCCCTCAGTGGCACAACATCCCTGTTCTCACACTGCCAAAGAAAGCTGTTGATGCCAAGTGCGGCCAGGATGAACCATTGCTGTGACTGCAGCCCCTCTCTTGGGGCCCTACAAACAGCGCTCCAAAAGGAGCCCCTTGGAGCTCTCCTGGGCCAGCGACTCCCTCTGAGTGGGGCCTTTCCGAGCTGGGAACTCTCCCGTTTGCTGCACTCGGGGATCCTGAACAACGAGGGAGCCTGGGCCGATCCCCCCACTCCTCCAGGCTCAACCCTTCACCCGCTGGGGAGATGCCAAAGCATCCAGAGGGAGCATTTCCTGCCTTCAGGGGAATTTGTCACAGGTGCCTTGCACTGACTCTTTGTGTCTGTGTGCACACAGGAGTGCCTGTGCTGGGGAAAAGTGACAGAAATGATGCTCTCGGAGGGGTTGGAGTGCCTTTGATAGCAGTCAGACCTGAGTCAGTCAGACCTGTAAGTAAGGTTAAGTCATGAGGAATAACCTAAGTTAAATGTTGTTAAGAGTTGTTTTTCTCCTAAGTAGTTATGTTTAATATAAGTTATAAGCTGAGTTAAATACTGTTAAATGTTATTGCTTTGTTAAATTGCAAAGTCATAGGTCATAGGTTAAATACTGATAAGCTCTGTTCTTTTGCTAAATTGTGAAGTTGAAGGTATCAGTTAAGGTTAAGGTGGAAGTTAAGGTTAAGACCTGTTAAGTTTGAGCTCTGTTAAGCTTTTGGGCCACATTCCTTTTATCCTTGCCCTCACTGTCCTTGTGTCACACACACACACAGGGACGGTTTTCGGTTCCTTTCTGGTTTGATTGCCTGGATTTTGTTTGGTTTTGTTGTTACTTTGTTTCCTTCGTGTGCTTGAAGTGTCCAGTCAGGAGCAGAGTGACTCTTGCCAAGGAATTTTGTGGTGCTGTCACTTAATATTAAATCTGGTTGTTGCTGATCCCTTGCTGGGGATTTTTTCAGCGCTCTCAAGCACTTGTTCGTAACAGGGTGAAGGAGCCCTGGCCCAGGCTCTGGCCCTGGGGGACACGGGGACACTGCCGGGGGGTCCCTGTCCCCCTGTCCCACCCCCCAGGGCCCCGACCCCCTGTCCCCGTGCCAGGCTCTGGGGTCGATCTCATGGAACATCCTCTGGGGGAGGCTGCGGCGCCGGGGACGGGGGGGCCCAGGGGGACAGGGGACCCCGCTGTGCACGAGCAGGGTTGGACTACTCTGGGGGGAGCTGTGAGGGGGGCTGGGGCAGAGTGACCTCCCCAGTGACCTCACATAGCCCCTGCGATGTCACACAGCCATTCTGTGATGTCACATCCCCTCTGTGATGTCACACAGATACCCTGTGATGGCAGAATCAATTCTATGATGTCACAACCTATGATGTCACAGAGCTTACTCTATGATGTCACAGACAACTCAGTGATGACACACACAACTGCTCTGTGATGTCACAAAGCCCCTTCATGATATCACAGGGCCAGTGCTGGGATACCATTCTGTGATATAAATCTGCACTGTGATGTCACAGAAGAAGATTTGGTGATGTCACAAAGTCACCATGTGATGTCACCGTCTGTTCTGTGATGTCACACCTGGCTCTGTGAAGTTGCTCAGTCACCCAGTGATGTCACAACCCACTCTCTGATGTCACAGAGCCACTTTCCATGATGGCAGAGGCTACTCCATGGCCTCACATCCTACTCTGTGATGTCACAACCCCCTCCATGATGTTACACAATCCTCTCTGTGATGCCATACTGATACTCTATAATGTCACAGCACACAGTTTCACATCACAGCCTGCTCTATGATGTCATACTGCCATGCCATGATGTCACAGCCTGCTCTGTGATGTCACACAGAATCCCTTCTATTATGCTGTTGCTACTCAATGACCTCACACAAGAAACTCTGTGCTGTCACACAGCCCCTTGCTGACATCACAGCTGCTCTGTGCCTCTAGGACACAGCCACAGAGGTGCCGCTGTGACACAGCCCCCTCTGGGACATCCCCCAGCCCCTGCCAGTGCTGAGCCCCTGTCAGCTCTGTCTGTGCCCTGCTGGTGTCCCTGAGCTGCCCTGGCAGTGCCCCAGCCCTGCTGGGCTGTGCACAGGAGCTGCTCCTGGCCAGAGCTGTCTCTCTGCAGCGCTGCCCTTGCCAGGAGCTGCCTCTGGGCCAGGAGCCCGGCCCAGCTCAGCAACACAGACACAGCACCAGGACTTTAATGACCCTCTGGGGCTTTGGTGCTCTTTGCATCAGACTCAGTCCCTCAGAGTATCCTCAAAGAACTTCTCAAGAACTCCAAATCAGATTCAAATTTCAAACTTTCTTTAACTTCTAATGGGTCCCAAGGAGGGACACAACTCATGTGAATGTGTCCCCAGGTTCCAGGTAGAGCAGAACACTGGAGGCAGTGATGACAGGTGGAAACAAGCAAGGGAAAGGTGTCTCTGGTGCTGAGAAAACCTGGATGTGTTTCAGGAATGCAAAGGGCCAAGGCCTGAGCCCCAGCCCCTGTCAAGGCAGATCCTGTCCCTTCCTCCTTGCTCAGGGCTCTTCCCAGGATGTGGGGATGTGCAATGCCAAGGGCAGGACCATGGGGCGGCCCCTGCCAGGCTGCTGAGCAGGGACAAGGAGGCAATGAGGCCCCAGGCCTGCCAGGGTCACTTGTCTCCTGCTCCTGGCTCAGGCCCAGGGCCAGCAGCCATGGCCAAAGTGCTGCCCAAGTTGGCTGTGTCAGGGCCTTGCAGCTGCTGCACATCCTGTGCCCTGTGCAGCCCAGGCTGTCCTACGGTGTCCCTGCCCTGCACCTCTGTCCCTGCAGGCTGTCGTCATCCCCCAGCTGCCCCACCTGGCTGGCCCCTTCCTTTGCTGACAGCTCTGCCTCCTGCCTGCCTCTGCCTGCCCACACACAGCCTTGGGCTGCTCCAAGCTCCTTCTGCACCACAGTGCTGCCCTAGGGGAGGAAATTCTTTTCTCTTCATGTCCAGTCTGGGCCTCCCCAGCTGCCCTTGTGTTGTGTTCCACTGCAGTAAGCAGCAAAACGATGCCCCCAGACCCCAGAGTCTCAGACCTCAGGCAGGCATTGATGACCAACAGGGAAAGGAAGGCAACAGGATGGGTCTTGGTTTAGCAAAGCCCAGGATCCTTTATTGTGCCAGATACCAAGACAAGAATTTAAGGGGAAGAGGGGGTGGTGGCTTGTCATGGGTTTTATATGAAAGGGTAGGGGTGGAGTTTAGGGTCGGAGTCCAATAGCAGAAGGAGCAGGGCACTGCAAAGGAGTGGATCGGGGAGGTCCTCCAATGGAAAAATGTGTGGCGGGGACTTTGCAGTAGAATTTGAACCAATGAGAGTACAGAAAAGGAAGAACGTTCTGTGGCCATTTCTTATTTGACCAGATGGGGTGGAGTGTCTTTTCCTGGGCTTGTAGAGGCACACCCCACAGGGTGGAGGGGCGGAATCCTCTTTAAATCACGCCCTTCACTTGATGCTGTCTGTCTGGCTAGAATCCCTGCTTCCTGGGGCGGGGGAACTCCACACCCTTGGTGCCATTATTTCTTTCTCTGGGTGTTTTATACAAAGAAGAAAAACTCCAGCCTCTCTGAAACCACTCTTCAATCCCTCTTGGGCTGCTCTTGTTCTGTCCTCAGTCTCAACACCACTGAGCCAAGAGCCACCACCTTCTACCTGCTGATTATGTGATGAGGCGTCCAAACCCATCTTGGGAGATTTTTGGTTACTTTCCAAGGTCTGTGAAAATAATGGTCAATGCCCCTGTTCCACATCTTGCAGTGACAGAACAAGAGTCAATAACTCTCAACTGAATGAGGGTGGATTTACATTTGTTAAAACGAGGAAATATTTTACAATGATGACAGTGGCACAAAACCGCAACTGTTTTTCCAGAGAACTGCATTCTCCATCACAGGAATCACAGGAATTATCCAAGAGCAGGAACTTTGTCCAACCTGATTCAGTGAAACCCTCTCATCCCCAAGGACAGAATTCCTGTTGTGTGGGTTCTCTGATGTGCTGGGTGTCCTCACAACGCTTCTGGCCAGAATGTCTGCGAGGGCAGCCAGGCTGCTGCAGGGGCAGGGACCTCACAGCCATCACCATGGCAGCCCTGTCCCCTGGGCCTGGCTCTCCCCTTTCCTCTGCCCCTGCCTTGTCTCTGCTGGCATGAAGAGTTTTGTCATCAATATCTTGTCCCCAAGGTGCTGGGACCAATGGCTTCCCAGGCAGGCTCCTGGAGCAGAAGTGGCTTTTCAGAGCCCAGGCAGAAATGAGCCCTGAGGCAGCAGCTCTGCAGTGCTGGCCACCAGGCCGAGCTGCCAAGGGAGGCTTCTGGCCATGCCCTGCAAGCAGCTGCTGCTGCCAAGGTGCCTTTGGTGCCTCAGGCTCTGCCTGGCACGGCTCCCAGCACGGCACTCTGCCCTTGTGCCCAAGCCCTTCCCTGTGCTGGGGCTGGCCTGGGGCTTTTCCTGCAGCGGGACCTGCCCTGTTGATGGCACAGGAAAGGCAGTTCCTGCTGGAGCAGGAGGCTCTGCCTGCCATGGGCTCCAACAACTCCAGCAAGGCTCTGTTGACATCAAAATCGCTTCCTAGAGCAGAATATTCTAATAATTGTTATAGCTCCCATACTGTGGAGTAAATAACCCCTTTTTTTTTTTTTTAATTTACTCTGTGCTGTAAATAAACCATTCTGTCTAATCATGATCAGAATCAATCAGAGCCATATTTATATAAATATATCTGGTATTCCATCGTTAATCCTGTGGGACAAATTGAATTAAGGTTCAATTCTACCTGTCCAATCTTTTACACCTTTGAAAAAGTCTGGGGCTGGGATTCGATCCAGCCGCTCCCAGTCTCCTTTTTCAGAAGGAATTTTAGAAGTAGAGGCCCTGCAGGGGTTTGAGGATCCATGGTGGGTGTTGGGTGTCATTTCTCCACCTCATGACTCAGCAGGAGTTTCTCCAATAAAGAAATAAAGCTTTTGCCTGAAGCTCCCACTTTGCCCATGACAGGAACCGCTGTGAGTGTCTGGGACATCCCGGCTCGTTGGCAGCCTGAGGACCACTGGGATGTCCCCGTGGAACCCCGTTGAGTGCCTGTGACAGATGGGTGCCTTTGCAGCCCAAGGTGCCCTGGGAGGTCACCGTGGAATGGCTGTGACTGTCTCTGACCACAGAAGATCTTTACCATCCCCAGAAAGCCCTGGGAGGTGTCCATGGAGCCCCCATCTCTGCCTGTGACATTCCAGCTCTTGAACAGCCTGGAGACTCTTGGAAAGTCCCCATGGAACCCCTCTGTGGGCCTGTGACTAATCTGATCCTTAGCATGGCCACCAGGGCTGGGACCAGCTGGGATGCTTGGTTTCCACAGGGCAGGGCTCAGGAATGGGATTCCCCAATTTCCTGCTCCCCCTAAAACCGTGCTGCCGATTGCTGCCCTCCTGCCTCCCATGGAAAGCACAAAAGGCAAAGATCCTGGGCTAGGATAGGAAGAATTTATTGGGAACAGCAACAAGATGAGGAACAAACAGGAACAGCAACAATATTGATAACAAAAGGGATAAGAAAAATGGAAAACTACAACTCAGCTGACTGTCTCTTCCCGGCCACAATTTCCTCCTGCCTGGGAAGGACACCCTTCTCCTCGAGGGGAGAGAGAGACTCCCTTTCCTGTCCTTAGCAATGACCAGAGGTGGGAGTGAATGGGATGTCACGGCCATGGCCACAACCTCATGTTATTCGATTCCACATCATGTCATTGGCAGGGGCAGGAAAAGGGACAGGTGTCCTCCCAGCATGGATCACAGGAAACATGGATCACCAGGGCTCTGACCAGCATGGGTCATCCAATGGGGGATGAAGCTGGAGCAGTTCATGAAGCTCTTCCTGCAGCAGGGGCATTTGCAGGGTTTCCCTTACCGGTGACTCCATTGGTGTTGGGTCAAGTTAGAGCTGCTGATGAAGCTCTTCCCACACTGGGGACACTGGTAGGGCCTCTCCCCAGTGTGGATGCGCCGGTGGGTGACGAGAGTGGAGTTGTGCTTGAAGCCCTGCCCGCAGTCGGGGCAGCGGAAGGGCCTCTCCTCGCTGTGAATCCGCTCATGCAGGAGGAGATTGCAGCTGCTGTGAAACCTCTTCTGACAGGTGTGGCACTCCTAGGGCGTCTCCCCAGTGTGGATGCGCCGGTGGGTGACGAGTTGGGAATTGCGCTTGAAGCCCTTCCCACAGTCGGGGCAGAGGAAGGGCCTCTCATCAGTGTGGATGCGCTGGTGGGTGACAAGGTGGGAGTTTTGCTTGAAGCCCTTCCCGCAGTCGGGGCAGAGGAAGGGCCTCTCCTCGCTGTGAATCCTCTGGTGCCTGAGGAGAGTGGAGCGGGTCTGAAATCTCTGCTGACACTCAAGGCATTCATAGGCCCTGTCCCCGGTGTGGATGCGTTGGTGGGTCACAAGGGTGGATCTGTAGCTGAAGCCCTTCCCACACTCCCCACACTCGTAGGGCCATTCCCCGGTGTGGATCCTCTGGTGGCAGATCAGGTGGCAGCTCTGCCTGAAGCTCTTCCCACACTCCAAGCACTTGTAGGGCTTCTCCCCATCATGAAGCTGCTCATGGACCATCAGCTCTGAGCTCTGGCTGAAGCTCTGTCCACCTTCCTGCAACAGGCTGGGTCTTTCCTCCTCAGAGCACCCTGGGCTGGGTTTGGAGCACCTCCTCCTGCAGGATCTCAGGGAATTTTCTTCCCCATTGGATTCCTGTACCATGGAGCCACTCAAAACGGCCTCTTCCACAAGGTTCTGCTGCGGAGATTTGTCCTCGCTGGTCTCCATCCTCATCTCCTTGTCTGAGGAAGGCAGGGCAAGGAGAGGATGGGATTTCCCACCATGCCAGAGGGAAGGGGAAGGAGGTTCTCCCCATGCATCCCTGGCAGGACGGCGTTGGAAGCAGGGTTGTCCTGCAGCCTTGGGCTGTGCTCTGCAGGGAGATGGAGCAGGAGAGAGAGGGAAAGGGGCTGTGACTTCCTCCTCACCTACCTGATGGTCCCGGGACATCTTCCTCTTCCTCGCAGCCTTCTCCTCCATCTGGCAGTGGTTTTGAGATGAGAAATTCTGTTTTGGGAGGAAAACAAGAGATGAGTGCATTGAGTTATGTACAGGTTTGAGGGTAAACCAGGGGTACAGTCTAAGACAGAATTGCAATTTAAGAAGAAAATTAAAATTAAGGCAATGATACAGAAACACTGCCTTAAACTGACAGTCAGGATATAACCTGGCACCCTGTTGGTCAGGGTGCTGGTAGCAGTCCCATTAGATGGTGGCCTCAGTCCTGTTGCAGTGATGAACATGATTCTGTCAAAGCGGTGATCCTGTAGAAGGGTCTGGTCTTCCTCTTAAGGTCCAGTGGTGGTGATGGAGCTCTTGTCCTCTGGGAAGCCAGTAGCCAAGGTGCTCCTGGTGCTGCAAGTCTCAGCTTATATCCAGGTAGGAATGTGTGGCTCCTCCCCCTGGGTGGAGCATCCCACAATGGGATGATGTCATTTTACCAGTCCTGCAGGGACACTCAATGGCCCATTAACCTAAGATAGCCCCTGGGGATGTTATCAGGGCTGAGTCATGGAAGAGATAAAGAACACTGCCCCGCCTGTTTATAACAGTTTCTAAAGGTGGTGATGGAAAACATGCATTTGGTTACATCTTGCACTGCAACCTGAAACAGTGGGGTAATCCCTGCTCGGGGGGTGAACACCACCCCCCCTACCCAAACTGGCTCAGGTGTAAAACCCTCTCCCTGAGAAGGCCACACACACAGGGGACAATGTCACACTTTGGGGTCCCAGGGTCCCCATCTCCAGCCTCCAGCCAATCCAGTTACTTGGGGCTCTCTCCTCTCCCCACTGTCCTGTCCTGGTTTAGGGCAAATTTGGGAGAAAACCTCGAAAAGGGGATTCCACTAGAAAGCAAATTCAAGCGGCCCCTCCACCAACCAGTTTGGGAAAAGATTTCCTTGGAGAAAAGTAGAAAACACCTGGTTATTTAACAGGCAAGGGATTCACGAGCAGAGCAAATGACCAATATTAAACAACAAAACCTCTTGCCACTCCAAAAGAGATGACAAACTCAGCAAGTCCCTCCCTGGGCTGTAGCTCAGCACACTCATACTCTTATCAGTCTCTTATCTGTCTCTTATCAGTTCCTCCATCACTGGAAAAGCCACAGCCCAGACTCAGCCCAATGGGCCACAGGTGTGAGCTGCCAGTGCCCTTCTGGGTGATCAGTCCAGAGCAGGTTAAAACAGCTCCAAAGAAAAAGAAAAATCACAGTCCAGGGAACTTCTCTGCCTCAGAGAGCTAAAAAACCCCTAAAAGCCAAGGAGAGCCCTGTCCCACCATCTGTCCCTCCAGGAGCTGGAATGTGGAGGAGTGAGTGCAGTTTGTAAAACAAACTGCTCCCTTCTTCCTCCCTCCCTTCGCTCTCAGAACCAGCCTTAAATGTGCAGAACTCATTTCTGGGCTAAACAGACAAATGTGGGTAGGAGCATGATCCCAGGTCCAGCCCTTCTGGGGGTTTGGGGTGTCTCTGTCCCTCTGACCCCGATGATGTTTGGGTGGGGTCACACCAGGGCTGAGAGGGACAGAGACCCCCCCAGCCTCCAC
The DNA here is from genome assembly GCF_036417665.1 of Passer domesticus. Lineage (NCBI taxonomy): Eukaryota > Metazoa > Chordata > Aves > Passeriformes > Passeridae > Passer > Passer domesticus. The sequence goes on from NW_026990164.1 coordinate 668,914, forward strand.
AGGGATGGGAAGGTCGGAGAGCCCCCCAGCCCCAAGCACCCTCAGCAGTGAGAGGGACACAGAGCCCCTGGTCCCCAGCCCTGCACAGGCATTCCCTGAGGCCAGAGGGATGGAGAGACCACCGAGCAACCAGCAGGGCAAGGGGACAGAGACCCCCGAGGATCCCCTGGGCTGAGAGGGACAGAGACTGCCCCGAGCATCCCCCTGGCATGGGGGTGAGAGGGAGGGAGACCCCCAGGCATTCCCTGGGGTGAGAATGATGGACACCACCTCAGGAATGGCCTGAGGTGACAGGGACAGGGACAGAATCTCCCCAAGCCCCTCCCAAGCATCCCTCAAGCATCCCCTGGGCACTGGACAAAATAAACTTGGCAGAAATCAAACTTAACACCATGTTAAATGCCTTGAGGAACATTTGCTCTTGCCACAAGTCACTTGTGATGGAAATGTAAACAAATCCCAAACATTAATAAACCAACAATGGAAGCAATTCTGTGCCAATTCCAAGTTTCATCGGTTCCTGCACAGCTCCAGCTCAGCTGCTGGCAGGTTCCAAAAAAAAAAAAAAAAGATGGAAATTTGGCCCAAGATTATTAAAAGGAAGGAAAAACTCTGTATAGCTGTGACAAAGGTGACAGGGACGAAGACACTTATGATTTTCACATGTGGCAAAGACTCCAAGCCTGTGAATTCAGGACTAATTTAGGAATCTAGCTACTTGAGCTGGGCTTCCTGTGGGACTTCTAGCAGCCTTGCGTTCCTCACATTGGGGTGAATGAATCCCATTCCTAAACCTCAGCCTGTGCAGACCAAGCATCCCAGCTGGTCCCAACCCTGGTGGACATGGCAACATCCTTGGGAGTGGGGGAGAATCCCATTCCTAAACCCTGGTCCATGGAAACCGAGCATCCCAGCTGGTCCCAGCCCTGGTGGCCATGGCAACAGCCTTGGGAGCGGGTCCCTGGCTGGGGCTGTGGGAACCTCTTCCCTCTGGTGCCCAGGGACAGGACTGGAGGGAACGGCTGCAGCTGAGTCGGGGCAGGCTCAGGCTGGACCTCAGGCGCTGTCCAGGCTCCCCAGGGAAGGCTCCCAGCTCCAGGGCTCTCTGAGCTCCAGCAGCGTTTGGCCAGCGCTGCCAGGCCCAGGCTGGCATTGTTGGGGTGTCATGTGCAGGGCCAGCAGTTGGACTCCAGGATCCTGATGGGTCCTTCCCAGCTCAGCCAATTCTGTGGATCTGGGATCCCATGACCCTGGGGATGGGACGGCCAATGGTTGCCATGGCAACGGGCTCTGGCTGCAGGCCTGAGCTGGTGTCCATGGCAACCACTCCTGACATGGGGTCTGCATGGAGCTGCCGAGGGACTGAGCACAGCAACAGGGGGTTGCGGATGGTTGCCATGGAAACTGACCATAGCAACAGGGGGCTGGGGATGGTTGCCATGGAAACTGACCATAGCAACAGGGGGCTGGGGACGGTTGCCATGGAAACTGACCATAGCAACAGGGGGCTGGGGATGGTTGCCTGCTAAGGATCAGATTTGTCACAGGTCCTCAGAGGGGTTCCATGGGGACATTCCAAGAGTCTCCAGGCTGTTTAAGAGCTAGAATGTCACAGGCAGAGACAGGGGCTCCATGGACACCTCCCAGGGCTTTCTGGGGATGGTAAAGAGCCCTGTGGTCAGAGGCAGACACAGCCATTCCATGGTGACATCCCAGGAGTCCCCAGGCTGCCACAGAGCCGGGATGTCCCAGACACTCACAGCTGTTCCTGTCATGAGCACAGTGGGAGCTTCAGGCAAAAGCTTCATTTCTTTATTACAGAAACTCCTGTTGAGACATGAGGTGGAGAAATTACTTCCAACAGCCACCATGGAACCTCAAACCCCTGCAGAACCACTAGACTTGTAAAATTCCTTCTAAGAGAGGAGACTGGGAGAGGCTGCATCCAATCCCAGCCCAGACTTTGTCAAAGGTTTATGTATAAAAGATTGGAGAGGTGGAATTGAACCTTAATGCAATTTGTCCCACACGATTAATGATGGAGTACCAGAGAAATTTATATAAATACAGCCCTGATGGATTGTGATCATGATTAGTCAGAAAGATCTTAACCACAGTACTGGAATTATAACAATTATTAGAATATTCTGTTCTAGGAAGCAATTTTGAAGTCAACAGGGCCTTGCTGGAGTTGTTGGAGCCCATTGCAGGCAGACCCTCCTGCTCCAGCAGGAACTGCCTTTCCTGTGCCATCAACAGGGCAGGTCCCACTGCAGGAAAAGCCCCAGGCCAGCCCCAGCACAGGGAAGGGCTTGGGCACAAGGGCAGAGTGCCGTGCTGGGAGCTGTGCCAGGCAGAGCCTGAGGCACCAAAGGCACCTTGGCAGCAGCAGCTGCTTGCAGGGCATGGCCAGAAGCCTCCCTTGGCAGCCCGGCCTGGTGGCCAGCACTGCAGAGCTGCTGCCTCAGGGCTCATTTCTGCCTGGGCTCTGAAAAGCCACTTGTGATCCAGGAGCCTGCCTGGGAAGCCATTGGTCCCAGCACCTTGGGGACAAGATATTGATGACAAAACTCTTCATGCCAGCAGAGACAAGGCAGGGACAGAGGAAAGGGGAGAGCCAGGCCCAGGGGACAGGGCTGCCATGGTGATGGCTGTGAGGTCACCGCCCCTGCAGCAGCCTGGCTGCCCTCAGCAGACATTCTGGCCAGAAGCGTAGTGAGGGCACCCAGCACATCAGAGAACCCACACAACAGGAATTCCGTCCTTGGGGATGAGAGGGTTTTACTGGGTCAGGCTGCACAAAGGTCCTGCTCTTGGAGAAGTACTGGGGTTGGGAATCCACTTTTCTGGGAAAACAGTTGCAGTTTTGTGCCGCTCTCATAATTGTAAAATATTTCCTCGTTTTAACAAATGTAAATCCACCCTCATTCAGTTTAAAGACATTGACCCTTTTTCTCTCATTGCAAGATTTGGGACAAAATAATTTCGACCACTGTTCTTCTATTTTCACAGACCTTGGAGAGGACCCAAAAATCTCCCAAGATGGGGTTTGGATGCCTCATCACATAACCAGCGGGAGGAGGCTGCAGGCTCTGGGCTCAGGGGTGTGGAGGCTGAGGACAGAACGGGAGTAGACTGGGAGGGAGTAAAGGGTGGTTTCATAGAGGCTGGAGCTTCTCTTCATAGTGGGAATGAGCCTGAAGAAGAAATAATTGTGCTAAGGGCAGCTGGGGAGGCCCAGACTGGACAGCGGGAGAAAGGAGTTTCCCTGCCAGGGCAGGGCTGTGGTGCAACACATCCCCCAGAAGGCGCCTGGAGCAGTCCAAGGCTTTGCGTGGGCAGGCAGAGGCAGGCAGGAGGCAGAGCTGTCAGCAAAGGAACGGGCCAGCCAGGTGGGGCAGCCAGGGGATGACAACAGCCTGCAGGGACAGAAGCGCAGGTTTGCTCAGCATCAGAGACATCTTTCCCTTGCTTCTCCCCACCTGTCATCACTGCCTCCAGTGTTGTTCTCTGGCTGCAACCTGGGGACACTTTCTCAGTCCTGTCCCTCAGAAGGATTGGTTTAAAGTATGAGAAACTTCTGTGTTTCACTCTCTTTTTGAGTCCCTGAGAAGTTCTCTGAGCATACTCTGAGGGACTGAGTCTGATGCAAAGAGCACCAAAGCCCCAGAGGGTCATTAAAGTCCTGGTGCTGTGTCTGTGCTGCTGAGCTGGGCTGGGCTCCTGGCCCAGAGGCGGCTCCTGGCAAGGGCAGCGCTGCAGAGAGACAGCTCTGGCCAGGAGCAGCTCCTGGGCACAGCCCAGCAGGGCTGGGGCACTGCCAGGGCAGCTCAGGGACACCAGCAGGGCTCAGCCAGAACTGACAGGGGCTCAGCATTGGCAGGGGCTGGGGGATGTCCCAGAGGGGGCTGTGTCACAGCGGCACCTCTGTGGCTGTGTCCTAGAGGCACAGAGCAGCTGTGATGTCAGCAAGGGGCTGTGTGACAGCACAGAGTGGGCTGTGTGAGGTCACAGGTTGGGCTATGACATCACAGAGTTTGTTGTGAGAGGTCACTGAGTAATTACAGCATCATAGAGGGGATTCTGTGACATCACACAGCAGCCTGTTACTTCATGATATGGCTGTGTGACATCATAGATCAAGCTGTGAGGTCAAAATTTGTGCTGTGACATTAGACAGTGGCAGTATCACATCATAGAGAGGTTTTTGTGACATCACTGAGGGGGTTGTGACATCACAGAGCTGGCTGTGATGTCATAGAATAGGGTGTGAGGCCATGGAGCAAACTCTGTCAACATGGAAAGTGGGTTTGTGACATCAGAGAGTGGGTTGTGACATCGCCGTGTGACTGTGTAACATCACAGAGCAGGCTGTGACATCACAGAGTAGGTGTGTTTCATCTCAGAGTTGCCTTCGACATCAAGGAGTAGGCTCTGTGACATAAATGTCTGGACATCATAGAACGGATTATGCCATCACAGGGTATCTCTCTGACATCACAGAGGGGCTGTGACATCACAGGTCAGCTGTGTGACATCACAGGAGCTGTAAGACATCACAGGGGGCTGTGTGACATCACAGATCAGCTGTGTGACATCACAGGAGCTGTGTGAGGTCACTGGGGAGGTCCCTCTGCCCCAGCCCCCCCCTCACAGTTCCCCCAGAGCAGTCCAACGCTGCTCGTGCACAGTGGGGTCCCCTGTCCCCCGGGTACCCCCGCCCCCCATGCTGCAGCCTCCCCCAGAGGATGTTCCACGAGATCGACCCCAGAGCCTGACACGGGGACAGGGGGTCGGGGCCCTGGGGGGTGGGACAGGGGGACAGGGACCCCCCGGCAGCGTCCCCGTGTCCCCCAGGGCCAGAATCTCGGCGAGGGCTCTTTCACCCTCTTATGCATGAGCGCTTGAGAGCGCGCAAAAAATCCCCAACAAGGGATCAGCAAAAACCAGATTTAATATTAAGGGACAGCAGCTCAAAGTTCCTTGGCAAGAGTCACTCTGTTCCTGAATGGGCAATTCAGGCACACAAAGGAAACAAAGAAACAACAAAGCCAAAACAAATCCAGCCAATCAAACCAGAAATGAAACAAGAACTCTCCCTGTGTGTGTGAGTGTGCCAAAAGGGCAGTGAAGGCAAGGGTAAAAGGAATATGGCCTAAAAGCTTAACACAGCTAAAACCTAACAGGACTAAACCTTGACTTCTACCTCGAACTTCACAATTTAGCAAAAGAACAAAGCTTAACAGTATTTCACCTAACTTGCAACCTATGCCATACCAAATTAATCGAGAAATAACAGTATTGAACTCAGCTTATAACTTATATTAAACATAACAACATAGCAAAGGAGCAACTCTTAGCAGCATTTAACTTCACTTAGACCTTGTGATTAATCACCTCACTTACAGGCCTGGCTGACTCAGCTATCCAAGGCACTCCAACCCCTCCGAGAGCATAATTTCTGTCACTTTTCCCCAGCACAGGCACTCCTGTGTGCACACAGACACAAAGAGTCAGTGCAAGGCACCTGTGACAAATTCCCCTGAGGGCAGGAAACGCTCCCTGTGGATGCTTTGGCATCTCCCCAGCGGGTGAAGGGTTGAGCCTGGAGGAGTGGGGGGATCGGCCCAGGCTCTGTCCTTGTTCAGGATCCCCGAGTGCAGCAAACGGGAGAGTTCCCGGCTGGGAGAGGCCCCACTCAGAGGGAGTTGCTGGCCCAGGAGAGCTCCAAGGGGTTCCTTTTGCAGCGCTGTTTGTAGGGCCCCAAGAGAGGGGCTGCAGTCACAGCAATGGTTCCTCCTGGCCGCACTTGGCATCAACAGCTTTCTTTGGCAGTGTGAGAACAGGCATGTTGTGCCCCTGAGGGAACAAGACCAGTTCCCAGGGCTGCTCCTACAGCAACCAGGAGCTGGTTGGGCAGCAGCAGTGCCTGGAGCAGACAGTGTTTGTGCTGAGCTGCAGAAGAGCTGAGCCCAGGGGCTGTTGGCCAAGGCCGAGGCCCAAGGAGCATTTCTCAGCTGGCAGGGCGGCCTGAGAAGGGGAGGGGGGAATGCAGCAGCACAGGGCCCATGGAACCAAGGGACCATTGTGACACTGCGGGGCCACATGGAATCATGGAGAGCACTGTGACATCGCTGGGCTCATGGAACCAAGAGGACTGTACTGATACTGTGTGACTCCATGGAATGTAGGTATCATTGTGACACTGAGACGCCCCATCAAACCAAGGGTCCATTGTAACATCGTGGGGCCTCCTGCAACCGTGGAGACCATTATGACACTTTGCGGTGTCATGGGACCAAGGGGCCATTGTGACACTGAGGGGACTCCATGAAGCCAAATGTCCCTTGTGACATTGCAAGGCCTCGTGGAACCATGGAGGCACCATTAAGTGACTTTACAGCCTCATGGAACCATGGGGCCGCTGTGACAAGGAGGGCACTCATGGAATCATGAAGATACTATGGGGCCCTATGGAATAAGCAAAGCATTTTGATACTGTGAGGCCTCATGGAACCAGTGAGACCATTGTGACCCTGGGGGTCCCCACAGAACCAAGAGGAACATTGTGATACTGTGGGGCCTTGTGAAACCAAAAGGCCTTTGTGACATTGCAGGGCTGGAACCAAAGTTCCATTGTGACATTGCAGGGCCTCGTCGCATCAGTGCTCCATTGTGACACTGGGCAACCAAAGGAGACAATTGTGACACTCCAGGGCTCATGGAACCAAAAGCTCCAGGGCGACACAGAGGGGCCTCCTGTCATCAATGGTCTATTGTGACACTGTGGAGCCAAAGGAGACCATTGTGACACTGCAAACCCCCAGGGTCCAAAGGTCCATTGTGACATTGCAGTGCTCATGGAACAGAGGAGTCACATGTCATTGTGGGGCCTAGGGAACCACAGAGACCATTGTGACAATGCAAGGCTTCATGGAACCCAGGCATCGTTGTGACATTATGAGGCACCATAAAACTAAGGGAACCCGGAACAAGTCTGGCTGGTTTGACCTTCCGGACCCCTGAATGGTCCAGCTGACCTTGGTATGTTGAGAATCTCCTGTTACCTCCTACTGAAACACTGGGGCTCTGTTCTTTCCTTCCTATGGAAAAGAACTCTCCTTCTCCTCCAGGCACACATGGCCAGAATTCAGATTTCACCTCCAAATTTCCTTATATCAAGGAATTCTTTCCACAGGAATATTGCCAGGACAAGTCTGGCTGGCAGTGGTTTCATGGTCACTTCCCATCTGTCTTCAAAACACTGGTGAAGGCTCCGTGCTTTCCTTCCTAGGGAAAGAACTGTCCTAGGGAAAGAACTGTCCTGCTTCTCCAGGCACCCATGGCCAAGACTGGGGTTCCATCTCCAAAATTCCCTAAATCCAAAGACTGCTCCCAGACAAAATCTGCCATTCCTGACAACTTTGCTGGCCTTGGCCTAGTGAGGCTCTCACCTGCCTTCCAAACACTGGGGCTCTGTGCTTTCCTTCCAATTGAAAAGAACTGTCCTTCTTGTCCAGGTGCCCATGACCAGAATTGGGATTTCGCCTCCAACATTCCCTATTGTGACAGACTGGAGGAGATTGTTGGCTGGAAACATTTCACGTGTGGGGGAGGAAGGGGCAGGTCCAGCTTTGCCCTGGAACCCCAGCACTGCCCTGTCCTGGAACCCCAATCCCCCCAGAGCCTCTATCCCAGCCCAGCAGTGGCTGCCAGTCCCTGGCACAGCACAGGCAATGCTCCACAGCCACCTCTGGAGCCACCAGCCCAGCGCCTTAGCGACCAAATGACCCCAAGTCTCACCTGGGGGAAGGGCCCAGGAAGACCAAGGGGTATTGAAGGCTGACCACAAGGCAAGCACACATCTTGACTCTACCTCCTCTTGGAATTTCTTTCTGAACACGGCTGGAATCCAGGAGGCGGTAGCTGTGTGTGTGCTCCTCTGTATCTTTCTTACTTTTTTTCTCTCTCCCTGTCTGCTTCTACTTTATATGCCCCTTGGAAATTTTGATGAACTTAAAATTGAACAGCTTAGAGTTTGCGAAGTTGAATGTGCCAAATTAATGCTTTGAAAAGTGCTTTTTGTTGATTTAATGTCATAATAAACCTTTTGCCAAAGTTTCTCTGATTTTCTAAAGTTGCCAGTAAAGGCTGTATTGCTCTTTTGAGCTTTTCAGAATCTCTTGCTGGTATTTCTCCAGGGAGTCCAACTCAGAGTACACAAACAATTGTAATTCCTATTAAAAGTCTCTTTGAGAGAGTTTTTTAGTGGATGGGAGTCAGGGCTTGTCTGTCCTGCTTGGCACAGCCCAGGCAGGGCTTTCCCAGCCACATTCCACTCTCCATTGCCCAGCTGGAGCCACTGGTGCCTCTGAATTCTGCTGGCCCAGCCCCAGGGACGCTCTCCTTGTCTGCCCATTCCCCCACGGTCTCTGGGCAGGGATGGCCTCAGTGGGGGCTGCTAACATCCTCAGCAACTTGGAGGCTGCTGCTGGATTTCACTGCTCCAGAGGCTTGTTCAGCCTTCAGCTCTTCAGTGCAGGAATTCAGTGTCCCAGGCCTCATTAACATTCAGAACACCTTAAAAATCCAAGACTCTGGGAAGAATTTTTTTCAAATAAACCTTTCAAATAATTTAATTTGTGGTTATTAGACAGATTTCAGGAGTGTATTGAAACTGAATACATTCTATTTTAAAAGACAGTGAGAAATCATTTTTTTAGGTCCTGTTTAGTTTTTTTTCACTTCTAAAAAATTGATACGTGCAATCTACAATTGATATTGAAGCCAAGTACCTCCTCATGCAGCTTGAATAGATATGAAAATCAAGACCCTTCATGGCTGACAATCAATCAGACTCTGTCCCTACGCCCACCGCACCATTTCCCCCATCCAAGCCCTGGCACTCAGAGCAGCCTTGTGCAAATCTGAGCTCCCTCCAGCCCAGGCTGCACCTGCAGCTTTCAGCTCCTTGGCTCCAACTCCCACCTGCTTTCCTTGGAGAAGGAACTGCCTGAGACACAGAGGGATGTTCATTGATTGTCAGCCAACAAAGCCAAGGGAAGGCACAGCTCCATCAAATGCAAAAGTCATTCTTCTCCCTGGCTCTGCCCTGGCCCTGATCCCCACATCCTGTCCTCTTTCCTTCATCCCTCCTTTGCCAGGGAGCTCTGCTGTGGCTGTGGAGAGAGATCCAAGTGCAGCCCCTGGAGTGGGAACCACAACTCATCAGGTTTGTGTGCTTTGAGGGAGCAGGAACGGGTGAGACTCAGAGGCATAGAAAGGTTTTTCTTCATGGCACACATAATAAATGTAAACATGATAAAATTTAAGAAACATCAAAACCCTTCCCTCAGCAGCTTGTGACATGCCAGCAGCATCTGACGTATCCACCATCCACAATGGATTGCCATACAGGAAGGATTTTAGACAAAGACTTAGGAAGAGGTGACATAAAAGATACAAATACAACTAAAATGCTCACTGAGAAGGTGTTGAAACTTCTGAAAGATTGGGCAACTCCCTGATTCTCAAAGCACTAAGGCAGTCAACAGAGACACAATGGAATGAGCAGAGAACAGCTGCAGGAGGAAATCTGGGAACAACTGGAATTACATAGATCCAGCTGCTCCAAATCAAGAGATCTCAGACATGGCATTTCCACAGGAGAGCTGGAAACACCTGAAGGAAGAAAGCCATGAAATACTAGAATGAAAGTTGGTAGCAATGGTTGAGGGGAAGATCAGTATTTCTTCTCCTGACATCAGTAGAAGAAACCAGTAGATCCAGGAAATTCCCCTTCCTGGTGGGAAAATTTTGCCATTTCTTATAAGTACTCAAATGCCTCAGATAAAAAATATTTTCTGATATATTATGAAACCAACAGGTATTAAAACCTGTGCCCCTTTCCAGGCAGACATCAGTTTTGTGTCCATGAAGAGGCAGTGCCACTTCTGCATTGAGGTGCCCAGGGATTGGATCTCTCTGAGAGCACCTGAGGGAGAGCAGAGCACCTTGCAAGCTGCAGGTCCCTGCCAGCACCGCAGGGCTCCTGTCCCATCAACATCTGCCCTGCCCCAGTCTGAAACAGTGCCCAGCATGGTGCCGGGGTCATCAGAGAGCTGAGGTGTGTGCTGGAATTCCATGCTCTCCCCATCCTGCAGCAGCCCTGCATTTCCCTGCTCCAGCCTTGGTCTCCAACACAGCCATGGAGGCTCTTTGGGCTCCTGACTGTTCCTGCAGCCCCCCAGGGCAGCTGAGCTCTGCCTGTGGCACAGTCAGCCCTGGCCAGCGCAGGCCATGCTCAGCAATTGCTTGTGTGTGCCTGGCCTTGCTGTCAGCCCCGGCAGTGGCTGCGTGGCCCCTTGGTGGCCCTGTGCTGGCCCAGCCATGGTGGCCCAGCCCCTGTGCAGGCCCAGCCCAGGCCAGGAGCATTGCGGCTGGGAACGGCCCCTGTGCCGTGGTGCCCACAGCAGCCTTGGGGCTCTGTGCCCCATGGCCTCCCTGCTGGGCAGCCTCTGCCAGCTCCTGCACAGCCCCAGGCACCTGTGGGCCTGCACAGACAGCCCTGCCCCGGGCTCTGCCGGCCTCTGGGCCAGCAGAGAGGCCGGCCAGGGCTGGCCATGGCCGGGAACAGGCCCTGAGCCCCGCAGGAGGATGGAGCTGGGCCACAGCCAAACTCAGCCCAGGGCAAAGCTGGGCTCAGCAGCCAGGGCTGCCAAGGCCTGGGGACAGAGGCTGGCGGTGACAAATGTCCTGGGCCCCCTCCCTGCTCTGTCCGTGCCCCCAAGGGCACAGAGCAGCCTCCTCTCTGGGACACTTGCCTGTTTGCAATGCCTTGCACAGGCGCTGGCCCTGCCCCTCAAGGCCTGGCCTGAGTCCTGCCCCTGCACGCTCAGCCAGGCTGAGATGGACACTGATGGTTTCTGGGGCAGGCTCTCTGAGCCCAGCCCAGCTCCCTACAAGCTCTGCCAGCTGCCCTGAGCTCTGGGCAGCACCAAGGGCCTCTCCCCAGCCCAGCCCAGCCGGCTCTGGCCCCACAGCTCTGCTCAAGCCAGGCTGCTCTGGCCACTGGCCCCACGGCCTCAGCCCCTGCCAAGGGCACAGCAGCAGCTGCAGCTCACACAGGACTCTGCCCCAGCCATGGCGGAAGGTGCTGGGACAAGGCCAAAGGAGGCTCCCTGGCTGCCCTGCTTCCCTCTGGCTCAGGTGCTGAGAGCTCTGCAGCCCCTGCTGCCATCCCATGTGCCCAGGGCAGCACAAAAGCCCCGGCCTTGGGGCCCTCAAGAGCTGCTCCTGCTCCAGGCCCAGGGCCCATCCCAAAGCTGGGGCAGCCACAAAGCTGTGCCCATTTCTGTTCATTGCTGCTCTGATGGGGATGGATCCTCAGCCACTTGGAGGTTGATGATGAATCTTCCTACTCCCAAGGCCTCTTCTTTCTTGAGCTCTTCAGTTCAGGAATTCAGTGAGAAAAGCTCATAAACATTTGTTCAACATGCCCAAAGAAGAAAAGCCATTTGGAATAACAGAAGTTTTCAAGTTTTCTCTAATTAATTAGACAGATATCTGAAGTGTATTCAAAGTGTATATACTGTCTTGAAAACAATGCAGAGAGAACAGTTTGTTCTGTTTAATTTTTTTCCTGTTTACAGATTGATATCAGCAATGTCCAGTTGATATTGACCCCCAGCACCTTCTAATGCAGACTGAATAGCTATGAAAATCAAGACCCTTCATGGCTGAGAGTCAATCAGACTGTGTCTCCTGCCCCCTCCCGACCATTTCCCTCATCCAACCCCTGGCACTCCTATGGACCAGGAATGGTGTCACCAGCAGGACCAGGAGAGCAATTCTTCCCTTGTGCTGGGCGCTGGTTGGGCAGCACCTCGGGTGCTGTGTCCAGTTCTGGAACCCCAAATTTAGCGAGAACGTGGAGGGGTTGGAGTGTGTCCAGAGAAGGGCAACAAGGCTGGTGAAGGGTCTGGAGCAAAAATCCTGTGAAGAGAGGCTGAGGGAGCTGGGGTTGTTTATCCTGGAAAAGAAGAGGCCCGGGGGAGACAAGGTGGTGTCAGGGCACAGGTTGGACTTGATGATCTCCAAGGTCTTTTCCAACCTTGCTGATTCTGGGATTCTCTGAAACCACCCTTGCAGCAGTTGCACGATGAGCCCTGGGCCTCCTCTTCAGAAGCTCCAGCAGCCCAGGTGCCTCAGCTTCTCCTCCCAGGCCCAAAGCCCATCCTGTCAGTCCCGCAGAGCCTCTGCAGCTCCTCCTCATTGCCCAGAACAGGGAGACCCACAGGCAGACACAGCAGCCCAGATGTGCCCCCCTGGCCTGTGGTGCCTCTGGCAAGGGAGCAGCACCAGGCACTGCAGGAGCCTGCAGACAATTCCTGCAGCACTTGGAGGATGATCCTGCTCCCCAAGGGACGTTCCCATGGTGCCAAGTCAGGAACTGCAATGGGGAGTGGGGCCAGAGAGGAAAGGGCAAACAGGGATGGGCTTTTTGCAGGGGAGGGAACAGGGGTGGGCAACAGGAAGAAATTTGTACCAAAAAAAGGGGGAAAAAAGCAAAGGTGAAGCCAAGGAAATGCTCAGGGCAGTTCAGGGGTGGCTGTCAGGCAGCCCTGGCTCTGAGCAACAGCATCTGCAGTGGGACAGGAAACTCCCAGCTAATGGGAACAAAGTTTCTGGCTGACTGCAGAGGCCAGGACAAAGCTGAGTGGTTTCCCTGGTGTCCCCCAGCTCTTGCTGGCCCCAGGGGCTGATGGCATTTGTGCTCCCTCAGGTTCATGTCCCCACAGCAGCAGCATGGGTGTGCTCCTGCCTGCTCTGTGCAATGCAAACAGGGGCTCCTGAGCCAGTGCTGCCGTGGCTGTGCCTGCAAGGATGCGGCACCTCTGTGAGCTGGGGGAGAGGCCAGGGCTGCAGAGGGGGGATGTTGTTGGCAGCTCCATGAGGATGCTCTGGGATGCTGCCCTGGGCTGTGCAGCACCCTGGGGATGGATCAGCCCCTGCTCTGCTGCTCTTTCCCGTCTCCCCCAGGGCCCTTGCAGAGCCCCAGCCATGCTGTTTGCCCCCAGCCTGCCCACGGCCAGCCTGGGGCTGCTCACCCTGGGGCTTTTCTGTGCTGAGCATTGGCCTGGCCGTGTTCTTGAGAGAGCCTGGGCAAGGAGCCTGCAGCCCCCAGGGCCTGGCCTGAGGCGTCAGCGCTGCCCCAGCAGTGCCCATGGCCTGTCCCTGCTGCAGCCCTGGCACTGCCACCCCCAGGACTGTGCCCGGCCCCGAGAGCACTCAGGCCCTGCAGCAATACCAGGGCCACCAGGGCAGCGGGGCAGGGCCACGGCAGAAGCACTGGCAACACCAAGTGCTGCTGCTGCTGCTGGGCACAGCTGCTGTGCCAGCACTGATCTGCCCCCAGCTCTGCACACAGACATTGCTGCTGCAGCTCCAGAGAAGGTAAGAATAGAGGGATCTCTGCAGAAAACTTTGCTGGGATATCCTTTAGTTCCTTTAAAACCTTTGAGACTGCAGCCCCTCATTGGCACAGTCTGTGGCCACAGGGAAGGTGGAGAGAAACAAAGTCAGAGATGGCAGAAACAATTGTCTAGCTTTAGGAAGAATATTTAAAAAGGAAAACGACAGGGAAATCAAAGAACCAAACCAAAAGAGCTAGAAAAGATGACTTTTATTACAAGTGATTTGCCAAAATTGGCAATCACTTTAATGCTTCCTAAGATGTCCAGTGATCAGTCTCCTCACTGCAGCCTTGAGCTCCTGGTTCCTCAGGCTGTAGATGAGGGGATTCAGGGCTGGAGGCACCAGCGAATACAGAACTGACACCAACAGATCCAGGCATGCAGAGGAAATGGAGGAGGGTTTCAGGTGGGCAAGTACTGCAGTGCTGAGAAATGCATTTCTCCTGCATTTTCCCTTTTCAGATTCTTTCCGTCATCTCCTGAGAGCTACAGTTTGTTCTGGTGCTTTTTATGAACTGATTGTACTCTTGATTTAGATGGAGACTGTGGAATTGTTTTCAGATGTAGAAGAATCTGGACTGAAGACAGAAACAAACTCCCTGTCAGCCCATTTTCATCTTCTAGATCATTTTCAAGATGTCCTTGGGGGTGTTGGAATGATTATCACACAGCTCTCCACTTCTGGCTGCAGGCTCTAGAGTTTCTTTCTCTGCATTCAGTCAGGCTTGCATTCCCTAAGAGTTCTTGGTAGCCTGTCATCTTTTCTTAGGGTAGAACAGTAACAATGAAAACCTTACCAATGACACAACTGCCCAGCCCACAAGGAAAAGAAAAGAACAAGCTGTCAAATTCTTCAAATATTTCTTCTGCTTTGCTGCAAGTGTTGTGCTGCACCCACAGTGCGGAAAGCTGCAGTTGGTGGCACACCTTGTGACAGAAGCTGTACCTCATTCTCCGGGAAAGGTTCTTGGAAAAAGCAAACAGGACTGAGGAGAAGATTCTGGAAAAACTGAAAGAGCTTTTAAGAAATTAAATGAAAATTGAAACAATTCAAGACGTTTTTCTCGATTTGTTTTTATGCTCCCCTTTTCCATCTTGCACTAGTTGTCCATCCCATTAATTCCAAACAGATCTCACTTCTAAGATCACTTCTAAGATCCATGAGTTGGCAAGTTTTAGACATTTTAAGATACCATGACCTAGACACACTTTGGCTTCCCCTGTTTTTCTTGGAAATCAATGCTGGAGAGGTAAGTGCAGTGCTTGGGTCAGGTACAAATTCTGCATTCAGGGAATGCGCTCTGAGAGTGTTTGACCCTCAGCAGGGACAATGCACAGCAGTGACCGAGGGGATTCCTGAGCCACTGTGCAGGAGTCCAGACTCTGGCTCTTGGCTGAACTCGGCAAAGTTCCCGTGTTTGCAGAGGCTCAGGGGCTGCCCTCGGGGAACGTGGGGCTCGGGGCAGGGGCGAGCGGGCAACGGACAAACGGACACGGGGACAAACGGCCCCGGAGCTTCAGTTGCAGCAGCGGCAGCGACAGCAGCAGCAGCAGCAGCAGCGGCAGCGGCAGCGGCAGCGGCAGCGGCAGCGGCAGCAGTGGCAGCAGCAGCAGCAGCAGCGGCAGCGGCAGCAGCAGCAGCGGCGACAGAAGAAACTTTAGATTCCCTTCTCTTCTCCCTTTCCCGCCGCCCCGTACCTCTCCCGCTCTCCCTTTCCCGCCGTCCCTCTCCTCTCCCCGCCTCCCTCTCCCCGTGCCGGGCTGGGCCATGCCCCCGGCCCGCCCCCGGCCCCGGGCGGGGCTGCCCCGTGCCCACCCCCGGCCGTCCCGCCGCCGCCTGGCCTCAGCCCGGCTCTGGCCATGCTGGCGCTGGCGCTGCTGGGCGGGCGTCAATGCCTGGGGCTGGGGCGGCATCGCCGGCTTTTGGCTCCGCCTGGCCCGGCCCCGGCCCCGGCCCCGGCCCCGGCTCCTCCCGGGGCCCGCGGAGGACACAGGCGGCGTTGCCTCTCCCGCCGCCTCCGCTGTGGCTTGCCCGGCCCGAGCTCCGCCGCTCGGCAGCGCAGCCGCCGGCCCCGAGCCTCCCGTGCCGCGTTCCGAAAACTGAACGCCGGGGGATGGCCGGGCCGGGGCGGGTGAGGGGCGCTCGGGGGCCGTTGCTGGCCCCGGGCCGAGCGCTGACAGCCGCGTCCCGCCCGCAGGGAAGGCGCAGGAGGCCCTGCAGGAGCGCTACCGCCTGGGTTCCCTGCTGGGGCGCGGAGGATTCGGCAGCGTCTGGTCGGCAACGCGGCTCTCGGACGGTGCCCCGGTGAGTGGCGGGGCCGGCGGCGGGCGGAGGAGGAGGGGGTGCAGGAGGAGGAGGAGGAGGAGGATGGGGCTGGGCAGGGCGGGCGTTGAGCTCAGCCCGCTGCTCCCCTTGGCTTGCAGGTCGCCATCAAAAGGGTGCTACGGAACCGCATCCGGCACTGGAGCGAGCTAGTGAGTGAGCCGGGACAGCGGGAGAAGCCGGGCCGTGCCAAGCGGGGATGAGCCGAGCCCCGGCATGGTGGAAGCCACCAGGACGTCTCGAGGGGGAGCGGTCCTGGGGCCAGCGCAGGGCGCAGAGCATCCCGGGCTGGCTGAGGGGTTGCCCAGCCCTGGCCCGGCATCGGCCCCACTGATGGCATCGTGCTCCTCCCGCAGCCCGACGGCACCAGCGCTCCCCTGGAGGTTGTGCTGCAGGACAAGGTGTCCACTGGCTTCCCCGGTGTCGTAAAGCTGCTGGAGTGGCTAGAGCTCCCCAGCGACATTGTCATGGTGCTGGAGCGGCCAGAGCAGTCTCAGGACCTCCTGCATTTCATTCGGGCACGGGGGTTCCTGCGCGAGGAGGTGGCGCGGCCGCTGTTCCGCCAGGTGCTGGAGGCCGTGCGGCACTGCACCAGCTGCGGGGTCCTGCACCGCGACATCAAACCAGCGAACATCCTGGTTGACCTGGCCACCGGGCAGGCTAAGCTGATTGACTTTGGCTGTGGCACCTACCTGCAAGACACAGCCTACACTCACTTTGCAGGTGAGCCTACACAGGGCTGTGCTCCCGCCCCTGGCATCTCATGGCCCAACATCTCTCAGCCCAAGCTGGCTGTGGCAGCGGGGATTCTCCCTTTTGCTGCCACTCAGGGGACTGAATCTGCAGCTGAGTTGCTTTAGAGCAGGGGTGGGTGGGGAGCCAGCTTCCAGCCCTGCTGGCAGCCTTTGCCCACCACTGTGCCCAGGACTGGGGCTGGGCTGGGGCAGCCAGCCTGACAAAAACAGCCGTGGGTGGGGGTAGCAGAGAGGGAGGTTGGAACCTGTGTCCCAGCCAGTTTGTGTGCAGGCAAGAGGAAGGGCTTGGACTGCTCCACTTGCCCTGTTTGTCTTGGCTTTATAATATGTTTGGGGCAATGCAGGCAGGGAGAATGAGGGCATGGTTTTTCCCCAGCACGCAGTGGGTATTTCTTTTGCATGTCATGGTCAGGCTTAGCCAGGGCTTCCACTGTCCCCTTCCCACACCAGTGTCTTCTTTTGCAACCCAAAGTTTCTACACCAGTCCCAGGTGCTGGTGAGAGGACAGTGGTCACCCTGTGTGCCACTGATGCAGCCCTCGCCCGCCCAGGGAAGCTGGGGCCAGGCTCTGGGAGCAGCAGCATCCCCCTGATGAACTCCATCTGTATTCCACAGGAACACCATCATACAGCCCCCCGGAATGGACCCGCTTTGGCTGGTACCATGGCGAGCCAGCTACCATCTGGTCCCTGGGCATCCTGCTGCACAAGATGGTCTGTGGGAAGATGCCTTTCAGGAGGGGCTGGAACTTCAGCTGGGGCCAGCTCTCGCTGCCACAACGGCTCTCTCCAGGTGGATCCTCTTCTCTGGGCATGGGTGCAATACCAGTGCTGGGAGACAGCAGCGGGCTCGGGAGCATCCCGCTCTGGCAGCTGCTGAGGAGGTGGCACATGTCCTGCTCTCCCCCAAAACCAAGAATTGATGGGAAAGTTCAGGCCCAGCTTTGAGCGCATCCAGCATGGCCTGGGCATGGGAATAGTGGGGCAAAGCCAACAGGAGCCTTCTCCAGCTGACGGGCAGTTTCTGGTTTCTCTCCCCAGAGTGCCAAAATCTGATCGGGTGGTGTTTATCCATGCACCCCTTGGCCAGACCCTCATTAGAAGAGGTGTTCTGTCATCCTTGGATGCAGGATACTCATCTGCCCTAGAAGAAGGGAGAGAGCCACAGGCACACTTTGATCCAGGGCCCTGGTAAGTTACAGCTCCACACCTGCCTTGGCAATGAGAAGCAAAGGAACCCAGCCTGTGTCACTGCACCAGGGTCATGGGATGGGAACACGCAGCCCTTGTGCTGGAGCTGAGCTGCTCTGCCCAGCCCTGGTGGCTGTCATCCAAGCAGGTTTTGCTTGTCCTGGTTCCCTGACAGCTGGGGCCCTGGGCAGAGCCCTGACAGCCTGGTCTCACCCCAGGGAAGGAGAAGGAGCTCCCAGAGAAGCTGTACCGGGTGGGGCTGCTGCTGCAGGAGACAGCGAGGATGACATCAAGGATGACAACCTCTTCCTCGACCTGGCCACCAGCAGTTGAAGGTGATGCACTATGATTGTGGCAACTTCTTCAAAGCCAAACTCCACAGGGAGTTTGCAGATGAGTCCACACGTGGGGAAATGCTCCCAGATTTGGGCATTGCCCAGCCTGGCTGGGATGCAAAGGTTCCCCCTTTGCTGGGGCAGATGGAACTAAATCTTCAGTCAGCTGCCCAGCTGCTTTTTTGGCAGGGCTGGTGGGATGGGCTGGGGTAGGTACGAAATGGGAGTGGGCTCCTGGCCCTGCCAACAGCCCCCAGCACCCACCGTGCCCCGGGCTGGGGCTGGGGCTGGGGCTGGGGCAGCCAGCCCGACACAAACCCCCGTGGTGGGAGCAGAGGTGGGACTCCAGAACCTGTGCAGGGGCTGCTTTGCTGTGCAGGCAAGGAAGGGCTTGGGCTGCTCCACTGCCCTTGTTTGCTTTGGGATCATGGTTATTTTGGGGGGCAGTGCAGAGGGAAAGAGAGAAAGTGTGGACCTCCCTCACCCATGGCTGGATTTTTCCCTAGCATGTAGGGGTTGGGCCTTCCTCAAGGCCCTGACAGAGCTAAGAGTTTTGACCTTTCTTCTTCTTTTCCCTTTTTGTCTCTAGCCTCTTTTCAACAATTTGTTTGTTTTTTTCTAGAGGAAGCATTCTAGGTGGTCCAGTCTGGATTGGGAAGTGCTTGGGACCAGCTGCAGCGTGGATGGGCCGTGCCCTTGGAGCAGGCTGAGGACATCGTTTGGGACCAGCTTTTCTTCCAGCCGTGGATGGCGTGAGGTGGGTGCCCGTCTGCTTGGCAGGGTGGGATCAGAGCTTTTGGGAGATGGCAGCGAGCACAGGAGCATCCTGCTCTGGGCAGCTGCTGAGCAGGTGAACGTGCCATGGCTGGCTGCAGGCTGGGCACATGTCCTGCCCTCCTGCCCTGCTCCCAAAGGCAGCACTGATGGGCAGCTCTGGGCACAGCTCTGAGCCCGGCCAGCACGGCCTGGGCACTGCGGGCAGCTGGGACAAGGGGACAGGAGCCATCAGCTGATGGGCAGTTTCTGCTTTCTCTCCTTGCAGCCAGGCTCTGCAGATGCTGAGGCTGCTCTGGGCTCTGGCAGGGCTCTGCTGGAGCTCAGCACCGGGCTGGAATCAGCCAAAGAAGAAATGGTGTCACCTGCAGCACAGACTTGCTTGAGCATTTTGACAACGCAGCTCAAGTTTGCAGCGTGGACACCTCCAATGGAAAACATGACACCTCCCAAAAATTAAAATCGTTCAATACCTTCTGAAATCAAATCAATCTGGGATGACTCCAAATGACATTTTTCAGCTTGCTCAAGATGTAGCTCAGCCCTTCTCTGAACAGTTCTCTCCCCCACCTGCCTTTTACTTCTCAACTGCTCCCTTTTTTCCCCCAGTGAATTCCCAGCCCATCGCAGTCTCCATCACTTGCTGGCCTTCCGTGTTGCCCCTGACCACAAGAAAGGCCGAGCCCCAGGTTTAGGGACTCGTGCTGTCACTGGCTGAGGAGCAGCAATGTCTCAGAGGTCCAGTGGGATTTTAGTGTCATTCAGAGCCACTCTCCAGCCCTCAGCTCTCCTCACTGCTGAGTTCCCACTCCCTTTTCTTCATCCTTGCAGCAGGATGAGCTCTGTGAATCCCCTTGAGCCTCCCCACTCTTCCCAGCCCACGCAGCCACCTCAGTTAGGCTGAAGCTGAAGTTTCTCTCTCTCCTCTGGCACACCAGTCCAGTCCCCTGTGTGGGGAGCCCCAGCCCCAGAGCACAGCACACAGCAGTGCAGTCCAGGCTGGAGCAGCTTCCCTGCAGCCCTGGCTTGGCTGTTTGTGGCAGCTGAATGCTCCCTGTTTCCAGCTGTCCCTGCAGGATGGCCCCAGGGCAGAGCCCAGCCGGGCTCCCACTGCAGCCCCTGGAGCTTGGGGCAGACAGTGCTCCCAGAGCTGAGGTTCATGGGGAGCACCCGCAGCTGTGCCTCGCACTCAGTGCTGGCAAGTGGTGTGTTCTCATCTCCTGCAGCCTGAGGGGAAAACAACCTGTGCTGCCAGGCCAGCACTGCCCCTTTGGGCAGGGACAATGCTGAAAGGCTTTCGCAATCCAGAGGAGCCGGCACTGAGCCTTGGCAGGGCCTGGCAGGGCTGGAGCCAGGTCTGGCCTGCTGTCCGGGACTCGCTGCCCACCAACCACCCCCACCCACCACGCTCCATCCTCCAGGGACAGAAGGGTCTGTGTGTGCCAGGGGCTCTTGGATGTCTCTGTATCCAGGGACAGAAGGATCTGTGTGTGCCAGGGGCTCTTGGATGTCTGTGCATCCATGGACTGAAGGGTCTGTGTGTGCCAGGGGCTCTTGGATGTCTCTGTATCCAGGGACAGAAGGGTCTGTGTGTGCCAGGGGCTCCTGGATGTCTCTGTATCCATGGACAGAAGGCTCTGTCTGTGCCAGGGTTTCCATAATGTCTCTGTACCCATGGGTATGGGATGAACATGGATAGTGAAAGTGTCAGTCACGTTGCTTGCACACTCCTTCCTTTGTGTACAAGACACATTCATGCACTCCCCCACATATTGGTATATTAATAGGATAGGGATGGATAGAGACTTCACACAGAGCTCTAACCTTGGCATAACTCAACCTTTAGCCAGGAATCAGTGGATTTTTTCCCCAGGTCTGTGTGAGAAGATGTCCAAGAACTGAAGGAGCAGCATTCAGAAGCAGTTTCAGGATTTCTACGCAGGAAGTGAGCTCACAACCATCCACCATAACTCGCCATATTCATTGGGATGGGCTGCTGCTTCTCTAGGAATTTGGCCCAATGCAGACATGAGACTTGGAGAAATCCCAGCTCTCTGTGGGTTTGTGCAAAAGGGGGAGCAGCACAAACACTTTGTGCCTGCCTGGGGAACACAAGGTCCAAGGAGCTTTGGTGGCAGGTGAAGTTCCATTCTATGGCATTCTCAGAGTGGCACAGGACAAAGGTGCAAGTACCCCCAATCCCACTGATGAAGTCCTTAGAGTGCTGCACATCCTCTAGGAAAAGTTGCTGTCAGACAATCTATTGGGATTTATAACTTTCATTTGCAACACTTTAAATCCAAATTTCAAACGGCAATATTTTTACACTCAAGACACAGTAATGCATAAATTCATGGTAGATCTTTCAATTTCCTATTGATTCAATCACAATTTAGAATAACATAATATTGCAAACAAAACCCTGAATGTTTTAAAAAAGGAATGCTGAGGTCAGTAAGATGAATCCATGCCATCAGAACATTTACAGAGTAACTGATTTCTCTTCTTGGAAAGATCCGTTGCCTCTTAATCCAAAGTTACTGATGATTTTCAGTACACATTTGTATTTTTGGTTTTATCTTTCATATTTTTTTCTTTCCTTTTTTGTCCAGTGTTTTTAACAGAGAACTTGTCCTACAAAAGGAATGTACAGCAAAAAGAGAAATATTTCTGATAAACAATGAAAATGTAGCCTCCTCCTCTGTTTCCTTTTCTATGGATACCCTGAAGAAAAATATCTAGCAGATGTGAGCAGAGGTGTGATGTGTTTCATTTGGACTGTGCTGGAGTTCAGTACTGCTGACATCCTGATCTAGTCAAGAGCTGCAGAATTCTTTTGCAGATCTTGAACCTTGTGTTTGCAGGCACAGCACCTGCAGTGCTGACACACCAATGCACATGAATAACTCTGTTATTCCCTCTCAGAATTTGGGCTCTGCCCCAGCACGAGGTGCTGCAGCCCTTTGCTCCTGGTTCCCGTCTGGAGCAGCTCCCTTCCTGCTGGCTGAGCTGCTCAGGCAGAGCCCGGCAGCTCCTGGCCCTGCAGGGCTGAGGCTTTTCCCCACTGCTGGGCACAGACTGATGGAGCAGCACTGCTGAACACGGGCACACCCAGAGGCACCAGGATCAGCTGCCTTTGGCCACCTGAGGCTCCAAGGCCCAAACTCTGAGCAGCCAGAGCTGGAAGAGACTCGCAGGCTCCCTGTTGGCTGTGCTGCCCCACTTGTGCCCAGCCCAGCTCTGCCTGGGGCAGAGGGAGAACAAGGGGCAGCTCCCTCCCAGCCCAGCCCAGGGACCCCTCCAGCCCCAGGGCTTGGGGCACTGTCAGCACCTGCTGCTCCAGCCACCGCTCCTGCTGGCCCTGACAGCAACACCCAAACTGGGACTGATCCCGAGGGAGCAGCAGCAGGGCCTGGATCTGATCCCTGACTCTGGGACAGGGCTGGACAAATGACCCCACAGCAGCAGCAGCAGCAGCACATGGAGCTGACTTTCAGGACAGCCCCTGCCACTCTTCCCTCCTGTGTGCAGCGGTGTCACAGCAGCCTGAGGCACCCGGGAGCCCCCAGTGCCAGCAGGGACTTGAGATGGCAGCTCTGGGCTCCTGGAGGTTGTGCAAGGAACGGAGCTGGGGACTCCCTGTCCATGGGGAGCTTCCAGATGGAAAAGGCTGCTGTGCCCAGGCAGCTCCAAGGGCAAAGAAAGGAGAGTCTCGACCACTGGATCTGAGCCAGTCCCAGAGTCCTGGGCAGCAGCCACCGAGCCCTGGGGGAAGAGAGGGCACAGCAAGAGGGACAAAACCAGGCGAGGTCAGAGACTGGAGAGAGCCAGACCTGGGACAGGAACAGCTGCTTCACTGCACTCTTGGAAAAACCTCTTGGCTGCTTCAAAGCACTGAAGGGCATGAAGGGCAGAGAGGAGGCCTCACCAAACAATGCTCCTGTTTCCACAGCATCCCCTCTCTGTGTCCCAGAAGGAATTGCATGGACTGTATTCAACTCTCCGAGTCGTCTCATTCAGCATGAGTAGCTTAGCACCAGGAGCTGAAGGAGCTGCCGCCAGAGTCCACAGGAGCTGAGCAAGAGGGAACTTTTAGAGCAAAGTAATGCTGCTCAAATAGACCTAGCTAAATGCAGCGGATAGAATAATGGAATCACAGCATCATTTCTGTTGGAAAAGACCTCTGAGCTCATCCAGTACAGCTGTTCACCCAGCAGTGTCAAGCCCAGCACTAAACCATGTCCCTGAAGTGCCAAGGCCTGGATAACAGCCCTGAGTGAGGCCTGAGCAGCAGGCCCTGAGCCAAAGGTGACCTCTGGATGAACCTTCCAACCAAAGGTTATCTTTGTATCTGCTCACTGATGAAATATGCATGGTCATTAGCATTGTGATGGATGTAGCAACTCCTTAGTGACACATGTATTGATCTTTTTGTATTTGCATGTCAGACAAGGCCCTGAAATCTGGCATCTGGCCTTGTTAGGGGCTGAAGGATCAAAGTCAGCTCCCTTGGTTCCTCCTTGAGCCCTGACCAGGCTTTGGGAGGAACCCAAGAGGAGAATGAAACCAGATGTTCCCACACTAGAAGTGCTGTCAGTTTGTTCATTCAGCACTCTCAAAGCTGGGCCCTCTCACAGCGAGGTTGGAGCCTCACCTGTGGCTGGAGGCACCTGCAGGAATTCCCAGTGTCCAGGAGTGGCTCTGCAGCCCTTGGCTGGGACAGCTTCCCCCAGCTGCTGTGTGGATCTGGGAGATGGTGAAGTCTGAGGGTAAATGGTGCTGGATCTTTCTGCAAGCAATCTTTGGTTCTGATGATTGGGTGCATTGCTGAGCTGCTCCTTTTGTGATTCTTTGCTGCTTTGAGCTGCAGTAAATGACACTGATTCCTTCAGTTGGAGTCTGTGTCTTTGGTGTTGACCCTGCCCACTGGTAAAACAAAACTGGCAGAGTCTGGCCAGATCACAGCAAAATGTCACTTGTTAAATGTAAATGTGAGGAATCAGTGGCATCAGAAATTCCCAGATGGGAAGCCCTTCCCTGGAGTTGGCTGGCTCTGGAGTGGGCTGAGGTCGCAGCACTGTGTGAGCAGTGGGGCAGTTGGTTAAAAGAAGCTGAACCCCTGGATGTCTTAAAATGCATCCAAAAATTGCATATGGAAAAGGAAAAGAACTTGTGGGTTTGGGCAGACAAAGATGAATTTGTTAACAGTACATTGGAAACAGCACCTTCAGAAGGAACAATTCTTGTTGGAATGCTCCCACATGGAGCAACAGAAGAAGGTTTTAATCTTGAGCTCCGATGCATTTGTGCAAGTGAAATATTAATATCATAAATAACTATGTACATATTTCTAGTATAATAAGGCCTTAATATATATATTGATATATATATTTTTATATGTATGTTTATACCTATCTAGCTATATCTATATTTCTATATCAATATCTATATCTACGTATAAAATAGTAATAATGTGAAATAGTGCTGGCAATACTAATTTGGTAGCTTTGGCTGCTCAGGGATGTAACATTAAACACTCTACAGAAAAGGATTGGCCAGAACCCTAATGTCAGAGGTAAACTTTGTGAGATTGTATACAATGAAAAAAGGAGGAGGGGATGAAATTGTCTATTTTTACAGGGTTTGCTGATACTGTGATGAAGAGTGCTTTGTCTGTTACTGTGAAAAATACCGTGATTAAGACTGCAGGGTTTTTCATGAACCAGACTATCCTCAAGCTGCAGGATTTGTTGAACAGGTGAAGGGGTTGTTAAAAGAGCAGTTCAAAAAATGAGGAGATGGGAACCTGTCCCCATGGAGTACCCATCTCCCACATGTGCTCCATACCCTTAACAGTGGCCCACTGGGGAAATGGAAACCCTTGGCTGTGCACAGCTGCACCCAATTTGCAACTACAACCATGGGCAGTGAGGCTTGGACTGCCTGGGAAATTGTTGTGGGTGTGATGGCCCCTGGCAGGGCCAGCCCAGAGGCTGCAGGGCTGGACCTTCATGCATTGGAATTAATTAGGATAAATCCAAAGCAAATGAAAGCTATCAATACTGAGAGAGGAATTCCGATTCCTCCAGGACACTTTGGTTTGGTAACTGCTCGCTTGGAGCTTGGTCTTGCAAAATGTTGATGTCATGGCAGGAGGAAAGGAGGCATTGATGCTGAATATAAAGGAGAAATTACCATAATTCTGTTAAACAATTGTCAATAAGATTGGATTATTCAACCCCATGACAGGGTAGCACAATTATTGATATTGCACATTTAAGCACGATTGTGAAAAATGGAGATCCACCTCCAGTCATTACCATTTGTGGAGATAAAGGGTTTGGATCCAGCAGTCCTAACAATGGAGCCAGAGTGTGGGCCCGGAGGCCAAAAGGCCCTCCTGAGGCAGCTGAAGGAGCAGCTCCTAGGAAAGACAATATTGAATCCTGAAACCTGGGCAGGAACAATGGGAATGTGTCCCTGCAACCAAGTATTCTCCGTGAGAACAAGTAGATATTACAGGATACTGTTTTACACATCCTGCCAGATCAAATCTCCTTGTTTGCCCCAATGGCCCTTTGGAAAATGCTCTGATCCACAGGGCTCCCTGTGAAGGCTGCTGTGGCACTGAGGGACTTGCACACAAATTCCATCCAGGAGCTTTGGTGCCCTCAGGGACTGGGACCCAGCCCCCTTCCAGCCAAAGGGGAAAGGGCCCCACCAAGCCTTGTTAGCCACAGACAACATGGTGAAGCTGAACAGCAAAGGACTTTGGAGGCATTGTTCTGGAATTGAAAAAGCTCCATCTCCATGGACAACACAATTATTGTTCCTTACTCAAATGAGATTGAGAAAAAATTAAGAACGGTGTCACGAAAGTACTATTGATGTCTGTAAGTTGTACCTTGATAGTGTGCCAGAATCTTTGTTTGCCACAAACACCTCCAGTGTTTCACCAAGGGATTAGTCATCAAAATTTAATGATTAGTTCTGAAAATTTCAAGATCAGGGTAGCCAAAGTACTCCATGTCACTAATTTCTGTGTTTGTTCTCAGCTGAAGTTGGGAGGAATGGGGTTCCCTTGGAGGGCCCACCCTGTGGGGTGGCCAGAACTCAGTCCGTGGGCTCTGACTCGTAACTGTCAGTGAAGGGACAGTTCAAGAAAACACAGGAATACAATGATCCGTTTGACAGGATTCACTAAGATTTCCCTTCAGGAGAAACCCAAGCCTGTTCTAGTTACAGAGGCCACAGTGTGAGAGGATTTCTGTGCTTCACCATCACTGCCAATGTCAGTAGAACTTGGGCTGCTGGAGCTGGTCAGTGTCAGTGTTACCCCACTCCTGGCTGCAGGGCCACCATTTAGGGTCCTTCAGCAACAACCACAAGGAAGACCTGGAGCCCAGAGAACATTTTCCCCCAAGGAGTGCCTTGGGTTTCAGAAAGCAAAAGATTCTGGTTCATCCTGTGCCCCATGTGTGCTGCCCCGTCCTGTGGAGTTGACTGGATGGATTATTAGAAAAAGTAGCAAATGATGCTGTTAAAATGTCCAATAAGCACATCCTATGGGCTCCAACAAACACAAATGGGGACTCTGCAGAACCGCATGGCCTTGGATTATCTGCTTGCTGGCCAAGGAGGAGCCTGGGCTGTCATGGGACAGGAATGTTGCACTGCTGTCAGGGATGGGTTTGAAGGCCAACAGTCAGCAATCACCTTGACAGAAAGAGCAGAAGAGTGGCAGAAAGAAGAAAATTTTTCTTGGTGGGATTAGCTTCATGGCTGCCAAATTGGAGGCTGCTGTGAAATGCATTTGTGGCAGTGTCTGTCATCATTGCAGTGTGTGCACTTGGTGTGCACTCTAACATTCCATGTTCCAGTTGTCGTGACACTTTGTGCTGGGAAGTGGAATATTGAGACTTGTCTTAAAAGAGACAGTCTCAAGAAAAGAGAGACATTTGATAAATAAGAGAGAAGAACAGCAACTCTTTAGGCATGTTTGAAAAGGAATGTGAATAGCTCTGAGTAATGAAATTTAACAGCACTTAATTGAAGCACAAGGGGAGATGTCTTTATGCCTAATATGTAAATCTAAACTGTGCTATTGAAAGAATGGTTATGAAGGTTGTACTTCATTGTAGGTCTCAGGACCCATCCAAGTAGCAAGGCCTGAACAGGCCCAGAGGCAAAGTTCATCTCTAGATGGACCTTCCAAATAAATGTTATATTTGTATCCACTCCCTAACAAAGCATTATTAACAACATGATCAGTGGATGTGTTCCTTGATAAAACATGGATTTCTCTTTCTGTATTTAGAAACCAGACAAGGCCCCATGTTTGGGGGTGAAGGATCAAAGTCACCTCCCTTGATTCCTCCTTGAGCCCTGGCCAGGCTTTGGGAGAAACCAAACAGGAGAATGAAACCAGATGTTCCCACCCTAGCAGTGATGTCAGCTTGTTTGTTTGAGAGTGTAAAAACTGTGTTCTCTCACAGCAGGCTTGGAGGCTCCTTGCCTGCAAAGGTGGAGGCACCTGCAGGAATTCCCAGTGTCTGGGAGTGGCTCTGCAGTCCTTGTCTGCCCCAGCTGAAGTGTGGATCTGGGTGATGGTAAAGTCTGAGGGTAGCTGGTGATGGATCTTTCTTTAATCACTGCAGGCAATCTTTGGTAGTAATGACTGGATGGATTGCTGAGCTTCTTTTGTAATTCTTTGCTAATGATTATGTGCTTTGCTGAGATTATCCTTTTGTAATTCTTTGCAGCTGTGCATGATATAAATTACAGGATTCCTGAAGTTGGTGTCTGTGTCTTTGGTACTGATGCTGCCCACCAGTGAAACTGGGCCCCCTCTTGCCTAAGAGTTACCTGGGAAGGCAAAACCCCTCACTCCAAAATTCCCCCCTTCCTCCTTGTTCCCTGCACTTCATACACTGAGCATGATGTCCTGTGGTCTGGGGTATCCCCAGGGTCAGTTGGGGTCACCTGTCCTGGCTGTGTCCCCTGCCAAGCTCCCCCCCAGCCCCAGCCCCTGCCCAGCGTGGCTGGAGGAGGGGCAGGACAGGCCTTGGCTCTGCTGCAGCTCAGCAAGAACAAAACCATCTCTGCGTGCTCAGCCCTGTGCTCAGCACCTGGCCCAGCAGTGTCTCAGTGCCAGTGTCTGTGCCCTCAGTCCCTGCCAGGGCTTTCCATGGCAGCTGCCAGGACAGGTGACCCAGGTGTCACCCCCAGTGAGGGCTGCCATGGAAACAGTGCCAGCACTGCCCCTTTCTGTCTGGCTGAGCTGGCCTTTGGCCCTGGCAGTGCCCTTTGCTGCTGGTTCCTGGTGCCGGAGCAGCCAGCGTGGCACAGGGCAGGTGGCCATGGAACAAGCCCCCAGCAAGGGATCTCCTCTGGCTCTGGGCAGTGACAGCAGCCCTGAGCAATGGGCTGGCGCACTGGGGTCGGTGCAGTGTCCATCCAACAGTGTCTTGTAATGGCCCAGTGCAGACTGGGATGATGATCCACCCTCCCAGCTGGCCCAGGGCAGCTCTGCAGTGCCCTTCCCCACAGCCTGTCTGCACAGAAGCACTGGCTGGGTGCTCTGCATTTCCCTTCCCTCACTCTTGGGTCTCTCCCACACCTCCCAGCTCAGAGCTTTCAGCTGCAAGGAGTTCAAAGCTGGTCTGTCCGTCAGGAGTTGGTCTAATTCTGCCCTGAGCAAACTCTGGATTTGTGTTTATTGCAGAACTTCCTGTGTGTCTAAAACATTCCTTCCAGGGTTCTGCCTTAGGGAAGGGGAACCTCCTTGGTGGCAGCTTGGGCTTGGCACACACTTGAGGAGGATGTCTGTTTTCAATGGGAAAACTCAGGAGTTTTAGATTGCTTCAAAATATAAAAGAAACTGTACCCTCTTTGGCTGTGTACAGCCAGTTCTCTGAGCAAAGCAGGTCCCCGTTGAGTGAGGAGAGACAAAATGGGCTTGGGGAATGTGGAGCAAGGTTGTCCACACTGGGTCAGAGCTCAAGGCACAGCTTCTCTGAGCAGGCCAGAGCTCCTTAGGAGAGTCCCTGCTGGATCAATATCAGTCACTGAATGCTGCAATCACCTCTTGTGTAATAAGAACAGCAATAAAAGACACCCTTTAAAATAGGAATACATACTTCCTAGAAGCTCTTTGAAATATTTCTCCATAACTGAAAAAGGAAACCCTCCTAATGACCTGCACTAGAGCGGAGGGAAATCAAGGCAGAGCCATGGTTTGGCAGGACTTGCTTGATCCTAATGAGCCCTGTGGTGCATTTAGAGCTGAGCCCTGGAACTTCATGGCCTAAGAGGACATTGCACAAACCTTTCCAGGAGTCCAAGTCAGAGGAAACACCCAAAGTGTCTCAAGGCATTAATGGGTCCCACTGAGGTCCCTCTCCAACACAGGCTCCTCATGGACTAGTTGGAGGAGAGAATTGGTGGCCAGCATAGCACAAAAGCCTCTTAGAGACTCAGTGTGGAAAGGAGAATCCAAAGGACATTAAACACCTTGAGTGTCTCAAAGCATTAATGAGCCCCTCTGAATGTCAGTACAAAGCTCTCAAGGGACTCCTTAAAGCAGATTATTGGAGGCCATGATTGCACAAAGCTCTCAGAGACTCCAAGGCAAAAGCAAAACCCAAAGTCCTTGGAAAAACCTGCAGTCCCTGGGAGCATTCAGGAGCCCTCAGGGCCATTGCTGAGCAGGGCTCCCCAGGGATTCCTTCCAACAGATCCCTAAGGCCACTGGGATGTGGGCTAGGGGGGGATGCTGAGGGCAGGACAAGGGGCTGACAGTGCCCAGCCTGGCTGGGGCTGTGCCAGGAGGCCCCAGGGCCTCAGGACAAGGTGTCCCCTCCCAGCCCTTGGTGGCACAGACCCTGCTGTGCCCCAGGGCACCAAGACTTGGCTTCTCTTTGTCCCCACCTGTCATCAGTGCCTCCAGTTCTCTGCTGTTCCTGGGCCCTGGGGACACTTTCTCAGTCGTGTCCCTCAGTGGGACCCATTAAAAGTCCAAGAAACTTTGGAGTTGGATTCTCACTTGCAGTTCTGGAGAGGTTTCTTCAGCTGCCTCTCAGGGACTGATGTTCAGGGCCTGAGCACAAAGCCCCAGAGGCTCATTAAAGTCCTTGTGCTGTGTCTGTGCTGCTGAGCTGGGCCGGGCTCCTGGAACAGAGGCAGCTCCTGGCAAGCAAGAAGAGCTTCAAAAGCACATTTCTCTTGATGAGCAGCTCTTCTGCCAGCCCAGCAGGGCTGGGGCACTGCCTGCAGTCAGCCCGGGCACAGCCCAGAGGCACAGAGAGCTTCAATCAGTCAGGGCTGGGAAGGTGCTGAGAAGTGCCTGGGGCAGAATCGCTGCCAGCCCTTGGCACAGGAACCTCTGGCTGCAGGACAATGCAGCTGCAGCTCCTGGAGCCATCTCCTAAAGCTGGAACATCCCAATGCCTGCAGACTCTGTGAGTACAACTCTGAGTATTTTTGGTGCAGGGGAGGTGAAATGCTCATGAAACTCTGACATGCTGAGATCTTCCGATCAGTCATGGAATATTTCCAAAATAAGGGTTTTTGTAAAAAAGCAGAAATTTTCGTAAGACTTTGTATTCAGTTTCCTACTACTGGATAATGGCAGGGAGGGAGAATGAACAATATAGGATGATTATGAATTATTAATTATGAAATTTGAAAATTGTCTGAGACATCTGAACTGTTTCTTTTAGTGATCACTAGGTTCACGGGAGATCCCTAATGTGCTTTCAGCCACTCTGCCCATGGACAGCACCAGCATCACTTTTGCTCGAGCCATCAGGCTCAGTCTGAGCTGTCCTTTCTCCAAGCTGCAAACAGAACCTGCCCCCAGCCAGTGCCCTGCAAACAGGCAGGGTTCTGTAGGGCCAGGGAGAGTGCACAGAGATTTGGGGTCTGTGGTTGCTGACAGGGAGAGATCAGGCACAGGGAAACACTGGCAGGAGGAAAATCTCCAGGAAGCAGAGATGATCAGGCAATGGGAGGAAACAAAAGCCAGCAATGCTGTGGCAGGGAGAGTTTAGAGATGCCCTCAGGATCCCCTGCAGTGCAGCCCCTCCCTCTGAACAAGCCCCCTCCCTCCTGTCCCCCAGCCAAGCCTCTGCCCTCAGGGCTGGGGCTCCAAGGCGTGAAGCCCCTCCTGTGCAGGCAGAGCTGCAGCAGAGCCGTGGGGCAGCTCTGCAGCCCTGGGCCCAGTTCCCTCTGCAGAGCACAGGGCTGGGAGCAGCTGCCTGGCCCTGGGGGCTCTGGGAGGGGGCACAGCTGGCTCAGGGTGACGCTGTGCCCAGTGCCCAGCTCTGGGCAATGCTGTCAGTGCAGCCAGGCAAGGAGCTGCATCTCCCTTCATCCAGTGCCAGCATAAAGACACTTGGAAGTCTCCCTGAGATTGCAGTCCAAGCTGGGAGCTTCAACCCAGGGTGCAAAACTGTCCTAGAGCATCTCTGAGTTATAAGTTTAATGAGGAAATGCAGAGGTGTTCTGACACTGAAAATGCTGCTGGGTTCATGAAACGAGCATTGTGAGTCCTTGGCTACAGATACGGAGCTGGGCTGTGGTGGATCCATCTCCTCTCAGCAGTACCTGGTGACATTTTAGGGGAAGCATGGGAAGGTGATCACCCTCCACCTGAGAAAGGCTAAAGCCCAGAGAAAATCTCAATAGGTCAGAAGGAGAGACCATCTCCCCTTACTCTTCACTCATCACTTAACCTAACAGAACTTGCTCTGTTCCACCTGAGGGCAGCAGAAATGCTGAGGGTTTCTGATATCCAAGAACAGCAGCAAAGATACAGGGGATCTTAGCAAAAAAACCAGCAGAATTCTTGAACACGAAATGGTGTGTCTGTGTGTTACCGAGGAGAGTGTCTGGGAAATGCCTTTGATTTTGGTTCCAGGTATCTCCTCTAAATCTTCACTGTCCTTTCTCCATGAACAGGTCCCCATGTGCAGCCCCAAAAAATGTCCAACAACAGCTCCATCAGCCACTTCCTCCTGCTGGCATTGGCAGACACGCGGCAGCTGCAGCTCCTGCACTTCTGCCTCTTGCTGGGCATCTCCCTGGCTGCCCTCCTGGGCAACGGCCTCATCATCAGCGCCGTAGCCTGCGGCCACCACCTGCACACGCCCATGTTCTCCTTCCTGCTCAACCTGGCCCTCAGCGACCTGGGCTCCGTCTGCACCACTGTGCCCAAAGCCATGCACAATTCCCTCTGGGACACCCACACCATCTCCTACAAAGGATGTGCTTCTCAGCTCTTTTTTTTGTATTTCTTCCTGTCAGCAGAGTATTTCCTCTTGACCATCATGTGCTACGACCGCTACGTGTCCATCTGCAAACCCCTGCACTACGGGACCCTCCTGGGCAGCAGAGCTTGTGCCCACATGGCAGCAGCTGCCTGGGCCAGTGCCTTTCTCTATTCTCTGCTGCAAACGGCCAATACATTTTCCCTGCCCCAGTGTCATGGCAATGCCCTGTGCCAGTTCTTCTGTGAAATCCCCCAGATCCTCACCCTGCTCAGCCCAAGGCCCTGGAAAAGCAGATTAAAACACCCACCTAGAAAGTGCCCTATGATTCCAAGGTCAATCTTTCCTCTAGCACGGGTTTGCTGTCAGAGTCTGTATGGGATTATAAAATCACCAGGAGAAAAGAGCATGAACAAGTTCTGCTCTGGCAGTCCCTCAAGGCTTTGAGGGAGAGGGGTTGTAGTGCTTACTTGCTCACAGGGGCACACAACAAGGGTTGAAACAGTAAAAATAGTCCAAACCCTTTAGAAATTGGAAGGAAAACCTGAGGCACTGGGAGCTAGCAGCTCAGAAACGCGTGGCTTTTGCTCCTCTCTTCTACCTGAGAGCTTCCTGGGCAGGGGCAATTCTTCCAGTTGCATCACCGTGGCCATGGCTAGCAGGGGCAGCGAGCAGATGGATTTAGCTTCTCCTGCCAGCCCCTGAAATGCCAGTTGTCATTTGTGTGCGCTGAGGATTCTGTTTCAGACTCTGAACTTGCGCAGCTGCTCCTTGGGCGCTGCTGGCCCGCAGGCGCAGCGGTGCTGCAGCAGCTGTCCCGCACACAGGGAGGGCTCTGGAGCCTCCCCAGGGCCAC
This sequence comes from Passer domesticus, assembly GCF_036417665.1. Lineage (NCBI taxonomy): Eukaryota > Metazoa > Chordata > Aves > Passeriformes > Passeridae > Passer > Passer domesticus. The sequence goes on from NW_026990164.1 coordinate 701,890, forward strand.
CAAGGAGCGGAGGAGGGAACATGCCCGGGATCTGCTGCAGTACCGTGGGGTTGTGGGGGATCCTTCGGTCTCTTTGATGGGCGAGGGAATGGGGCAGATGGAATCAAGATGGGACAGGGATCAGACAGCCCCACGCCAGGCAGCATTTTCTCCTCTGAGTGCTCCTCTGAGTTGAGCGAGCTAGTGAAGCCTGCAGAGCAAATGAGACCTGGGAGTGAGGGAAGGGTTGGTAGGAAAGGAGTCAGATAAAGCCCATGTGGGCATTTCTCCTGCCAAGGGGCTCCTGGGGAGACAAAGGAGAGAAGAACGATGTTCCATCTCCCAACATTTCCTGGGATATGCTTTTGTGGTTGCCTTGGCAGTGTTAGTGATGTCAGGTTATTGGGAGGACTCTATGATCTTAAAGGCCTTTTCCAATGGAAACAGTTCTGCAATTCTAAACCTCCATTCCTGCTTTGGAGGATACAGTCCCAATTAGACCCATATTTGAGTTTTTAAGGAATTTAGCATCTACCTTTCCTTGAAAGTAATAGGAATTAGGCTTTAAATGCTCTCAAAACATTGAATTCCTTGGTCTTAAGCTGTGTGTTTGAATTGAAGAGCTTTTGTCCACAAAAGTTGGACCATGGGATGAACGCAAGCAATTCAGTTGCAGTGGCACTTGTTTCATCTGCTTTTCTTCTTCCTTTCCCCATGGGTGGCCGATTTGGGAGTATTTGTTTTGTACTTGGAGTTCTGGCTTCGACTTGCTCATGGATGTGCTGTAAAATCTAATATACTGCTTTCTACTAAAAAATGCTTGCAGACTGGTGGGAATTGCTAGAGACAAGGCTTACAAACCAGTCCCCAGTACGATTAGCCCAGTGTCCCTGCTTCAATCCAGGTATGCTTGTATTAAAAAGGAGCAAACTATTCTAACTCACTCACCCCCTCCCTCCCCTTTTATTTGGTAGCTCTTGTAAGGAGTCCTTACCATTCCAACTCTTAGTTATCAAATGCGTGAAGGCACAATACTGCTGTAGCAGAAGCCTGAGTTCAGTGAGAACATGTCCAAAGCACTGGGTCCCAACAGCAGTGGGCACGGTGAGAGACTTGGCTCTGCTGCCATGGCCATCCAGCCATGGGGAGAGCAGCTGCTGGGGCTTCCCCCATTCTGCCAAGAGCAGTCTGCCTCCAGCATGTGGACTGCATGGCCATGATTTGGAAAGAATGTGTAAAATGCATAGTTTGAATGTATTTTGATGGTGTCTGACATCACCTGACTGGAGCAGTTTGGTAGGCAGGACGCCCTGCGGGCAGGGCCATAGCAGGGATGGGTGGCTGGCACTGGCACTGGCAGTGTTATTTTTCCAGACAGGCTCCTGGTACATCTGCAGGGGAGGGCACCAGCAGCTGTATCAGCCCAGCGAGCAGCAGCACATGGAGGAGACCCTCATCTGCAAAGAGCCTGTCACCCCCTTTGCTTTCTCCCACGGCAGCACAAGATGATTCCGCTGCAGGTGAAGGGCTGCTGCAGCCTGGAGACTCCTTCAGCCAGCACTTGCTGCAATCTCATTCCTGCAGCTGTGCCTGGAGGATGTTGGCCTGCAGAGGTGCTGCCAATGTCCAGGAATGCTGCTTGGCCCAGAGAGGCAGTGTGTGTACAAAAGCTGCATTCAAAGCCCTAATCACCAGACCCCGGAGCCACTGGCAAGGGCAGCAGCTCTTCTTCATTCCATGCAGGAGAGAGCCCAGCCTTGGAGCCTGTCCCTGGTGACAGGGAAACACTCTGAGTATAGGTTTGAATTTTCGGGGACAGTCCAAATGAGAATTGTTTTGAGGCAGGTGTTGTAATGTTGGGTTTGGGTATGTCTGCAGGAAAGAAAGCAGGAATAAACCCCTTGCACAACAATGGAGAACTTTGCATGGCCAATTTACACCCTACAGATACACTGATCATGTCAGCCCACTGAACACTGGGGGCATCTAATGCAGAGATCTTTGAATACATAAGAGAGATGAGACTTGAAGAATAATTTTGCAGATGCAGAAAAAGGGATCAGACCCACGTGTCCCGTGGGTTAGGCTTAGTTCTGCCAAATCAAGGATGATTAGTTTTATCTGCTCTGTTGGAGAGTATTTTAGAATGACCTGCCAAGTGCTATTTCTATGAAGAAAATTTTGAATTGTCAGGAACTGCCAGGGTCAGAAATGTTTTGAGGAAGATGATGTTTTTGTTGGGTTTGGGTGTCTCTGCAATCAAGAAAGCAGGAAATAAACCACTGGAACAATGAAGCAGAGCAAAAGTGGAATGTTTGGATGGTCAATTAGTTCCCTAAAGCTATCAGCCAGCTGAATTGTGGGGTCATCTACTGGGGAGTGCAGAGCTGCTTTTACTTCCACCGCCTGGTGCCATTCTTTGTGTCCCAGCACTTGGTTTGATGTGAAGAGAAATTAACCAATTCCCACACCAACCAGCTGCAACCCAGAACTGAGTGGGAATTACAGAAATAAAGGACTTGAAAAGTAGCTTTGGAGAGGGTTTACTTCCTAGACAGTGTGAAACCCTCAGCTGTGGCCAGGCTGGGCTTAAGGCTGGCTGCCCTTGGGAAGGGAAGGGAAAGGGATGGAGTTGGGGTGGGGTTTTGCAGCCATGGAAATGAGAGAACCACGGGCTATTGCATCACAAAGGGGCAGCCCCATGGGCTATTGTGTCACAAAGGGGCAGCCCCACGCTGGGGCTGTGAAGGCTGTGAAGGTTGTGGCTGGCACGGCCGCAGCGGCAGCAGACGCGTCTGGCTCTGCCTCTCTGTGCCGAGCGCTGGCGATCGGAGTCACCCGGCCTTGTTCTGAGGCTGGGCACCAAGCTCCTGTCGCTGGCTACACTGAGAGTGCTCCCAAATTCAAACCCAGATCCTTCTGCCAGGCAGAAGCACGGGTTCAAAGATGGAGTTTACTGGAAAAGGAAAAACCTCTGAAGGAAAAGGTGAGCATAGGAAGGAGCTGAAAGGCTGAAGCCAAATGGAAAAACAATCCCACCATATTTCAGGGAAAACTGCTCCATGGTGCTCAGTTCTGGGTCAGAGTAGGTGGCTGACAGATACAGATGATCCTGCAAGGATGCCCATGGCATCACAACATTCTGTCATTAGTTTACTCTGCTTTCTCCTTTTTGACAGCAGCCAAATCACTCATACTGTCAGCCAGGACAGGGACTGTGGCCACAGCTGAGCACAGACTGGACATGGTCATGAGACGCAAGTCCTGTTGCTTTCCTTGCCATCAATGTCAGGTCTCACTACAGATAAATTTCCCATTCTTCCTCTGCTTGCTGGTCAGGTCCAACCCTGAGGATGGTATTACAGTGCTACAGAAACACCAATAAGGCCTGCCTGTTGCTGACAGGTCTTGGTGGTTTACAGAAATAGCAGTCATAGCTGTGTGGGTTTTTCCTGTGGATTCACAGGCCAGACTGAGGAAGGAATATTTTCTCCTCTTATCATTGGAGCCTTCGCTTTTTCCCTTCAGACTTGCCAGCTCCATACTGTTCATAGGAATTAAATGCAGGCTAGTTCCATGAAAAATGAACCCAAATAAATTTTCTCTAAAATTAAAAATTCTTCCCCTTGAGTGCCACACCCATTAGATGTGTTAATGATAAAGGTGGGAATTCACCTAACTCACTTCTTCCCTTGTGAGCATGGCTCAGCCTCACACAGAGGTGAGGGGGTAGAGCTGGGCCAATCTCTGGTGGGAGGAAGGGTCTTGTGGCAGCCCAGAGAGCCTGTGCACATTGCCAGAGAACAACTGTGCCCTGCATGTGCCCCTGCAATGAGCTGTGCTGCTGCCAGTGCCTGTGGAGCTGGAGGGCTGCTCAGCTGTGGGGCAGGGAGAGGAGCAGGAGTGTGCTTGTGCAGCTGAGCCATTGCTGGAGAGCACAGGGCTCTGGGCTCCCTGCTGTCCCAGGGCAGCCCAGAGGCCAGGGTGCTCCTGTGGCAGCCCTGTGGAAGTGGGTCAGGGTTTTCCCTTGGCCTGCCTCAAGTGCCTACCAGCAGGAGCATGTCTCCCTGTGCAGCTCTTTAAAAGTTTGCAGGGAATGTGTCCCATGAGATATGGAGCTTCAGATGCTTTGGGTTTGCATTTTGGTTTCTCTTATATTTTGTGTCTCCACTTTGCTGGCCTGTCTGGCTACCCTCTTGCCAAGAGGTTTTCCCTGGCCAGTCCCTCTATGCTCCATCCCTCCAAGCCATTGCCTCCCATCCAGAAGAGCTCTCCTTCTACCAAGCCAAGCCTGATATGCAGCGGAGAGCAGGAGAATGGGAAAGATGGCATTGGCTATGCTGAGGGCAGGAGAAAAGAAGAGGAGCTGAGTTCAGAGGGACAAGGACATAAGGTAAGGAGACCAAGCTAAGTGCAGTGTGGTCAATTTCCAGTTTCTGTGCTGTCAGCAGAGCTCTCAAACCTTTTCCCTGACTGGAACTGTCCCTTTCACTGAAGTTGAACTGGTCCTGATTTGGTTCTTTAGCTGGCCCAGAAAGGATAGGATAGAAACAAAGGGTGTGCATCTGCCCCTGCTGCCTCCATTCCCATTCCTGGCCATGGCATGGGGGCCCTGGAGGAACTTGGGCAGGCAGAGACCTTGCAGAGAGCAGCAGGGCAGGGAGCTCTGCTGAACATCCTAAATGCCAGTGAGGCTGAGATGGTGGATGTGTGGGGGCTGGAGAGCAGTGAGCATCCTGTGAGCTCAGCAGCAGCATCTGGGCTCAAAGGCTGCTGGGGAAGTGTAGGAGGGAAGGGCAGCAGCAGAAAAAATGAGGGGCTTGAGAAGAGCAGGTTTTGGCCTGCTGCAGAATGGCTTTGTGGGGACATGACTGGAGATCAGCACTGGCTGTGAGGTACCTTAGGGGCAGGGAGATCTAAAGCCTCTCCCGTGACATCCAAAATGCCCGTGGAGGCAGTGACACCTCAGAACACCTTGATGTCAAATATGTGAATACCAGCTGGGAATGTAGCCACCATTGGAGAAGAGTGAGCACAAGGAGAGAGGTGCAAAATGTGTGCCATGGTCTCTCCCTCATCATCTCCCTTTCCATTCCCCATCCTGGGCCAAGCTGCTCCATCAGTTTGCCTTGTCTTTTCCTGCCAGGTCCCAGTTAAATGCAATCCTGAATGTCTTGAGGCATGAATGGGGACAAGGCTGCATGCTTGATCTGAGCACTGTGTTCTACTCTTTGCAGGCTTCCTTGCTGTGTTCCAGTGGAGGGGATATGAAGAAGGGGTCATTGGGACCACCTCTGATCCCCCCCATAGGCAAGGCAGTAAGTCCCTCTCTTGGCAGTGCTGTGGGCTCTCTGCAAAGCTCTCTGCAGCTGGAATTCCAGGAGTCCCAGGAGATGAGGTAAGCCAAGGTGTCTGCTGCTGCTGCAGTGTGCTGTTCATCTCTGTGTTCCCATCCCAAAGTGTGGTTATTTTGCACAGCCAGATGTCCCATGTATTTAGGCAAACCTCTGTGTATTCCCCATTTTGCCCATCTATGATGACCCAGCACAATATCAAAGCCAACACCAATGTGCCAAGAGCAGAGGTGGTGGTGGGGAAGAGGAGGCAGCGCTTCAAAGCACCTCAGGATTGGTCCTCTGCTGGACTTGGCTATTGATTCCCTTTGTAATGGTTGTGCTCTTTTTTGGGAAGTGAATTGCTTGGGTCTGGGTCCTGCAGATATTTGAATGCTGTCATTCTTGACTGTTAACTTCTGCACCCATGAGATTATGTATGGGCCGATACTGGCTACTGGAGAGGGGTCTGCAAATTCAGGTGCTGCTTCTGTAAACATCAGGAATAATTTCTCTGTGCCTGGGCCTCCACTGTGAAATGAGATGCCAGAGAACTTTTGGGGTATAGATGTATAATCTGATCAATGTTTAATATTTTGATCTGGGCTTAAGATCAAAGCGGGCAAGGTGGTAGACAAGAGTTACAGGACCGTACCTGATGGAAAGATATTGGCTTGGATATGGGAGAGAAAATGTAGCTGTCAAGCTTATCCGAGTGATAACAATAAAGAAGGAGACACAGAAGTATCATTTGAATTGGAAATCTTTGGGAGGGCTTTTAAAGTGCAATCTGAATATCCTCCCCTAGCAGCTGAGTTGTAAAAAGCCTTTCTGTTCTTGAAAGAGCCAGGAGGTGTCATAGCATTCTCGGAGACAGCAGTGCTCTGACCACATGTAGCATGAGACTGTCACCAGGTTAAGGCACGAGCAGGCAAAGTCAAGCTTTGGCACCTGTACAAAAGTAGCTGCCCTCCATACAGTCTCATGTCTCAGCTGAGCAGCTCTTGCTGCTTCAGTGTGGCTGTAGGAACCACTTGGCTCCAAAAGGAGAGACAGCAGAATTGGGGAGTTAGGATGCAAGTTGAGGAATGACTGATGGTGGTGAGGAAGAGGAGGCAGGGCTTCAAAGCACCTCAAGATGGGTCCTCTGCTGGACTTGGCTATTGTTTCACACAGAGCTTGGCCAGCTCTCTGTGACTCCCGCAATGGAAAGCTTAAGGAAAATTAATCAGCTTTGCATCCTGGTGTGTTTCTGTGCTGCATTTCCTCATTCATCAGAGTGCCCATGCTAAGAATGTTTACATCCTTTCATGGTACAGCCATTCCCTCCCTTCTCTTTCTACCTCCTCACGTGTTCATTGTCCTCCATTTTCTCCAGGTCAGGATGCAGCAGCAGAAGCAAGGAGGAGAACTTTGAACATGCAGGTAGGTACAGGGCATGTCTGTCCTAAAATGACCATTGTGGTCTTGACTCAGAGGTGACATTTGGAATGCTTGGTTAAAACCCATTCTTTTAAAAATTTCTTTAAATGCATTTCAGTTTTTTGATGGGCTCAGTGGACTCTCCCAGAGCCCAGTCACTGGGAGTGTTCTCTGGTGGTGCAGTGAAAATTCCTCCACTTTGCAGGCGTGACTAGGTTCATTTTCTCCAAGTCTTTCCGGCCATGTCCCTCTTCACTCCTTCCCTCAAAGCCATTGCCTCCCATCAGGATCAGCTCTCCTTCTTCTAACAATAATAAAATGTACAGCATGGAGAAAGAGAAAAAGGACATTGGCACTGGCTATGATAATGACAGTAGAAAACACCAGGAGCAGAGTTCAGAAGAAAAATGTTATAAGGTAAGGAGACCAAACTACGTCCTGTGCAGTAGATTTTCAGTTTATGTGATGGAGGCAGAGATTGGAGATCTTTTCCTGTGGTGTGACCTCAGGGAAGCAGCTGAGCCAAAGAAGATCTTAGCTGGACACTGTGCTTCAGGCTGTCTCTGCAGTGGCTGTGTAGTGCAGCCTTCATATCCTCAGCATGTGTCAATAACAAGAGAGGTCTTTGAATGGTTTCTGGGCTCTGTTGTGGTTCCTCCTCTGTCTCATGGCTGAGAAAACACCAACAAGCAGTCAGAGCAGCTAAAGTTGTCCAATCTGGACAAGCTGTCCTTCTAGATTTAGTAACCTATGGGTATCTGTGAGCCATGTCTATGTCTTGGTGGTGTTTTTTGTCAGCTGTGTCTGGTTGGGATGGAACAAGGTCTTTGCTGGAGCAGGCAGTCCTGCAAAGTCAGTTCCAGGTTGTCTCAGCTTTTGACTTGTACAGCCATGCCCTCTGCACAGTTGTCTCTGCTGCTATTTCTAGACATCATCAGCTTCTGGGCAGCTGTGTGCTGTGGCATGGCTTTGTCCAGAGGGAAGGGATGGGAAGTGGCCATGGGGAGAGCAGCCCAGAGCCCAGGCACACGATTGCCTTGTCAGCAGGGCCAGGAGCTGCAGTTGTTTTGGGTTTGCCATGGGGTGCAAAAGGAGGCAGATGAACAAGAGTTTTGGTAGACAAAATGTCCAATCAAAGGCTTGGATACTTGATTTCAGCCTTGCTGAGAAAGGTCCAGTGTCTCCCTGACAGGAACTGTCCCTCTCACTGAAACTGAACAGGTCTTGATTTGGTTCTTTAGCTGGCCCAAAAATGATGGGATACAAACAAAGAGTGTGCATCTGCCCCTGCTGCCTCCATTCTCATTCCTGGCCATGGCATGGGGGCCCTGGAGGAACTTGGGCAGGCAGAGACCTTGCAGAGAGCAGCAGGGCAGGGAGCTCTGCTGAACATCCTGAAAGCCAGTGAGGCTGAGATGGTGGATGTGTTGGGGCTGGAGAGCAGTGAGCATCCTGCGAGCTCAGCAGCAGCATCTGGTCTCAAAGGCTGCTGGGGAAGTGTAGGAGGGAAGGGCAGCAGCAGAAGAAATGAGGGGCTTGAGAAGAGCAGGTTTTGGCCTCCCGCAGAATGGCTTTGTGGGGACATGACTGGAGATCAGCACTGGCTGTGAGGTACCTAAGGGGCAGGGAGAGAATAGTGATCTAAACCCATTCCCATGACACCCTATCCTCCAGGTGGAGGCAGTGGCACCTCAGAACATTTTGATGTCAAATATGTGAATGCCAGCTGGGAATGCAGAAAACTGAGCACAAAGGGAGAGGTGCCAAATGTGTGCCCTGGGATCTCCCTCACCACTTCCCTTTCCTAGGTCAACATTCCCCATCCTGGGCCAAGCTGCTCCATCAGTTTGCCTTGTCTTTTCCTGCCAGGTCCCAATTAAATGCACATCTAAATGTCTTGAGGCATGAATGGGGACAAGGCTGCATGCTTGATCTGAGCACTGTGTTCTACTCTTTGCAGGCTTCCTTGCTGTGTTCCAGTGGAGGGGATATGAAGAAGGGGTCATTGGGACCACCTCTGATCCCCCCCATAGGCAAGGCAGTAAGTCCATCTCTTGGCAGTGCTGTGGGCTCTCTGCAAAGCTCTCCGCAGCTGGAATTCCAGGAGTCCCAGGAGATGAGGTAAGCCAAGGTGTCTGCTGCTGCTGCAGTGCGCTGTTCACCTGTGTGTTCCCATCCCAAAGTGTGGTTATTTTGCACAGCCAGGTGTCCCATGTATTTAGGCAAACCTCTGTGTATTTAGGCATTTTGCCCATCTATGATGACCCAGCACAATGTCAAAGCCAGCACCAATGTGCCAAGAGCAGAGGTGGTGGTGGGGAAGAGGAGGCAGGGCTTCAAAGCACTTCAAGATGGGTCCTCTGCTGGACTTGGCTATTGTTTCACACAGAGCTTGGCCAGCTCTCTGTGACTCCTGCAATGGAAAGCTTAAGGACAATGAATCAGCTTTGCATCCTGGTGTGTTTCTGTGCTGCATTTCCTCCTTCATCAGAGTGCCCATGCTCTGGCGGTTTTCCTCTTTTCATGGTACAGCCATTCCCTCCTTTCTCTTTCTACCTCCTCACATGTTCATTGTCCTCCATTTTCTGCAGGCCAAGATCCAGCAGCAGAAGCAAGGAGGAAAACTCTGAACATGCAGGTAGGTACAGGGCATGTCTGTCCTAAAATGACCATTTTGGTCTTGACTCAGAGGTGACATTTGCAAAGCTTGATTAAAATGCATTCTTTTAAAAATTTCTTTAAATGCATTTCAATTGCTTGACGGGCTCAGTGGACTCTCCCAGAGTCCAGTCACTGGAAGTATTCTCTGGCAGTGCAGTGAAAATTCCTGCAGTCTGAAGTGTTGAGTGGCAGGAGCTGGAGTAGTAGCTCGTGGCCCTGGAAATGCAGTGCAGGAAAAGGAAATATTCCTCTCCATTCTGCACATGCCTTTTATCTCCCTGCAGCCTTCCTAATGTCACAATTAGTAAGGAAAACAAGGCATTTAGCACAAAATGAGAAATTTTCCCACTTCTTCCTCCTGCTTTTGTAGCAGAAAACCTTTCCTTGGGGCACTTTCTGAGCTGAACCCTTTGAGACAGGATGGACATTAATGGACATTGCCTGGTTTTGTATTGGCAGAAATAGAGAAACCTGCTGTGACAGAATGTCCTTATAAATTTTCCTGTCAGGGAGAAGGAGCCTTCCAAATGGATGCATCCTATGCAGGGTCTGAGTTTGTCATCCTGTGACAGCACAAGCCCAAAGCCACCTATGGCAGGTTCATCATGACAAATCTCTTCCCCGGCTCTCTCTGCCTGTGTCAGTGTTGCAGGCTGAGGCTGGGGGAGGAGATGCCTTCTGCCTTGTCCTCCCTCCCTGCCTTGCCTGATCCCTGACAAGTGGAATTGGGCCAGACAAAATGCACTCTCTGGTGCATCTGGCTCAGCCAATGCTTTCAAGTTGAAAGCCCCAATGACACTGTTGTTGTTCCTCTGCCATCTCTGGCTGTGTCATGATGGGACAGATAAGACTTGAAGAAATAATTCTGCTGATGCAGAAGAAGAGATCAGATGACCTGGTCCCTTTGCTCCGGGTTAGTTCTGCCAAATCCTGGGTACAGCCCCTTTGGAATGACTCCTTAATTGCTGATGTGCAGCTGGAATGCTTAATGCAGCTAGGGAGAAGTATTGCTCAGTAAGGAAGGTGACATTTTTTTCTGGACTCATTCTGGACTAGAAATGACCTATATCATTAATCCTTAGCTGTCTCCCTTTTATTACTGACTGAAGCATTCTACAGGGTGAAGGAATCCCATTTTAGGACAGGGATTCCTCTCAAACTGCTTGGCTGCTGTATGAATTTACCCTCTGTGAAGCCATGTAAAGAATTAGTTCTCTTAGCTCCAACAGCTCTGTTGGAGAGTATTTCAGAATGAGCTCCATTGTTCTTCTTGCAATTAGAAAATCAGCCTTTAATCAGGCTGGCCCAAAATTGGCCCAGTCTCATACAGTTCAGAAGGAAACCCTCGGGGAAAATAAATTATCTGGTGCCAAGAACACAGTTCATGTTTGGGTAACACTCCTGCAATGCTAAGTTTTTCTTTGCATGTCCTCTAAAATATTCCAACAAAGAGAAGAAAATGTTGATCTAAATGCATCCAGGTATTAGAACCTGGGACTTTTAGGAACTAAAAGAAGATGCTTACTAATATCAGCATGAATAAGAGCAGATAAGAATTGCTGTCAAGAGCAATCTCCATCTCTACCCATCTCTGTCAGACACAGAGGCTCTCCAGCATCCAGGGGCTGGGGCCTTCATCATGCAGCAGGTTTCAGTCTGCTGGCCAGCAGAGTAATGTCATGTCTGCTGCCAGTAGCCCATCCCTTGGGAGAGGCTCTAGGCATTGTACCTTGCTGCTCTCAGTCACAGTCTCTGTGTCTTCTGAGGGCTCTGCAATCTGGAACCTGTCTTGCCTGTTGCCCAGCATTGTGGTTTTGGGGGCTTGACATCTGCCAGAGATTTACACAAACCTTTGCTTTCATTTCCAGGCCTCCCACTGAGCCAGGCCAAGGAGATGGATCATCACACCGATCCTGGTCTTACGCGTGACACAGACCTGAGGGAAGGTTTTGGAAAGGTAAGGGAGAAGGACAGGGATGAGCAGAATTCCTTTCCAGTGGCGGTTTAGTGCTTGGCCCAAAATGTCACTGAAAATCATAATCATCCTCTCCTGGGCAATGTGGATTCTCTTGGGAATATATTTGACAACTAGAGAGCAATTGCTTGGCTGTTTCCAGTGGTGTCAAGGTGCCTGGTTTGGAGATGGTGCTAAGGTCATGTCAGAAGCATTCTTTATGTGCAAAGACTGTTTTAGAGAAGTTCTGAATGACAGAATAAGCTACACATCAGTGAATGTAAGCAAAGTGCATCCTCGGAAGCAGAGAAGCAAAGATTCTAATGTTGTGTGTAAGCAAGGCTGCAAAAGAAAATGGGAGAGTTTGATTTTTCCTGGTTACCTTTCTGGCTGTATGTCACAGCCCTCTCATTCTCAAGTTTTCTGCTCATTAACAGCAGTGTTTCTGCAGCTTGTTTTCATATGACTCCCCATTTTGGTCTCCTGATGTCAGAGACCAAGTCCTTCAGAGTCCTTCAGAGCTGAGTCCTTCAGAAGCCAGGAAGTGAGAAACAGCTGCAATTCCTGGCCATGAGTGTTAAGCAACAGCTAATTACCCCTCCTTGCTGGATATTGCACATGGTTTTCATTCTCCTGCCATGGCCTGTAGGAACTGAACTGCCTGCTCACTGGCCGTGTCAGCTCTTCCTCTGTCTTGGAGCACTCCTATGACCTTCATGCTTCAAGCAGGGCTTCCTGACATAGGCTGCAGTTGGAGCAGTGTAAGGTTGTGGCACAGAAATGTTCCACCTGGCTGTTTGTAATTGCCAAGGTGAGGACGGGAGACATTCCTCTGAAACTTTTGGAATGGATATGGAGCTGCATTGAAACCTATGGCACTCTGTGGACTCTGTGCTCCTGAGGAGATGTTGTGTCTGGTTGATGTGTCTCTCCTTACAGTCTATGATGCATTTCCATTGCACCTAGATCCGTGCTGCATTGTGCATGTTGGCTCAAAAGAACTTAGAGCGGAAGGATGCAGAGCTTTTGGAGAGAGAGATGAAGAAAAGGAGGCAAAGGAAAACATCCTTGCAGCCCATTCTGGAGACAGTTGAGCCCGGGGATGAAGCTGAAGCAAGTAAGTGGTGGCTACACTTGTGGTGGTCCTTTTTGACCACTTGCTTGCCCTTTGCACAGTGTTGCAGTCAGACTGGGGGACTGTTCCACTTGCATTTGAGTGGAAGCTTGCTTGGGATTTAATTCTGTTTCTGAAAGAAAAATACAGGGGCATGAAGTGTCTTGCTTGTGGCCTCAGTGAGTCAGTAACAGAATATTAGTTTCCCCCCTTCACCTCGAAAGTCTTTCAGAGTAGAAAATTCTGTCTTGCAAAGCACACTGGAACTTCAGACTCTGTCCTGGAGAGCAGTCTCCAGGCAAGGTGAGTCCAAAAGAATGCTTTTCAACCAGGGTGCAACCTGGAAGAAACAAAATGCAACTCCTTCTCATGAAAACACCAGAGATCCTTCTCCTGCCACTCCCTGCTGAGGAGCTGGTGCTGTAGAGCTGTGCTGAAGCCCCCAGGCAGTGCTTCTGCTGTAGCCCCGGGAGCAAGCAGCGTTCCCGACTGAATCCCGGCCGAGGGGCTCTGCCTGCAGGGCTGTGAGCGCTGCCCGAGGGCGGCAGCAGGGCCCTCAGGAGGCAGCACTCAGCCCCAGGGCAGCACGCAAGGTTATCTGCACTTTCTCTGGTAACTTCCCCTGCCAGCCTCTGGAACAGGAAAACAAAAGCAAAGCAGTACAGGGTTTCCTTGTTTCTTAGGGGAAGCATTGCTGCAATTTGGTTTGAAGCTAGAAGAGAGTAGATTTAAAGTAGATATTAGAGATATTTTTTTTTAAAGGAAGGGGATGAAAAGCTGGAAGGGTTTGCCCAGAGAAGTTGTTGTTGGTCCATCCTTGAAGGTGTTCAAGGCCAGCTTACATGGGGCCCTGGGCAACCTGATCAGGATGAAGATGTCCCTGCTCACAGGTGTTGGACTAGATAGTGCCTAAAGGTGCCTTCCAATCCAAACTCTTCTAGGAATCTGTGATTCTTTTTCCCATATTAGTGTGCCATTGTTATATGTGAAGTTCTTTGGGATAACAAAGAGATGTTACCCAGCTCTGGCAAGTTTTCTCGCCCTTTCCATCATCACCCTGTCTAGTGCCTTCCACTTAGAAGCTCCTCTTTGGTCCCTGCAGGCTTTAGCCTACCACCTGTTGATGGCACAGCTTCTAGAGTGCAGAGAAAACAGCCTGGTAGTGCCTTGAAGAAGAAGGTCTTGAAGAAGCAGGACAATGTGTCCCTACTGCCCAATAGGCCCATCATCCATGGGGTTGGCAGCTTCCCACGCAGCTCCTCAGGTAAGCCTGCTCCATGGCAGCTTTTTCCACACAGGGTTTTCCTTGCACAAGGAGTACAAACTGCCTCCTGCCTCAGCCAGCACATCTGGGATCTTGGGTCCATAGTCTGTCCTGAGAACGAACAGCAAAACTACTTTTGAGTTACTCCAGCTTGGTAGTGCTGGAGCAGCGGTTCTTAGAGCTCTGTTGGAAAGTTGAGCTGAATCAAGTAGTGTAAAGGCCTAAGCTCTGGCTTTTGCCCATCCGGATAGTCCAAACTACAGCACTGGTGCCAGGAGGCAGCTGTGGCTGCAGGGTGAGCTGCAGGGCAGTCTGCCAGGGTGTGCTCACCGTGCACCTGCGAGAACCACCACCATCAGTTGCTCACTCACCATCTGGCCCTCTGCCTGTGCTGCTGTCCAGTTCTGCAGCCAGCTTTTCTGCTATCCCAGCAAGGGCTGTCTCTGCAGGGCAGTCAGCAGCTTGGTGCAGTCGTGCTGCTGCTGCTCCCAGAAGTGCCCGAAGGCTCCTCGTTGCTGCCATCCCACAGCCTGCAGTGCCAAGAGGGAACAAGCAGTGCCTCCTGTGTCACCCAGCAAATACAGCGGCCCTGTGCAGCCGATGACACCAGGAGGGGCTGCCTGCTGCTCCCAGGCTGTTTGCTGCCTGCAGGAAATACACAGCAGACAGTCCCTAGTGGCTCCTGTCTCTCCTTTGTGGGCAGCCTGCCTGTGCTGTGATCCCAAGCAGGGTGAGATAAGAAGATGGCAGCTAGGAGTGATACTTCAATGCTCTTTTCTAGTGATGCTGCTTCCATGCCCAGAATTGACCAGAACTAGCCTGAGGTGGCTCTCCATTCATACTGAATCCAGATGTGTATGCCTACATACTTCTGCAGTGACATCACTGGTGTCAGTGGCTGGGGTACCTCAGGGACATCCAGATTAGCTCCTGTCTGAATATTTTTCTTGTTATGGTTCCTCCATACTTGGTGAGAATATGCAAGGTAGCACAAAAACCCTATAAAGTCTAGGGCAGTTCATCAAGATTCTGTGCAATATTTATACTCCATCATTGTAGACAGCTCAAATGCTTTCATCTACACATTAGAAAAGGAGCTTTTTAGTGCACAACATGAAATTTTTGATTGACAGTGCTTTTGATGACAAATGGGTTTCCTAAGAAATGCATTTATCATCTGATTTTCTTCATACCCTGTAAGTTTTTTTCCTTACCATAAAATTTACTTAAGGCAAACCCAGTTCAACTGATCAACAAGAGAGTGTGTCTGCCAACAATGTGGATCTGTATTTGCATATTTTTATCCTCAGAGTGCATTTGGAAACCTTTTTAATCAACTGTCTAGTCTGGAAATTACATTTTTCCACAAGAGAAAGCTTAGAACCTGCTGAGTTTGCAAACACATCCATTAGATGACAAATTTCACCTCAGCATCTTTGAAATACAGGCAGTGTGCACCTCTGAAAGAGTACAGATTGATGATGTTTGGAAAGAACAACATCCATAAAGTACTCCCTTCCCAATAGTGGGGATACTAAAATGTATGTGCACTCAGCTGCCTGCTGTCTAGAATATTTGCAGTCCGTGGGAACAGAGGCGCTGTCAGGTGGGAAGGGTCAGGTATGGCTGTTCCCTGGTAGCTGCTCCGTGGGGATTGAGCTGGGCCCAGCAGGGCTGGCCTGTTCAGGCTTGGCTTGGTGCTGTCTCCAGGCAGCTGCAGGTCTCTCCTCAGGGAGCTGCAGAGGGCCCCTGTCCTCAGGGCTGGGGAAATCAGGGTGCTGAGACAAGAGGGGCACTGAGGGGTTCCCTCCTGGGTAGCGAGTGCTGCTGGTCAGCGCTGTCTGGCAGGGAGCGGGAGCTCTGCGGGCGCAGGAACCTGCCGCTGGCCGTGGCACCTGTGGCCCTGGGGAGCTGGGGCTGTGGGGCAATTGTCAGGTTTAGCCTGGAGCTGTGCCCAGCTGGGGGGCTGGGAGGATGCAAGGAGCCCCAGGAGCCAGAGAGCAGGGAAGTCTCTGAGCCAGTGCCAGCTGGCACCACAGGGAACCCTGGCTGGGAGATGGGGCTGCAGGCCGCTCCATGGCGGGGTGCCTTGCCCGGGCCGCAGCGCCCATGGCCGACCCTCTCCTTGCAGTGACCTCGCAGACGGCCACTGGTGCCCAGTGCCGAGAGGAGCCTCTCCGTGGGCATGGGCAGAAGGACAGAGCCTCTCCAGACCCACAGCACTCCTTGCTGGAGGCACTCTCCTTGCTCAGCAGCGATGACTGGTAAGAAAGGCCTTGTTCACTCTGTGTCCCTCTTGGCATTAAGGTAGGTTAGAATTGTGTCTTGCTAGTGCCTCTGAGCCCCCGAGAGCCCAGAGTGGACAAAGGGCACTCCAGAGCAGTGAGAGGATAAAGATTTGAGAGCAGCCTTTTCTTGGCCTTGCTCTGCAGCACTGCTCCAGCTGCAGCAGCTCCGTGCTGCTTCCTTGCTTTGCCTGTTGTTCCATGGAGCTGCAAAGGAAGCCTTGAGGGGATGGCAGAAGTTTTGAGTGTAGAGAGTTGGGTGCCTTGGGCCACTGGCCCAGTGGGACTGAGTAAGATTCCTCTCTGCCCCCACTGCTGACAGCAATGGCAGGTGACAGCGTCTCCCTGTGACCTCCTGCATGGGAGTCCCAGAAGCAGCTGCAGGGAGTTCCTCCAGGGACTTGTGCTGTCCAGTCCCTCAGCCTCTCATTACTCCTGAAGGGCTCATGGCAGAAGAGAAGGAAAAAGATATGAAATCCTCTAGGAATCTTGCACTTTTGGAATTCAACTTTTTCCTTCTCACTGCTTCATATGGGCCTGAGATGTTTTGTCAACACTCACCATGTGTCCCAAAATTATACACAGGCAGAAGGAGGCCCAGAGGTGATAACCCTACAAATGTTAGGTGATATTGGTTTTCTTTTTAATGTCCTTTTGATCTCTCCCTGGTAGATGCTTCATTCACACAGGGGTAAGGACTCCATTCGCACTGGGATGAGCATGAAAAATCTGCCACGATGCATCTCCTTGTGCAGTCACCTTTGTTTTGTCCTTTCTCTTCTGCTTTCTCTTCCCCATTTCTCTTGGGTGCCCTGTGAGGTGCAGAGAGCTTCTGCAGGTGTGGGGGATCCAGATGACGCTCAGGGGTGCCAGTGGGATCAGTCACCAGCCCTGTGCTGCAGCCCTGATGCCTCACATTCCTTCCTGTAGCTGAGGCCCTGCACAAAGTGCTGAGAGACAGAGTTGTTTGCACCTTTTAAATAACACGTTGCTGTTGTGGGGGTTGTTTTAGGTAGGGGGTTTTGGGAAAAGCCAGAGTTTCAACAGCTCTTGCTCAGGGGTGGAATCTTCTGGGACATCCTGCTGCTTTTTGGGGGAATATGTGAGGTGGAGTGGAGGGGGTGACAGAGAGAGGCCTAGATGGCAGAGGGGAAACTCAGCTCCAGAGTGCCAGTGCAGACTCTCAGTGCTGAACTGCCTGCTGGGGCTGGCAGAAAAGGAAAATGCCCCAATAACAGCCAGGTGGGACTGTGTCTCAGGGACAGGCACAGGGAGGTGACAAGAAACAGCAGTTTGGTCTGGTCTACAGCTTCTAGGAAGCAGTGCCAGGGGGGCATCATGTGCCAGAGATTTCAGAAAGGCTGTCTGCTTAAATGGCCACTCTGAAACCCCTCTATTCACCTCTTGGATTTGTGTAGGCTTTTGACAGCCACATCATCCTGTGGCAACCTTTTCCACAACTAAATTAAGTACTCCTGGAAAAGCACCTCCCATTGTTTGACTGAGCTGCCAGCCTGATAATCTCAGAGGGTGCTGCCTTGGTGGAGAGAAAAAATCAATCTTCTGCCTTTCAGGGAGCTGAAGGAGAAGGGACTCTACAACATCAAATACCTGGCTGGGTCCCATTCAGAGGTCCTGCTGTGTAGACTTCATGACGTTTGCTTGGCAGTTACCAGCGAGGTGAGAACATTGTTCTGAATTGTCCCACATACTTCATACATGGTGTGTAGAGTAGGTATCTGCTTGTTCGTCTCCATGTGTGCTCAGGGTCTGCCTTCATTTCTGCTTTTAGACCGTCTATTTCTAATGTCTGTCAGCTATCTGTAGGATCTGTGGGTACATGTAGCTGTATTTACTGGTAGGTCGGGTATCTGACACGTGTCTTTGAGTGTGGTGCCTTTATAATGCAATGTGCAAATGCAGAAACTGAGACACTAATGAGGTTATTTGCCAGAGTCCCAGTCTCTGCCCAAGCTGTAATTCAACACTGCAAATTGGTCTCTGGGTCTGAGCCTGTGTTTTCTGTTTCCTGGCTGAGTGCTTCAGCTGCTGGTGTTGTTTTTTGAACAGGAGCACCTGACTCTTCTATCTTTATGATTTGTGCTTTTATGATTTGAAAGCAGCCCTTGCTTCAGTTTTCTAGTCAAAGGGCTTAAAATCAAAGCTGTGAACATTTTAGAAGAGTTAAGTAGAACACTTGAATGAAATATTTTTTTTTAGGCCTGCAGTAAGCAGGTCTGAGACCAGAAATTGGTGCCAGAGTAAAAGCCTTTCTGTGCTTGTGCTCTCCTGCTCTTACTGTACTTTGATGTTCCTCTGGACACAGTGGGATGTGTTGTCATTTTCTGGGACGTCTGTTGAAGGCAACTGGTTTTCTTTTCAAGGTGATTCCTATGTTTCCCCTCATTACTTGTCCAGGTGGCCAACCTCCGTTCCAAGGTGTCCTACTCTGCAATTGTCACTCTGGGAGAGCTCTTTGCGACCTTGAAGAAGAACATGGACTCTGAGGTGGATGAGGTTGCTCGGGTCCTTCTGCAGATGGTGTCCAACTCCCCAGAATTTGTTCAGAAAGCAGCCAGTCAGACCCTGGGGATCATGGTGGACAATGTGACTCCTGCACGAGCAATGACTGCTCTCATGGACATGGGAGTCAAGTAGGTTGTTCTTCTTTTAGTGATATTCTTCACCTTCTAGTGTGTGGGAGGGAGAAGGGATGAGACAGAGAATGGGAATGGTGGGAGGGAAGGGTCCTGTATGCTGCATCTTCTGTGAACTCAGTGACTTCATTCTCCAATCAACATCATTTCTCTCTTCTTGTCACCTGTTTCTGCCCTCCTGCAGCCTATTAGTTCTCAGAATCCCAGAACTTTAGAATATGGGGAGTTGGAAGGGGCTCATCAGGACCATTGAGTCCAGCTCCTGGCCTTGCACAGAACAGCCCAAGGGTCACACCAAGTGCCTGAGATTGTTGTCCAAATGTTTCTTCAACTCTGTCAGGCTTGGTGCTGTGACCACTGCCATGGGGAGCCTGTTCCAGTGCCCAACCACCCTCTGCGTGAAAAACCTTTTTCCTGATACCCAGATGAAAGCTCCTCTGACTCAGCTTCCTGCTGCTTCCTGGAGTTCTCCCAGGCTGTCAGATTTTCCTAGCTGTGGTGACTGGTGGGGAAGTGAAAGTGCCTGCAAAGCCTGAGGATAGAGCCTTGTGCTTTTGTGGCAAGAGGGACAATTGCAATTGCAGCTGTGAGTGGTGTTTGGTATTTCACAGCACTAACCACAGAGGCCCTGGGAAAACCATGTCTCCTCATGATGCCATTAGCTTGAGAAAGGAGGAGGGTACTTGCTGGGGCGTGGAGCACATGGGGGACAATCTGCTGGGTGTGGCACAGCCTGCACAGCAGGTGCAGTTCCTGCCAAAAGGACTCTTGTATGACTGTCCTGGCCATAGAACTCTACCTTCTATTCAAACTCATGTTTCATGTTAGCCTTGGGATGATGAATCCCTTTAAAGGCACCTTCACAGCCTGACTGCCATGGAACAGTTGAAGCACATGCTGCCTTAAATGTTGGTGCTGGGCCTGATAGTTCCCAAGAGACACTCTCTAGAACAGGACAGCCTGGCTAAACTGCCTGTCCCTCCTTTCCTCAGCTTTGGAATAGGGTAAAACATTCAGATGTATCCGTTGCCAAGCCTCATAGAAGAAACAGGCTGCATTGCTGGATATTCTGAAACTTCATGGCCCACAACATGTTTTCCCTGCATTTGTTTCTTCCCAGAGGTCTGCAGATTTGGGGATCATGGGTGGAAAGAGCCTCAATCCTGCTGCAGCTCTGTGTACTGGCTGCCCTCTGATGGGTCAGCATGAATTGTCCTTAATTTCTAAATCATTCATATGTAATCTATTTCCTTAATCTTTCTCAGAGTAAATACTGTGAAAGGAGCTGAGTATCAGAGAGTGCAGGGAGACTGAATTCCTCCCTCTGCCTTGCAGGCAGTCCTTCTGTACAATGCTAGCTTTGTGTTTACCTGAGTTCAGAACCTTCTAGCGGTGTCTAAAGTTGCAGGGAGAAGCCAGGCCTCCTTCCCCCAGCAAGGACAGGGAGCAGGCTCTGGCCAAGGCCTGTGCTGCTGCTGCTCCTTCTCCCTGTGCCCCAGGGTTTGCTCTCTCCTTCCCAGGAGCTGCCACGCCCAGGTGCGGAAGTGTGGGGCCGAGCTCCTCCTGTCCCTGATGGAGAGAATTGGAGTCACAAAGCTGGCAGGCACAGCCAGGGCTGAGAGGCTGGCACACGTGGCAGGGAAGCTTGCTCAGGACTGTCACCAGGACACAAGGTAATGATCTTCATTTCACCTCCTAAAACAGGAAAAGCCTTTTGTGCCTGGCTATAAAGGTAAAACCCCATAAGAGTGGAAACTAAGGGAAATATGAAGTTCCCTCACTGTGTGAATAAGGGTCATAGAAGCCTGGAATATGCTGAGTTGGAAGGGACCCATCAGGGTCATCGAGTCCATCTCCCGGCCATGTGCAGTGACCCCAAGAGTCACTGCATGTGCTTGAGAGCATTGTCCAAAGGCTTCTGGAGCTCTGTCAGCCTTGGTGCTGTGACCATTGCTCTGGCTTGCCTGGGCAAATGACTGTACTGGGTAACCTGAGGTTGGCCAGCAGAAATGAGCATTGCCAACTTCCTGTGGCTTGAAGGATTCTTTACTGAGATCAAAAGAGCTCAGATGAGCCAGTCCAACAGTTTTCTTTGGCCTTGGGTGCACAACACAAAGCCAAAGTGTTGGCTAATATTTATCACTGAAGGATCCCAAACATCCATTTCTCCTTAACTTCAGACTTTCTTAGAAATATTTCAGGGGTCTTTAGCCAACATATTCAGTCTTTCTGAACTTGGTCTGCAGATTTCTAGAATGCTGTTTTCTGTGGCTCAATGACCTCCAAATTTCTTCTTGAAGAAAACTGTGATTTCCTAGTGGCAAAATCAACCCAAACCACCAAAGTCCCCTTACTCTGATGATGAAATTCCCATTAATAGCTGCCAAGAACACCAGAGCAACTAACTGCCCCTGTGCATACATAAAGTATAGAATAATCAATAGGATGCATGAGGTGTTTTGTCCTGGCTTCCCCGCCAGTTAAAGAAAGGCAAATTATTGTGCAATGGCAGCAAGACATTGCTAATAGGCTCTGACAACAAAGCAGATGTGTTTTGCTTGTTCTCTGGGATCCTTTGATCCCACAGAAGCACATCCACAGTTTCAGAGTGAAATGGTATTTTTCTGTTGCCCCACATTCTCCTCTTGCCTCCTGTGTTCATCTGACAGCACTGTGCAGTATCAACTGGAGGTAAATCTCCCTCTTTGCTGAGTAGGTAATGCCTTCTTGTGCAAGGATTGCACATGATGAATTTAAGGTATAAGCCTCTTCTGTTCACACTCTTCCTTTGTTTGTTCACTTTTCTTTCCTTTCCTCCCTCCCTCCCTTCCTTCCTTAGGCATTATGGACAGGAGATGGTGAAGATGTTGCTCAATCATCAAAAATTTAAAATGCTTTTGGAACGATCTCTTTCCACCAGTGACCTGGAAGATATTCTGACAAGAATGAAGAAGAAAGTAAGTGCTTGGCGGGAGAAATGTCTCCTTTGTGCAAGTATTGCCACTGCTAATATGAGATCAAACATCCCCAATCTGTCTTGATCTCATTCCTCTACTACTGAATCATTTTTCTCCTGGGAATGAGCTGTTAATCCTCAGCCTGTTCATCTGCAGACCACAAAGAAATTGATGTTATTAGGGAAAAAGTGGGGTTTGAATATTTTCAATATCATTCACAAAGAAGAAAGGGAAAGAGAGCAAATGGGTTTACATTTAAGTGTAAGCCCCCACCATGCTCTCCCTCCTCTGCCCAGTAAAGCAATTAAGTGAGAATAGTGCTTCTGAAGAGAACAGAGTCTTTGCAAAAGATACTGGAAGTAGTAGTACTAAAAATTTCCAAATTTACAAAAGATGGCCAAGTCAATCCTAGTTACTACAATTACAGTCTTTTGGGAATACTGCCCTGCTGTCAAGCTCTGTGGAACTGGAAAAATCTTGGTGAATTCAGCAGCATCCAGTGGAAACCCCTTTGTTTTTGTTTTTTTTTTTTTTTGGGGGGGGGGCGGGGATTTTATTTTTTTAATCGACATTACAGAAGGGAGCATGCCTTTGTTCAGGCACAGGGAGAGTGAGTGTTGAACCAAATCCTTCCAACACAATGGGCCAACCCCCAAAGAGTCCAGATTTTTCTGTTGCTTCTGTTGTTTACGAACACTCATTGCCTGCCAGTTTGCATTATTCCCATTTATGCTCAAGACTAATGAATTTGGGATTTTAGACTGCTGCTCAGTCTGGTAGCACCCATAACCTGCCTTGGGCTATTGAAAACAAAGAGTTGGCATCACTGAATCCCTGAGCTGTTTCCATCTGTAAGTTAGGAAATGTTTCCCTAAGCCTTGGTAGCAGTGATCCTGGTTCTAACTTGTGTTTTAAACAGGGAATTTCCTATTTTATTCTCTAAAGATTGATGGGGTTTCTCTATGTGTTTGTAGGGGATGGAAAACCAGAAGGCTGAACGCCCATCTGTCAAGGAGCTGGTGAAGAAGAGGAACGATGGCTCCAAGAAGCCCCAGGCCACATTGTCTTCTAGCAAACGGTACTGAGCACTTTATTCAGATGTGACAAAGCACATGACAAGCTTTACATGTCTCTTCCTTGGGAAAATCTTTCTGGCAGAGATGGCCAGTGCCACAGATTGTTCTCTTTCCCTACAAATGCTCTATGATAAAAAAATGTCTACTTCTGCATTACACTGAACACAACTTCTTTGGAGGGGTTTTCACAACTGAGAGACAAAAAGACCCCATTGGTTGCAGCTCAGACGATCCAGTGCAGTGGCAAGGGCAGTGGTATGGAGGCTATGACAGGGCCAAGTTTCTGCTGCCTGACTTGGGACAAGGAAATTCAACCAGGGCTTTTTTTTCATCTGAGTGGAGTCTTTTCCTGATGGGTGTTTTGATGAGAAGTCTCAGTCTAGAAGCAGGATGCCATTCCACAAAGATGCAGTTCTCATGCATGTGGTTTGGCCTGGCTGAATCATGGTTTTCTTACCCTGAAACAGTATCAAGTTTGAGTAGTAAGTAGCAATGCAATTCCTGATCAACTTCAGGCAACAGGTGTCTCAATGTGGACTTTTTGTCTTGATATTCCTGTCCTTCATCTGATTTGCTTGATGGAGACAGCATGTTTGGTTTATTTCATCCTGTGCTGCAATCAGCATTTAAGACAGGAATTTGGTCCTTGCTGTCTCTTCACGGCAGTTGCAGAGCTACTTGTACCTGTTCTCCTCTGATCACAGAGGGGATTTATTTAGCTCTGTCACGCTCAGCAGTGGCAGGAAAGTGACCACATGCCTCAGTAGCATAGCTAGCATCTTTCCATGCTCATGGAAGAGACAGCTTGATCCAGGAGAATTGTTCCCAGTGGGGTTAAGCTGTGGATCTAGTCTCTAGGGAAGCAAATGAAATGTGAGTGTAGGTCTGGGGTGTCTGGCTTTTGTTTTTATCTCTGTTACTGGTTTTCTGAATCCTTCACATATGGCCCTGTTCATCTGTTCAGATGCATCTGAGCTATTTTTGCAGATTGTCATGCCTGGTTGTAGAGACACTTCTCCAGAGTGATGAGTTTCCATATTATAAGACACACACATCCCATATGAGGAGCCACTTAAACTTGGAAGTAGTGTGTCTCTTTCTCCACAAAGCAATGTGACCTGTGTGCCTTGGCAGCCATCTGAAGATAGATCAGATGCATCTCATCCTTGCTTTTCCTGAGTGAGCACTGGTGAGAACGTTCCTTGCAGATTGTCTCCCAAAATGATTGTCATTAGGTCCACATTGTTTTTCAGAGCCTCATGACTTTCCAGCTTGAAATCACATAATGAGGAAAGCTCCTGAAAATGTTTTTCTCACAATTAACTGAAGGTATTATCACCAACAGGTCCTCATTTGGTTTTATTTTCCAGAGTGAAATCTACCTCTGATGGATGCCTCCTACACCGTGCACAAGCCCAGGTCACGTTACCTCCGGTTGAGGAAGAAACGGAGCTGCTCCAGAAGCTTTACAATCTCCTGGAGGCCAAGGGGTTTCAGACGCGCATGGAAGGAGTGTCACTCCTCCAAGACCTGTGCAAAACCAGCCCCCAGCTCATCTCCACTAACATTGTCCAAGTATGTAGGGTATCTTCATTGCTCCTTTCCTTTAGCTCCTTTCCTAAGCCTGTAGCAGTAAAGTTAATTCAGTGTGTCTTGGCACTCCATCCTGGCTGTTTGGGACATGCTGGTCCCTCTTACCCAGACAAATTTAATGCAGGTCCAGGCTTCAGGACAAGTTATTTCAGTCCAGCTGTATACGTCTGCCAGGTGCCTATTGATGCTGTTCATCAGATGATGACAGAATTTTCTGCTGGTGTGACTGCTGCTCTCTCCTACTCCCTGTTGGGTTAAGTGAAGGCAATCCAGCCACTGAAAACATGGCAATTATTCTCTAGACCAAAAATGGGTTTACCTAGGGAAGAGAAGATCAGACTGGGATGGTTTAAACCCAGGTTTTTTTTAAGAATACTTCCATATACTCCATCTAGTCTTGCACAGGCACAACTCTGGCTCTCATTTCCATCCTTGTTCCTATTCCTCTTGGTAAAGACAGTTCTCACCCTTCTTGGGGGGTCTTTTTTTCTCTTTGGAAAAGGAGGAAAACAGCTAAGGACTCATCTCTGCCTTCTCATCCCAGTAGCTGCTTTTCCCCTTTCTCCAAGAAAAGGTGCCTGATGATGTGTCTGTCAAGGGACTGAACCTGCTCTAATGAGGGCTGTACAGCTCATTAAATTCCAGAAGTCTACCTGTTACTTAGAGAAATGGTCTGCGTCCTGGAAGAGTTGATCAGAGTCCTGCACTTCTCCAGATACTGCCGCTGAGACAAACAAAAGAAAACTTAGATCTCCTCCAGCCGTAGTTTTGGCAAAATCCTAATTGCCCTCAGTACTTGAGGCAACTGTGTAGAAAACCGGGCATTGTAAACATCTGCTTCCATACTTCTAAAGCAAAGGTAGTCTTTAGCATGAATAAATGGAATGGATTTAATGATTTCTAGATGGAGAGAAATACCATAGGAACTATTCTGTCCCCAACCAAACCTCTTAAAAACAGAAGAAAATCTTTCTAGCAGCATGAGGTTGCGCCACCATTCCAGTGAGTGGCCCACAGGAAAACAGTGAAATTGTGCAAGCAAGTGCTGACCTGGCAGAAAGGATCACTCTCATCTTTTACATTGCTGACTGCTACATCCACTCTTCAAACAAGTACATGTGAATCCAGCTTTCATGTTCTTTGTTCTCTTCACAGATTTTTGATTACTTTGTCCTGAGAATATCTGACAGCCACAAGAAAGTGAAGCAGAAGGCACTGGACGTGCTGGCTGAAATCACAGGTGTCCTGAAAGATGCCTTGAACCCGGTGATCATTGGTTTGGTGGAAGGAATAACGAAGAACCTGAACTCCAAGGACCCCAGGGTTCGTGCCGCAGCTGTGAAAGCGCTGGAAGAATCCATTGCTCATTTAGGTAAGGCTGAGCCCTGGCATGGACTCTCCTCACCTGTGTCTCTGTCTCTCCGACACAAGAGAGTGCTGAGTGCCTTGATAGCTGCTGTTGTCTGTGGAAAGCTCCAGCTGGCATCCCCCAGAAGCTGTGCAGGTGCAGTCCTTATGCACCAGTCCCCCAACAGGCTTGAACGTGATCAGCATTTCCCAAAAGTCCCAGGAGCCCTTGGCTCTGTGCTGCCTGTCTGAAGAGCAAGTCCCAGACTACAGCTTTGCTACAGTTCAGAGGCAAAGGGGGTTTGGAGTTTGATTGGGCCCCGTTTGACTTCCCAAATGAATAGCTTTGCTCTTGGCATGAAGGGAGACTGACCCATCAGAGCTCCTGCAGAGCAGCCACCAGGAATGCTCTACATGATAGGCATTAGCTGCCTATTTACCCCTTTTCTTCTTTGTCTTCTATTTTCAAAGGGGAACTTAGGATTCCCCAAGTTCATTTCTTTATAACAAACAGGTATAAACCCCGCTGTCAATGATGCCCTGTTCCACATGTTGTTTTGCATGGGGCAAGATGTCTACAGCAGTTAACTACATAGGCAAGGGCTGCTCTCAATTCTTTTGCCACACAGATTTATGTCAGCTCTGAAAATGCCACACTGGGGAAATATGCCTGAAAATAGGAGTGTTGAAGAGGCAGGTGTTCAAGGGGAGTTGCCACTTTCTCCTCCTCAGCTGCTCTGTGAATTCAGGAACTGCCTGACTTGGTGCCTTTCTGTGTCCCAAGTATGGGGTTCTTCCTTTTTGCTCTGGGATGCAAAACCATTTCACTACTTACATGTGACTGAACTCTTGAGGTCCCTGATGGGAAATGTTTTAACATAGCTCCTGATACAGAAGACAACTTTGCATTTACAAATGTGAAAGGAGAGCTTTTCTTTTGCAATTTAAAACCCTGCCAAGCAGGCTGGAAGGAAAGAAGACAGGATTCAAGAATCAGTAGAAATGTACTTTATTTTATAGAATGGGGTTGCCCCTGCCCTTTCGCTCTGCACTGTCTCCTATGGCCTCAGAAAAGTGAGCAGAAACATGTGTTTCACTTGTAGATAAAGTATCACTGCTGAAAGAGTTCAGCTACCAGTGGAATCACCTGAGTGGCCAAGCTCTGCTGGATGTCACGGAGTGTATCACAGGTATGGCCTCCCCTTCTAGGCCAAGAGGTCTTCCCAGGGAGTATTTACAGGCAATGCCTGTGAACAGACAGCAGAGTAGCTCCTCCAAACCAGGAGGTGCTGAGCTTGTCCTTCCTGCCCAGTGCCCAAGGCAGGTGTATTTGGCAGGTTTCCCTGGCTGCTGCAGAGCTGTGCAGCACCTGAGATGGGGGCAGAGCTCGGCCTCGGGGCTGAGCTCCCACTGGGGCATCTCAGAACCCAGCTCCAGGAAAGGGAGGGGCTCAAAATACCCCAGCTGGCTCCTCTCTTGGAAGCTCAGGGACATCTGTCATCTTTTAGGGAAAATGGTGGCAAATGCTGTTTCAGGGGACCAGTTTGTTTTGTCCTCACAGAACTCTTGTTTTTCTCTTGGAAAGCTTTGAGGCTGAACTGTGCAGAGCCTGGGGTCACAGCTTAGGTCAGAACTCAACAGACGTATTAGAGGCAGGGATTTAGTGCAAGGCAGCCTTTGGGGGCAGAGGGGCAGAAGCAGAGTGCTGAGGCTCCCTGCCTGTGCTGTCAAAGTGGCGCTGGACTGAGCATTTCAGGGTGTGCAAACACTGTCTGCCTGTGTCAGCACTGTCCCAAATGTTACAAATGCAGCTGATAATTGATTCCTCAGAGGTGCTTGCTATGTCAGCAATAGCCAAGGAATGGGAAAATGATCATCTCAATACGTAGTAGAGCAGACGATTGATAGCCTTGCTTTATCTGGGGCTAAAGCCACTGCTAATTAGGCCAATATCTTTGAATGCAAGGTTTAATACACTTTGTGTCTTCATTGGGAATCTCAAAAGGGCATGTTCAGCAATTGGGAATGTCAAAGGCCCTTTAAAGAGCTTTGAAAAAAGTAGATCTCCAGCAACAGGGAATTTAGTTTTACAGATCTTTTGATCTCTTTTTCAAATAAAGGAATGAAACATAAATTAGGACTACTTTAGAAAAAGTAGATGTTCTCTCTGAGATTCAGTAGGAAGAGACAGCTGTTCCTTACCTTCAATAGTCACCAATGTCTTTAATTGTATTTAAACTCAAATGAATTCCCATGTTAAAATGGGTATCATAACCCTTTTCCTGCTTAGCACAATTGGGGTTTGGGTACTTTCAGGAGCTGTTTTAATATTGATGACTGCCAGTGGATTAAAAGCATAGAGAAAATGAAGTCTCTTCCACCACAGAATAATAAATGGCTACTAGATAACATTTTGCCTGATCAGAAAATAAGAATGGTCTCCAGAGCTTTTCAGGATTTGATCTTTCAGCCAAATCTGCCATGCAAGGAGCCTGTTGGTAGTAAATTTTTGTCTGTGTTTGACATAGTTTGGTTCAGAAAATGAGCAGAGAGCAGTTTTCAGAGACAATATGAGAAAATACTTGTGTTTTGGATGAATTTCAGTCCCTTGTGTAGCATTTTGCTCTCTCTATGCCCCTACTTCAGTGGACATTATAAGAAAAAATGCCATTAACATTGGGAGGGGAAATGGCATTAAAATGTGGAGGTGCTCAAATGCCATAGCAATGGGGTCTGGCTAATTCTCTAAGACACCCTGAGGTTTGAAACAGCTGCTTGTTGGAAGCCCCAGAAGCATTCTGCCAAAGACACCAGCTAGTCACTGATGTTTCCAATCCAACTGTCAAGCAGCAGCCGTCTCTGGTAGGCTAGAGTTTTGAGGTGTATTCTAATCCTGCCCTTTGCAGTGTGCCACTGAGCAAAGGGAAGAGCCAGATTAAACATGTGGCACTTGACATCAAAGTTATGAAAATGGAATCATCCCTTTTGTTAGAAATCCCTCCATTTCTTCTCTATGGTGCATTTCCAAATCTTCAGTGTGGGTTTAGACAACTTCTTAATGGAAATAAAAAGCAACTGGACATTTCATTCATTGCTCATGCAGAAAGTGATTGTGCAATAATTTAGTAAAGGTACAAAGTCTGCCACAGGGACAAGGCTGTGGTTGGAGAAATTAGTCCTGAGGGGTTGGTGGTTCTGTTTCCAGGATGATCAGCTGCTTTGCCCGTTTCTGGATCATGGGGCTCTGTGCTATTTTGCTGATCTTAGCCAGAAGGCTTCCAATTAGCAAATGCAGAGGTAGATCCCTGTTTGCATTAGGCTGGTGGTTGAGAAGCTGTGTCTCTCTCCCGGCAGTGCTTGTGGAGTGGGTTTATGCCAGGAGCCCTGAAGTGGTCCAGCACGACGCCCTGCCCGTGCTCTGGTCCTTCCTGGAGAACAAGGCGCTGCCGGTGCGAAGCGCCAATGTCCGCACTGTGGCCACCAAGCTTGCCTCTGCCCTCCACAAGGTGATGGGCACCAAGCTGAAGAGATGTGCTGCCAGCCAGCCTCCACATGTGCGGGAAAACCTCTCCAAAATGTTGGGCTGGTGAAGGCATGATGTTCTCCAGAGAGATGACAACGTGCTGAGTTGGACACCTCCAGATCTGCCTTGTTAGCTGTGCCAAAAGAGACCAAATGCTAAGGAAGGGTGTGCACCTGCCCCCTCTCTCTCCATCGCCCTTCCTAGTCATGGCATGGGGGGCCTGAAGCAACTCCAGACTGAGGACAAGGTGAAGGCTGATCATGGCTCAGCCTCACACAGAGGTGAGGGGGAGCTGGGCCAATCTCTGGTGGGAGGAAGGGTCTTGTGGCAGCCCAGAGAGCCTGTGCACATTGCCAGGGAACAGCTGTGCCCTGCATGTGGCCCTGCAATGAGCTGTGCTGCTGCCAGTGCCTGTGGAGCTGGAGGGCTGCTCAGCTGTGGGGCAGGCAGAGGAGCAGGAAGGTGCATGTGCAGCTGAGCCATTGCTGGAGAGCACAGGGCTCTGGGCTCCCTGCTGTCCCAGGGCAGCCCAGAGGCCAGGGTGCTCCTGTGGCATTCCTGTGGAAGTGGGCCAGGGTTTTACCTTGTCCTGCCTCAAGTGCCTGCCAGCAAGAGCATGTTTCCCTGTGCAGCTGTTTAGAAGTTTGCAGGAAGTCTGTCCCATGAGATATGGAGCTTTAGCTGCTTTAGGTTTGCATTGTGGCCCCTGTTAAAATTTGTGTCTCCATTTTGCAGATCTGACTGGTTACAGTCTTACTGAGAAGGTTCCTCTGGACAATTCCCATGGTGCCTTACCCACAAAGTCCTTGCCTGCTGTACAGAAGAGCTCTCTTTTCTCCAAGTTCAGGAAGAAGCTGCTGCCTGTATGAAGATTGTTTGAAGAATAGGATTTATATGTTAGGTTTTGTAGTAGATGTACATATGTTCTGATCCTTAGATGTAGTTTTGAATAAATGTGTTTTGATTGTACCTTTACATCTTGATTACCTATTTTTAATTGTATATATTTTATACTGATAATGAAAAAAAAGTAAATAAATAAATTAAATTTAAATAAACCAGGAGAAGAATGTGAGACCAGGTCCTGCTAGCCTAGAGATGGTGGGAGTGCAGCTCACTCAATGTGCCAGTGTCTCACCACATCCTTTCCTCCTCACTGGGCCTCTCCTCTTCCTCTTTGGCCATGTTTTCTTGGTGTCATTTGTGCTGCTCTTTGCTACTTGGCATTACGACAGGGCCACCTGTTGACTTGTTTGGGGGACAATGGATCCAAAAGATCCTGTATAGTCAAAAGCTTTCTACATAGGTGTGTTCTGTGCTCAGAAAAGGCCTGAGCAAAGAAACAAAGAGAAATGTGCCCAAACCCCAAAGTTTTGCTCCTTTGCAATCTCACACAGATCTGGCTCACAGGTGTCTTCAATCACAATTTCATAGGTAAGAAGAATTCGTGTCTTTCACTGGGAAAAGATGCACTGATTTGGAAAAACCGTCTGTATGTATATTTACCCAGGACAGCAGCCCAGCTGTGTTGTTTGCACCTTGTTTGCAGAAGGATGAGTGCACTGGGAGGCCAATAACAAGTGACAAGGGTTCCTCAAATCTGTACTGCAGCCTGGGTGCCATTCAGCCCAGAGCTAGGGGACAATTTGTTCATCATGGAACAGTGTTTGCCACTGAAATGAATTCCTGCACAGCTGGAAGAAGCAATTCTGGATGCAGCTCCAGCTGTGGGTGGGCTGCATGATCATTGACAACGCTGCCTTTCCAGAAATTATTCCGCAGTTTCCTTTTATAGGCATTTGAAGCTTTTGAACTTCACATTTCACTTTGCTTTGCCTTAGGGAAAAACACTTCTAGGCCCAGTGCAAAATGTAACCTTTTGCCAGCAAAGTTCTCATGGTTGCCACCTACTGATGTTACAGAAGAAACGGCATGGGATTGTGTTAATTAGGTCTTCTGAAAGAAAAATTCTATGTCACCTGGCTGCATGTGTTTGCTTAGCTATGGGTCTAGTCCTGGCCTAGTAAAGCCAGGGCAGGGTGGCATGTTGCAGGGAAAACTAGCCCGTGAGCTGCTGGGGTTGCCATCACCAGCAGAGTGAATGTGGCCTTTGGGGATTTCTCTGGAGACAAAATTAGGTACCTACTCCATGCCACAATATTCTCTTACATCTTTCTAAAATATCCTAGAAAAGGCAGTGAAACTTCACATCTCCTTGCACAGCCACTGTTTGAATTGGGGCATTTTTGTCCCTCCTCAAGTCATTGCTCTTGCACACCAGAAACATGAACATCCACCAACAGGAATGATGCACGGTCCTCCTGCTGCTGCTTCAGAGCACTGGGAAGTGCAGACCTGGGTATGACCACCATGAACACTCAATTAGCATTTCATGCTCCTCCAAGCTATCCAGATCTCAGGGCTTTTTGTTTCAAAGCAGCCACTGTACTGGCTCTAGGGAAGAACAGGAAATGGGAAGCAGCAACTGCCAGCCTTGCAAGGGTGTAGGGGAAGACCGCAAGTGTCTGCCTCAAAAGATGAATGGGAAGGGTGTCATTGCCAAAGCAAAAGCCTCATTAGGATAGCAGGATCAGGTCTTTACTGCATGCTTGCATGAAGATCATTTGGGACCTCCTTTTTGCATCTCATGCAGAAAAGGAGCTCTTAATAATACCATGCTACTTAAAAGCACATAGGGATGTAGCTCTGTAGTGGTTCTCAGTGAAGCAGTCTGTCTGCTTTGTCACTGCCAGCCCTGGTGAGCCTGCGAGGGATCCTAGTGTATCCCATGCCTGCTTTGCCTCCAAGCAAAGCTTGCGTTTCCTTATTAGTGTGGAGTAAATAGAAGAGTAATAAAATGGACAATTAAACTGACCACTTTGGAGGATATGCTCATGCTTTCACATGTCAGTTCTGTACCTCATGCTCCCGAGGCTTGTTACTCATTATGGAATATTTTAATAAAAAACCTCAGTTCTCCTGTTGCATCTGAATAAAATTGCATAAAATCACAGAGAATTCTGCTGGCAGGAACAAGACAAGAGCCTTCCAACACTTGCAGCAGTCCTGGATTTCTGCAGCGCATTGTGAAAAGCTGCTGTAGACTGAGTGTTTGGAGTTGGTTTGGGCCTTTTTGAAAGAGATGTGGAACAGAGTGCAGGGCTCTCCTAGCAGAAAACTGTTTGTCCAAGCCCAGGGACATGGTGCTGGCAGAAGTGGAACAGCCCCGCTCCCAGCCCAAGAGTCTGTGAGCTGAGCCACGCCAGGGAGAAAACGCACTGAGGGGCTCCAGCCCAGCTGCTTCACCTGCTGTGACTGTTCCATGGAGCTCTGCCACTGGCAGAAAGTTTATGCCAGACAAGCCACCGAGCTTTCATCAGCTGCTAGAACTACTCCATGACAGCTCCTGTTCTTCCTGAGAGAGATCCCGGCTCCTGGTAACACGTGTCATAGGGGGATCTGTTTGTTAATAAACTGTTGGGGTCTTTTTCCACTTTCATCTATTAGTAATAATTTCCTATTCCTGGAAAGGGATTGTTGGAACAGTTTAGAGGAGACGACTTATTGCACAGTATCCTGTTTTAAGTTGTCTCAAACTCTGTGAGACAGATGGCTTCACATAGGAGCATCCCCAAGGCTGCTGAGGGAAAGGCAGAGAGGAAGACAAACTGAGTATTTCTCAGGGAAATTCCTTGACACCAAACCAACCTGAGTTGTCAAACAGTGGACCTGCCATTTTGAGACAGGGGGAAACCTTTCAGTGTGTTTGGTCCAGGCTGGGTTATGCTCAAGGCAAAGGTGTGTCAGTGCACTTGATTCCTTCTCTCCTCATTGTGGCCAGCACGCACAGAAGCCCAGAGCTCCTCCAGAAAACATCACAGCACTCAGTGAGAGAAAACTTGTGCCCAGTTCTCACCTAGAGCTGTGGTGCCCAGCATTCCACCGCACTGGAAAGAGGAACTGTTCCAGCTCTTTTAGAAGGAGCTAAGGAAGTTTGGCCTTCAGATCAGCTCCTTCCTAGCTCTTGATTTGCTGCCCTGGGTAAGCTGCTGCTTGTGGCAGCACTTGTTTCACAGCTGACAGCCCTGCTCTGATGGCGAGCAGCCATTGCAGGAGCTTTTGCTGGTGACATTGAACATTTCAGATCTTCCTGAGGAAAGCTCAGGGCAGAACTTGTCAAAGGAGCATTGCCTGGGCCATGCTTTTAACATTATATCTTTCCTCCACTGGCATTCATGTCCAGAGGCCTGTGACCCCAAGTGGGCTGCTGCCTCCTAAAATCCCAAATGCCACAGGATGTCTCCCAGGCCCAAGCTGCCAGCACCTCCAACTCGGGCTGCCCTGGCAGTGCCAAGTGCCTCTTGCAAAGTGACACCATGAAACTGGGGTGGTGAGTTTTGTTTCCAATGGAAAATGGCCTGCATTCAGCCAAGGGGCCTGTGACCCCAACTAGTCTGCTGCCTCCTGAAATCCCAGACGGCGCAGGATGTCTCCCAGAGGCAACCTGGTACCACCTAAAGCTCAGGCTGCCCTGGCAGTGGGAAGCACCTCCTGGAAAGGACATCAGCAAACTGGCCTGGTCAGTTTTGTTGCCCATGAAAAACGGCTGGCGTTCGTGTCCAGGGACCTGCATCCAGCCCAGGGGCCTGTGGCCCCCCATGGCCTGCCACCTCCTAAAATTCCAAATTGAGTGGGATGGGGCCTGTGCTGCAACAACTCCCCTGGGCCCTGGAGTCTCAGACCTCAGGCAGGCACCGATGACCAACAGGGAAAGGCAGGCAACAGGATGCTTCTTGCTTTAGCAAAAGTCTCAATCCTTTATTGTGCCAGCGACCAAGACAAGAAACAAGGGGGTAGTCATGGGTTTTATATGACAGGCTAGGGGTGGCATTTAGGGTCAGGGTCCAATAGCAGAAGGAGCAGGGGACCGCAAATGGGTGAATCCAGGAGGACAACCAATGGAAAAAACTAAGGTGAGGACATTGCAGTAGAATTGAAACCAATGGGGGTACAGGAAAGGAAGAACATTCTGGAGCCATTCCTTCTTTGACAAGATGGAGTGGAATGCCTTTTTCCGGACTTCCAGGGACATGCCCCACAGGGTGGAGGGGTGGAATCTTCTTTAAATCACACCCCTCAACCCATGCTGTCTGTCTGGGTAGAATCCCTGCCACCTGGGGCGGGGGCACAAAACAACTCCCCCTTTTTTATTTCTTTTAGAAACAGGAGAACAATCTTTAAGTTATGGCCCCAGAATACTCTTCAACTTAAATTCCTTCATACTTATGGAGTAACTTCTAGAGGCATTAGGACAACTCATAAAGGGATTCCCGGGGACATAAGAATGAACAGTGAAACACTATTAACAAGTAAATGACAATTATAGAACTGATAATTTTAGCTAAACTTCAGACAATAAACAATCTTAATGGAAAGATTAAACATGAAAGGGGTACATACAAGAAAATAATTTTGACATATGTAAAGATTGAAAGGTATAGGTAAGAAAATAAGTTTAACGTAATAATCAAAGTAACACTTAAGGAAAGTCTTTTCTTTCATTTCTTTGTTCTCAACTTAATGCCATTAATCTAAGTAAACTAGTCCTTTTTTCTCACTCTCACTGTCTCTCTTTTCTTTTTCCTTTTTTTCCTCTTTCTCTTCCCTTTAAGTCTTTCAAGTATTCTATACTATCACTCCTTGTCTTACAATCAGAACTCCCACGGCTGCTGGGCACTTTTTTTGTGCCACATCCCTTACTTCTCCTTCTGGCCAGCTGTGCTGTCAGGCTGTGATATTGAATTTTAAGGCAGCACAGGCACTGGCTTTCTCTCTCTCCTGGGGAGTAGGGGGTGGCTCAATGCTTTTCAGGGCTGTTCCACTTTTTCATCTTACAAGGCCTTCACCTCCCCTCCTTTGCCTGAAGCTCCGGCCTACTTCACCCAGCCGCAAGGCTTCGCCTCCCCCACCCAGCCCTGGCTGGGTAGGGAAGGTCTGACTTGCTTCACGGACTGGGACCAAGAAAGTTCTCTTAGGAGTTCTCTGCTCTTTTCACCCCTGGTGTTCTCAAAGGCACTCCATACCTTCAGTGGCCAAGCTAAGTGCCAATATTCAAATCTAAGCACTGATTGCTTTAATCACAGCTTCCCAAAAAAACTCACTTCCTTCTTACCCTATGACAGACACATACTTTTACAATATGATATTGTCTTTCTGCGGGGTTCCTTGCAGAAAGGACAATAGACAGGGTATAAAGAGTGCATTCTAAAAACTCGATTTTTCCAATTAATTAAAATAGAGGCATTTAAAGATTTAACATGAATAATGGGAGTTAGGATTGTTTCTGTCATATTAAATTCTTGTAACTTTAGTTGAGAACTATTTACATTTTTGTATATATTAAAATTGAAAGAGATAATAACAGTCTGTAAAAACTAAATCAACTTTAACCAACAAAATAATAATACTGGTATTGAATAGCTTACATCACTTCAATTAATACTATTAAATCAAGTTACTCCTTTTTAATGAAGACTGGGGAGCTGTAAAAGGTTAATCAAACAAACACATCTTCAAGGTGATCTAGAACTTGGTTAAACTTAAAATTATCTAAATACAACTGAAAATATATTTACCAGGAAGGAGGAATAAAAGGGGAAGTGTTATGATTTCTATAGAAAACTTGTACAGTTACATTAATTTGCTGTCTGGAGCAGGCTTGGTGATGATTTCTCCTCTGCTGGCGGCGCTTGGGAGCTCTAGGTGTCAAACTTTGTTGAATGCAGTTTGCCACAGCATGCTGGAGATGCCTGCCACTGCAATCCATGGCGGTGGTCACTGGCGCAGGCACAAATTCATTGAATATGAAGTTTCTTTGGGGAGTCCAGATGGCAATGGCTGCATTTAAAGGAGGCTCTCGACACTGGAACACATGTCCCAAACTGTCTGATGGATCAGCCTGGCTTTAGAGGGGCTGTATGGTGCTGGTGGAGGCAACTAAGGGGGAGACCCTCTCAGGAGAGAGAGTGGAAGCCCTGATGTTGTATGTTGGGTAACTGTAGCAAGTTGTCTGGGGGTCCAGTCAGGGGGTTATGGGCGCCACCATTTTGGCGGAGTAAAAAAAAGAATGGTTTCCAGAGCGGGGTCTCTGGTTCCATCTTCCCTAGAAGAGGCGTGCCCTATGATGGAACGGTCAGAGCCTCCAGAGATGGTGCATTCGGGAGAAGAGGCAGAGCCAGAGGCGAGATCAGAGCCAGGAAGAGAAGGTGAAGAGCTGGAAAACAGTTTCAAGGTGGTGTGACCATTACCATCTTGAAAAGGAGGGTCTGGGATGGCATGGCCAACACTACTCCAGATCAGGGACTGGGGAGGGTATGGGAAAATCAGAGAGGGGCAGAATAAGGGGAGCTTCACAGAAGCTAGAAGGGGTTTTATGGGAGACATGACCAAAGGCAGGAGGCCTCCATGTGCTGCATGATGGTGTAAGGTCTCTTGGATGGCAGAGGACATGGGCAGCAATTCAGGTGCCATAGTGAGTGTTCTTCACACAAACTAGGTCCCAAAAGTTGATGGTAAATATGGAGTCTTGCAGATGCACCAGGAAAAGTGTTGTAAAGCCACCAAACAATTCTTTTCAGATCCCATTTAGAAAACTCTGTCCCTTAAGAATCTAAAAATAAATTAAAATGTTTATAAATGACCTGTTCTTCCTTTGTAATTATTGTTCCCATCTTTATCTTTGTCCCTGTAAACCTTCCCCCACGCAACACTAGGACTGGGGGTTCCTGCAATCTTGGCCTGAAAGCTCTTGGGGATGAGACCTGGGTCTTCTTTATAAAATTGTCCTAGCTTGACAGCACTTTTAAAAAAAAGACTTACGGGGCTGTTGGTCTTGACCCGCTCTCTGCTGCCTCTGATGCTCAGCTCTTCTCCTTTCTTACCAAGGGGAGTGTGTCTGGTACGCTGGCAATCAATGATCATCAGGGCCTCAGGGCCCTTAGCATTGCTGCCTCACGTTGGGCACCACTTGTCGTGGTGGGTGGCTGTCTAGAGTACCTTCCCAAAGAAGTGTCTTGGAAAAGACTCCTCAGGAGCACAAGGCACGACTGCGCTCATGCTGGGTGATTTCTGCTCTTCTGAGATCCAGGCGACGCAGAAAGAGAGATGGGGTCTTTGTGTGGGGTTCCAAGGAGAGCCTTCATTGAGCTTCTTCTTCAGGAAAGTCTGGGGACTAGGAGCCACTCAGGCAGGGAAAGCACAGCTTTATATAGGGTTCTTGAGGGGCGGGACAGTACACCAGGGCCAATGGGATGAGGGCAGAGGGGTGGAGAGAGTGGGAAGGGCCAATGGGATACATTGAATCTGCATATCACAGCAAGGCATGCTGGAAGAAGCCTTTCTTCTCACCTTGACAAGAGTGGTTATTGCTTGAGGGGTTTTCCATCCAGGGGACAGTTGTAGACTTTTACCTGTTGGCCCACTGGCCTTCACAACTCCACTACCTTTATTCATTAAAAAGGCTTCTCCCATGGCTTTTTTACAACAGCGTAAAAACCATGAAAATGTAAGCAAAACAAAAAAAAATTACAATTAAAATCCACAAAATGTTTTTAACTACATGTCCTGAGTTGACTATATAATGCTTTTATCCCCAATCATCTTGTTCTGTTTATACCAAATAATAAGTTTTACACCTTTAAGACTCTCCCAGACAGTGAAGAGGGGAGGGAAGAAGCGCACAGTTTGTTTTCAGACTGCTCTCACTCCTCCACATTCCTGCTCCTGAACTGTGTTGTCTGCGGATGGACAAACAACCGGACAGAACTCCTTTTTCCTTTTTTTTTTTTTTTTTACTTTTAGTTAGTTTTAGCTAGCTGAGGCAAAGAAGTTCCCTAGACTGTATTTTTTTTTCCTTTTTTCTTAGACCTGTTCAAGCCTACTCTAGACTGAACACCCAAAAGAACACCAACAGCTCCACCTGTGGCCCCCCTGGCCGGGCCTGGGCCACGGCATTTGCCTGGGCCACGGCATTTCCAGCACCAGAGAGACTGATCAAAGACTGAGTGAGCCGAGCTGCAACTCGGGGAGGGGACTGTTCTGAGTTTGCTTTTTTTTTTGGAGCAGTGAGAAGTTTTATTGTTTAATATTGTTTGGGTTCCATTGTTTAATAAACAGGTTTCTTTCCACTTTTTCTCCAAAGAAATATTTTCTCCCGAACCAGTTAGAAAAAAGAAAGGCAATTGAATCTGCTTTTGTAGAGAAGCCCCTTTAAGAGTTATCTCCCAAACTTGCCCTAAACCAAGACAAATACAGTTAGTGGCGCCCAACGTGCGGCTTGAGAAAGTAGAAAAAAACCCTTTATTGATCGCAGGTTGGTTATGCTTGCTGTGTACTAAGTTAAAGTACCCAGTAGCCATGTTGTTTGAATTTGTAATGTCTCTTGGGGAGGCCTTTATGTGGCTCTGGTCTCTAGACCTTTTTGAGGTTTCAATACCTTTCTGGTCACTAAAATTATTGTCCCTATCATGTAGTTTTTGCAGTAAAAAGACACGGATTAGATTAGCTATTGTGCTGGCCTTGGTGATAATGCTTTATAGGGCATTTACAAAGATACTGGCGTCTGTTTATGATATGTGTGGTTTATGGTTTCTTTGTCCTACCCTGCATCCCAGTTCTAACAGTATGTTTTGAGAATTTATTAGTAATTACACCCAGCTAGTTAGAGGAGGAGCGGGGAATGAGGCTTTCCAGCCTTTCCTTTCCTTCTTCTCCTTTGAATCTGTTACGTCACTTTTGGAGAATGTTCAGTTTCCCCTGAATGTTAAAGACACCATCTTTCTGGTATTTAATCTGGTAAGCTTCCTCTATATGGTCTACAGCTTCTCTAGAATGAGGGCTGAGATGTCTAGAAGGGCTGATGAGACCCCTGACCCAGAAGTAGACCCACATGTGGAGAATCCTGAGTGGGGTGGAGAATGGGAAAATATGGGCCAAATCCTGAAAGAATTCTCTGACCCTATAGTCTGGGACTTTCCCCATGAACAAATTCAGAACCCAGCTACGGTGAAGAAATATCTGAAAGAGAAATATCATAATGACCCTAAGGAGAAAAAGATCATTGCAGTGAGCTAAGCCCTAGCATATGCTTATCACACACTGCTAGATACTCTAGGGCAGCAGACAGAAGAAAGAGGGCAGAGAGATACATCAAGAGCTATCCCAGTCACTCAGGCTCCAGCCAACACCCCAGGCTCAAAGCCAGCAGTTAAACCAGACAATAAGCCTCAACCAATAGCTGTTGCTACTAGCACTAGAAGTGGGAAGTGCACAGACAAGACCGATCGACCAGTGGATGATGATGATGATGATGATGATGATGATGATGATGATGATGCAGGAGAAGGACCCTCAACATTTCCTGACATAAAATCAGGAGTCAAAGCAACTGGCACAAGATCAGAAGCCAATATTGAGTCCTTCTCCCTGAAGGACCTGCGTGGCCTAAGGAAGGATTACACCCGACCATCTGATGAATCCAGAATTAGCTGGTTAGTCTGTCTTTGGGATGCTGCAGCCGAGGCTACAATTCTGGATGGCACTGAAGCGAGGCATTTGGGATCCCTGTCACATGATCCTGTCATCGACCAAGGCATGATGAGGGGGGCTAACCCTCACAGCCTCTGGGCACGGGTCTTGGACAGTGTAGCGCAAAGATACCTGTGTGCCGATGATCTCTACATGCAGCAAACACAGTGGAAGACCACAGAACAAGGGATTCAATGCCTGAGAGAAATGGCAGTGGCTGAGATTATCTTCTCAGATGACATAACAACTAGGAATCCAGACTTGGTACCATGCACATCTGTGATGTGGCGAAAACTGGTACGACTTGGGCCACACGAATATGCTTCTGCTCTAGCTATCATGAAGTGGGATGACAGGGATGAGACCATGCTTAACATGGCAAAGAAGCTCCGAGCTTATGCAGATGCTGTACACGGCCCAACACATGCCAGAATCGCAGCAGTGGAAACACGTCTGCAGAGATTAGAGGATAAGATAGAGGAGAATCATAAGAAGCTCAGAGAGGAGATTAAAGAAAACCTTCTCCAAATCTCAGCAGTACAGATCAAAAGTTCTGGTACCCAACACAGACGTTCCCCAGATAGAGAGAGAAAGTACACCCCACCAGCTGAGCTGTGGTTTTTCCTGCGCGATTATAGAAAAAACTTGAGGCTGTGGGATGGAAAATCCACCGCTGCTCTGGCCCGAAAGGTGCATGAATTGAAAGAAGACAGAGCTCAGAGAAGAAGTTCCACCACAAGAAAAGCAACTCCAGTTGCCCATAGCCGAACTGCCAGGTATGATGATGATGATGACATATCCGATCCCCTTGAAGGAACCTCTAAGATATATGCCCAAGAAAAGAAAGATAACCAAGCTTAGAAGAGCCCTGCCTCTAACCAGGTAGAGGCTAAGGAAAATCGTGTTTTCTGGACAGTGTAGATTCGTTAGCCTGGCACATCAGAACCACAAGAGTATAAAGCTTTAGTCCACACTAGTGCACAGTGTACCTTAATTCCATCAAGACATGTAAGGACAGAATCCGTTTCTATCACTGGTGTAATAGGGAGATCACAAGACTTCACTTTAGTAGAAGCTGATGTGAGCTTGACTAGAAATGAGTAGAAGAAACATCCTATTGTGACTGGCCCAGAAGCCCCATGTATTTTGGGCATAAATTATCTCCAAAGTAGGTATTTCAAAGACCCAAAAAGACTGAAGTAGGCATTTAAGATAGTAGCTGTAGTGACAGAGGGCGTCCAGCAATTGAATACCTTGCCTAGACTATCTGAGAATCCATCTACAATAGAGCCTCTGAAGAGAAAAGAGCAACAGATACCGATTGCCACTTCCACAGTGCATCGTCGACAGTATAAAACCACTCAAGATGCTATGATTCCCATCCATAAGATGATCTGAAAGCTGGAGAGCCAAGGGGTAGTCAGCAAAACCCACTCACCCTTCAACAGCCCCATCTGGCCTGTGTGTAAATCTGAAGGAGAATGGAGACTGACGGTGGACTACCGTGCATTGAATGAAGTGACTCCACCACTGAGCGCTGCTGTGCCAGACATATTAGAGCTCCAGTACGAGCTTGAGTCCAAGGCAGCAAAGTGGTATGCCACTATTGATATTGCCAATGCATTTTTCTCCATTCCGCTGGCAGCAGAATGCAGGCCTCAGTTTGCCTTCACCTAGAGAGGTGTGCAGTACACTTGGAACCGACTGCCCCAGGGGTGGAAGCACAGTCCTACCATCTGCCATGGACTGATCCAGAGTACACTAGAAAAGGGTGAAGCTCCAGAACATCTGCAATATATTGATGACATCATTGTATGGGGGAAGACAGCAGCAGAAGTGTTTGAGAAAGGACAAAAAATCATCCAGATTCTCTTAAAAGCTGGCTTTGCCATCAAGAAGAGCAAAGTCAAGGGACCTGCTCAAGAAATCCAGTTTCTGGGAGTGAAGTGGCAAGACGGACGGCGTCAGATTCCCACTGATGTCATCAACAAGATCACAGCAATGTCTCCACCATCCAACAAGAAGGAAACACAAGCTTTCCTAGGCACCATTGGTTTTTGGAGAATGCACATTCCTGAGTACAGTCAGATCGTGAGCCCTCTCTATCTAGTCACCTGTAAGAAGAACACTTTCCACTGGGGCCCTGAACAGCAGCAAGCCTTCGTCCAGATTAAGCAGGAGATCGCTCATGCAGTAGCCCTTAGCCCAGTCAAGACAAAACCAGATGTGAAAAATATGCTCTACTCTGCAGCCGGGAACCATGGTTTGTCCTGGAACCTGTGGCAGAAGGTGCCTAGGGAGACTCGAGGCCAACCACTAAGATTTTGGAGTGGAAGCTACAGAGGGTCTGAAGCCAACAATACTCCAACAAAAAAAGAATTTTTAGCAGCCTATGAAGGAGTCCAAGCTGCCTCAAAAGTAATAAGCACTGAAGCACAACTCCTCCTGGCACCCCGACTACCAGTACTGGGGTGGATGTTCAAAGCAAAGGTTCTCTCTACCCACCATACCACCAGTGCTACATGGAATAAGTAGATTGCTCTCATAACACAGCGTGCCCGTATTGGAAAGCTGAACAACCCTGGGATTCTGGAAATAATTACAAACTAGCCAGAAGGTAAAAACTTCAGTCTCACTGATGAAGAAGAACAAGAAGTGACACGTGCTGAAAAAGCTCCTCCGTATAACCAACTGCCAGTGGAAGAAACACAATATGCTCTTTTTACTGATAGTTCCTGTCTCATGGTAAGAATGAATCAGAAGTAGAAAGCAGCCGTATGGAGCCCCACACAACAAGTTGCAGAGACAACTGAAAGAAAAAGTAGATCAGGCCAACTTGCTGAACTCAAAGCTGTTCAACTGGCCCTGGACATTGCTGAAAGAGAGAGGTGGCCAAAGCTCTACCTCTACACTAATTCATAGATAGTAGCCAGTGCTCTGTGGGGATGGCTGGAGAGGTGGAAAGAGGCTAATTGGCAGCGTAGAGCTAAACCAGTTTGGGCTGTTGAAGAGTGGAAAGACATCGCTACCAGGGTAGGGAGGCTACCTGTGAAGGTCCGCCATGTAGATGCCCATGTCCCCAAGAGTAGAGCCAATGAGGAGCACAAAAACAATGAGCAGGTAGACCAGGCTGCAAAGATAGGGGTGTCCAAGATAGACCTAGATTGGGAGCACAAGGGAGAGTTATTCCTAGCTCGATGGGCCCATGATGCCTCAGGTCATCAGGGTAGAGATGCCACCTATAAGTGGGCACGAGACCGAGGGGTGGATTTAACCATGGACAGTATTTCTCAGGTTATCCACGACTGTGAGACGTGTGCTGCCATCAAACAGGCCAAGAGGGTGAAGCCCCTATGGTATGGTGGGCGGTGGTCCAAGTACAAGTATGGGGAGGCCTGGCAGATTGACTACATCACACTGGCCCAGACACGCCAAGGCAAGCGCTACGTGCTCACAATGGTAGAAGCCACCACAGGGTGGTTGGAGACCTACCCTGTGCCTCATGCTACTGCCCAGAACACCATCCTGCACCTGGAAAAGCAAGTCCTGTGGAGACATGGTACCCCTGAGAGGACTGAGTCAGACAACGGGACTCATTTCAAGAACAGCCTTATCAGCACCTGGGCCAGAGAATATGGCATTGAGTGGGTGTACCATATCCCCTACCATGTACCAGCTTCGGGAAAAGTGGAAAGGTACAATGGGCTGCTAAAAAGCACCTTAAAAGCCTTAGGTAGGGGATCTTTCAAAAATTGGGAGCAGCATCTGGCAAAGGCCACCTGGTTAGTTCATACCCGAGGCTCTACTAACCGAGTGGGCCCTGCCCAATCAGAGCCTTTGCACAGAGTAGATGGAGACAAAGTCCCAGTGGTACATGTCAGGGGTTTGTTAGGGAAGACAGTTTGGATCAATCCTGCCTCGAGTACAGACAAACCCATTCGCA
This sequence comes from Passer domesticus, assembly GCF_036417665.1. Lineage (NCBI taxonomy): Eukaryota > Metazoa > Chordata > Aves > Passeriformes > Passeridae > Passer > Passer domesticus. The sequence continues at coordinate 745,582 of NW_026990164.1, forward strand.
GGGTTGTTTTTGCTCAGGGACCAGGGTGCACATGGTGGATAATGCAAAAAGATGGAAGAACACGATGTGTACCTCAGGGAGATCTGATTGTTGGGTGAGAACCATGTATAAATATCACTGTTTGCTGAATGTTGCCACCATTGTCTGTCTATAGCTGTATATTAGATGTATAATGTATGTGTGTGTAGAGTTAGAATATATATATTAGTTTTAGTAGTAAGGTGACGATATGGGGATAAGGGGTGGAATGTCCTGGGTTGACTATATGACGCTTTAATCCCCAATCGTCTTGTTCTGTTTATACTGAATAATAAGTTTTACACCTTTAAGACTCTCTTCCAGACAGTGAGGAGGGGAGGGAAGAAGCGCGCAGTTTGTTTTCAGACTGCTCTCACTCCTCCACATTCCTGCTCCTGGACTGTGTTGTCTGCGGATGGACAGACAGCCGGACAGAGCTCCTTTTTTCCCTTTTTCTTGCTTTTAGTTAGTTTTAGCTAGCTGAGGCAAGGAAGTTCTCCGGATTGTGATTTTTTTCCTTTTTTCTTGGACCTGTTCAAGCCTGCTCTGCACTGAACACCCAGAAGAGCACCGGCAGCTCCACCTGTGGCCCCCCTGGCTGGGCCTGGGCAGCAGCATTTCCAGCACCAGAGAGACTGATCAGAGACTGAGTGAGCCGAGCTGCAACCCGGGGAGGGGACTGTTCTGAGTTTGCTTTCCTTGGATCAGTGAGAAGTTTTATTGTTTAATATTGTTTGGTTTCTATTGTTTAATAAACAGGTTTCTTTCCACTTTTCTCCAAGGAGATATTTTCTCCCGAACCGGTTGGAGGGGGGAGGGGCAATTGAATCTGCTTTTGTAGAGAAGCCCCTTTGGGGGTTATCTCCCAAACTTGCCCTAAACCAGGACACGGCATCAAATAAATCAACACATTTTGAGCAGAGGAGCAAGAGGATGCTCCTCTCCACAAATCCAGCCTGGGGACCAGGTATATGTCAAATCCCCTGGGGGAAAGCCTCTTATCCCAAAATGGAAAGGACTCTATTTGGTACTATTAATCACTTATACAGCCTTTAAAGCTTGAAGTGTTAACCTCTTGGCTACACTGTTCCAGAATTAAAAGACTTCTGCAAAAGGCAAGAGGAGTCCACAAGTGGACCTCAGAAAGAACAGAAGAAACCAAGATGCGCTTCACACCATCATCATCATCTTCCCGATATTTCTGATCAGAATCCAAGCCACAGTAGGTGACTGTCACTACCATCATGATCTCCTTGGCCTGCGAGATCCTGCTAGATGGAACATTCAAAAATATTTGGGACCTAATTGGCTAAAAGGGAATAATAAGGTAAAAACACTTTATGCTATTTTAAGGATTAATGACCAAGCAGTTGAAGATTGAGGAAAACCTGACGCCATGCCAGCCTTTCTTGTCCCACCTGAAAGCAGGACCTCTATGGCGTGTGAATTTGAAACTCACAAACCTCTTTTAGTTGTGATTATTACTGTGACCATGCACATCTGTGACCTTTCTAAAAAGCAGCGTGTGAATCCATTTTCATGTGATTCCTATCAGGATTTTTGTGCTATGCAAATTAAAATGGGAGACTATAACCTAGCACAAGGTAGTTCCCTCCTTCTGCAGTGCACAGGTGGGGTGGGAGGACCATCATCACACAGAGATACAGGAATTGAGCCTGCCAGGAATGCAACCCAACAAATATTGTTTCCAGCAGGCAGCTCTTGTGCCACTAGAATAATAAATTGTCCTGTTGGTATGCTTAGTACATGGAACAGGTCTCACAGAGCATCTGCTTTTGAGAACTGAATTTCATTCTTGGCTTATTCCAGGCCATCAGAAATAGTCACCAATCCAGTTGGAGGGGAAGCTGGGAGCACAATCATCCTGTTAGGGTATATTATGCCCAATGTCATGACCGTGTGATGGCAACCCAGATATGAATGGAATCCTGACAGCACAACTACATCCTCTTATGGGCTGAGGTACTCAGAATACTCAGCCATTTGTAGTAGGAACTTTAGTAAAGTAAGTGTCCTTTGTAATACTACCAGGGGCCAGTGTAAGGTTTCTGAAGTTTATTGAAACGCTTGCCTAAAGGCAGGCAATGTATCTGAAGAAACCTGTTACCATGCCTTGGGTACTCGACAAGGAGCGAAACAGAACGGGTCACACAACAGACATTTAAAATTAAAACAAACAACTTTACATGAGCAAACAATGGCATAGCACAGGACCCATGTGTGAAATAATATAGTCTCTCACTCTGTGGTAAGAAAAATAAATGAACAATTGTTGCTTCTAAATCCAAGGTACTCTCTGAAAATGCTGGATGTAAAGATACAGGCTAATAGATCCAAAATTAAACAGCAATACTACCCATTCATACAGCAAAGCCTAAAAGGCTGGGAGTCATGGATGCATTCCCAGACACCAAATCATAGGTCTAAAAAAGGCTTAAGGGGATGGTTTGGGTCTGAACTGGGAATATGAAATTCTATTGATCAAGAAGTCTTAGCCAATAAATGAAGCACTGTGAATTCTTATATTGGACAGACACAAACTCCTCTCAGATCAGCCCTGCTAACACTTGCCCAAACCCACAGCCTGGCAGCTAACCTATTAACCACTCTGGCCAACAATACACAGCAGGATTGTTTCCAGCAGTCGTTGGCTTTATGGGGAAACTACAGGGTAACATTTCTTTAGCATTTCAGTGTAGACCAGTTCAGCTGTGGCTACAGTCTGTAATCTCAGGAAAACTTAAAAAAAGGAGAGCTGGGGGAAATTACCATGAGAATTAACTAAATCATGCCTAAAAATGAAACCACAAAGGAGTTTGAAAAAGACTTCCACACTTGGTGGCAATTGGTCAGTTTCACATAGAATGAACAGAACCCTGCAGTGTTTGACATTAACCATTAAGAATGCAACAAAATACTGTGTAATTCCAATTTTGGCCTGTGTGAGATCTGCTTGCACAACTATTACCACAGATTCATTAAATGAAACTGCTAATGGTACTACCTTCTCTATTTGTAATTCACAACCAAAAGTGGATGTGACTTGAGCTGCACCACACAATAACTTCTCTTCAGATTATGCAGAATGTGTACGATGTGTATCATGAAGCACCCAAATTCCAAACTGAAAGGAACATTGATGTACTAAAACAAATGCTGTACGAGCCTAATATAGAATGGCCAGTGGCAGAAGTCAAAAATGCATCTCACAGAGCCTTATGGACACTCAAACTGGTATCAAAGAAGTTACCAAAATCATCACCAAAATAGGGAAAGTTAGAGAACATCATGAGTCAGATGTCTTCTTGTGATGGACAAATCTGCAATCACCAACAGCTCCTCAGATTTTTAGCTTCCTCAGCAAACCCGTTCTACTTTTTAAAAAAATTAACCCTCCTCTAAACCATCATGAACCTATGGATGTGGTAGAAAATTAAAAGAGCAACATAACAGTACATATGTCCTGTGGACTGTGGAGGGAATCTTGCAAAAGAATTTGCATCAGGATAAAGAGAAGGGGAGGATGAAACAAGGCCTTTGTTTGACACAAGCACAAGCAATTCACATAAGCAAACAAGTACTTAGCACAGACACAGGGAAGTACTTAGCACCAGTTAGCATAAGAAAAACCTGGCGGGGCTAACTTGACAGGAGAGGGACTTGAAAAAAGCTTTAGACACATTCTAGCAGAAGAAGGAAGGGCAAGTAGGCAATGAGCCCTGTGCAGGGAAGCCATGAGGAAGAAGTGCTGCTTTAGGGCATGGAGATCGCTCTGGCCAGCACCTGGACATCAGCTTCAAGTACAGGAATCTGACAGAATGTATTTCTAACCCCCTGCCTATGCAATCACCTCAGCAGGGTAAAGATGGATGGTATTTTTGATGCAATTCCTACATCAACCCACTGAAATTTATACATGGCAGAGAAGCATTTTGGTGGGGTGCAGACCCCTGCCCTCCCGTCAGCTCAATAAAAGGGCTTTTCGTGGACAATGCATTTGTCTGCAGACTTCTTTGAATTAGGGAGACCCCTCGGGACTGCTGTATCCTGAGGGAACACCATGGGCCCTGACCTGTGCCTCAGCTTCCAGGACCGCTCTTGGCCAGCATCCTGACGTGGATGCAGGACAGCTGCCAGGCACTGCTGGGACCCAGCGGGACAGGACTGGCTGTCTCGTGCCTACGTAGCAGCCCTCACACAGCCAGGGCCACCCCAAAACCAGACAAAGGCTCACGTGTCAGCAGAGAGGAGCAAGGAGCACTGGGCTCCTCTCAGGGGATCTCAGCGTGGTGCTCCAGTGGGAGGGGCAGGCAGGCCACCCACCTTCAGGGCATCCCCTGCATCAACAGGGCGTGCATTTTGTCCTTTTCATCCCTCCACACCAGAACCAGGCCTGACATTTCCTCCTCTGCAGTTTTTCCACTTAGGACGTCATCTCATGCTTGGCCAGTGCATCAGATGAGGCCGCAATGGCTTCTGATACCACCTCCATGCCAACCACAGCTCCACTGTGTGCTGTTCCACTTTCACAGGTTAACTTCCCATCAATTGACCAATCCATTGTTTCTCTCAAGGGTCACATTCCCACCAGTTCAACCATAAGGTTTCCTTCACTGTCTGTTCTTCATTATCTTGCTGACGTGCACAGCAGCAGACCAAATGTGGCAGGGCCTTAGACACGACTTGGATCCTGACACACAGGCTCCTTGTGCCACTGCTGGCCTTCCGTGTGCTCAGCAGGATCTGTACCTGCACAGTGTTGTGGAACTGCACCTTCAGCACAGGGACCGTGCCAGCCTGAGCTGCCCTCGTTCCTCTGGGTCTGTGCACAAAACACGGCGTGGCAGAGAACGGCAGCAGGGGCCTGTGTGTCCCAGGGCCCCGGATTTGTTCTGCTGCAGCTCCACAGGGATGCAGGCAAAGTGAAGGAGCCAAACTGTTTATTCATGGAAGGCGAAGCAAAGGGTTGAGCTGGGAGGGGGAAAAGGGGAAGGGCAGGATCTGAGGACTAGAGGGAAAGTGCCGTGAACAGGGAGGGAGAATGGAGGGAAAAAGAAGGGATGGGCAGAGTCTGAGCGCTGGAGGGAGGGAGCTATCTATAAGCAGGGAGAGGGCTGAAGCCATGCAAGTTTCCCACAGGCTCAGCTGTGCCAATCATCAGCTGTGCCTGGAGATCCAGCTGGTCTCTTCTGGTCTCAAGGCAGTCTCATCTTCCATGGCATTTGCAGGTCTTCAACAAACTCTGGTTCTTCTGTGCCAGTTCTGCAGCTCTCCCACTGACTATCTGTTGAACTAACATGTATGCCTGGGAAGGGCTGTCATCTCTCCTCAGGGCTTGAAGGGCTGGAACGGAGAGGAACAGAGCCACAGTCAGAGCCTGGATCGGTGGGAATCCTAGGAGACCGTCCTGCCAGGGCCATCCCACCCAGCTCTGGCCATGGCCACAAGAGAGGGGTTGTCAACTGGATCAGCTGGCCACGAATCCACACTCCCACATCCCTGCAATCTCTCTGTGCTCTGCCCATGCCACCCCTCATGCACACAGGGAGTGAGCCTGCCGCAGCCAGGACAGGGATGGCAGCTCCCTGCCCGGGCACTGCAGCTCTCCCTGCCAGCCCCGCTGTCAGCCCGCTGCCCTCACTCACTCTCAGTGAGGAGCTGGAGCTCTCCTGGCTGCCCCCTCAGGAGCCGCCCGGCCACCCCTGTGAACACAGAGCCTGTCAGGGCGGCAGCGGCACAGCTCCCTGCCAGCGGCGCTGCCAGCGCTGCGGCCACACGCCCTGCTGGCCCGGCAGGGCTCAGCCCGGGCCCTTGCCGCACGCTGCCGCCCAAGGGCACGGCTGCCAGAGGGCGGCAGCAGCGCCCGGGCCAGGCGGGGCTCCACGGCGCCGGGCCCGGATGGCGCTGCCGGGGCAGCGGGCGGGGCTGGGGCCGAGCTGCGGCGGGCCGGGGAGGGAGCCCGGCCTCGGGGCTCACCCATGAACCTGATGGCCGCCTCTCGCAGGGGCTCCTGGGGGCTCTCCAGGTAGCGCAGGGCCCGGCGCAGCTGCTCGGCCGCTCGGCTCGTGTCCTCTGCCAGCTGCAGAGAGCGGCAGCAGGGAAGGCTCGGCGCGGGCTCAGCCCCTGTGGCGGGCGCTCCCTGCGCCCAGCCCCGGCCTCCCCTGCCCGCACAGCCCTGAGGCGCGGCCAGCAGCCGCTGGCGCCGGGCTCCGCAGGGGGCAGAGGGCCGGCTGCTGCCCGGGGAGCCGCGGGGCCGCCCCGCAGCACTGGGGCTCCATTGGGAGTCTCATTCCAGAATGAATTTGTGGTAGACTGAAGCCCCTCACTCCCCATGTCGAATAAATTAAATTCCTGCCCCATAGGCCTTATACTACGCAGTACTGTTTGCTTTGATTAATTTCTGGGCATCATTACGCAATGGATTTCAGTAGCATCATCCCAGGAAAGCTTTTGGTCCAGCCCTGCATCCCTATTTCAGATTGTACAGAAATTTTGTGGACTTGTTCCCACTCTACCTGGAATCTTCCAGCACTGCAGATGTTCAGCTATTACAGCCCTACATGGGAGAGACATTAATTCATCCAGGAAATGTTTCCAAAGGCTTTGTGGGCAATCCTTGCTTGGTTTCGGTAGTGAAATTTATATCCTGGCAATGTTGGAACTCATTGACTTTTTCAGCATGTGTTTGCTGATGTTTGCATCTGGAAATGGAGAAGAGATTGTTGGAAGCTTGATATATTGCGATGCCTGAACTTCCCTGTTTGTGGCTCCCCAGTGCCGTGCTTAGCAGGCACCCAGTTGTGTTTGGACATGAGCTACCACTGCCAGACACGCAGCAGCTGGAGCATTGAACATCAAAGACTGAGCTGACGTTTTTCCCAGAACACAAGGAAACATGGCAGTGCCTCTGTATAATCTGACTGTCCTGTGAAATTCAGCAGCTGGTGGTGTTCAGGTGCTGCTGCTGCTGTTATAGATACACAGTACAATACTGGCCTTTTCAAATGTTGAAATGGATTCTATATGTGTGGTGTTAAAAGAACTTTGCTATAAAGATCTCGTTTTCATTTCTGTTGTTAACTAAAACTTAGAAACAGCTGATGTAGTATGCTTGTGTTGAAATGCCTGCTTGCATGGGATACCATCCAATGAACATGTGATGAGGACACCTGCTACAGATATGTCAACTATCAGCACTCACGGTCTGAAGAAAATGTGGACCAAAACCTGTCACCGTTGAGTCAGGAACCGAAGTGAAGTGACACATTAACTCTCTTCAGCAGGTTAATGCTGAGTTTATTAGAAAGCCATTCCTTTTTATACACTGTTCCAATACAGCTGGACCTGACTGGTCATTTAATCAACACCCCGTCACCACTGGCTAATTAAGAAGATGCCCTTTGGTAACCATCTTATCAGAAAACAACTGTTCAAAACACCAGCCGCAAGATTGTTTTCATTCTTTCTCTCAGCCTTTTCAAAACTCCCCAGAACAATTCCTGGGAATGTTTATGTGGCCTTCTCACTGACCAGGCTGTCAGTATCCACAAAAGCCCGTAAATGGAGGTGATGATAAGAATGGACTAAAAGCACAAACAAGGAATACGCATGCTCTAAAAAGGCAGACATGAGGAGGAGCCATGCTAAACAGTTCTTGAAACATGGAAACTGGTTTGGAGAAAAGTTCAACATGCATAATTGTTTGTAAATATGTAACAGGCAGATGCAATAGAAATGGTATACAAAGAGTGTTTTCAAAATAGCTGGGATAGTCTAGGCTGAATGGCAAAAGGCATCCAGTCAAAAATATTTGCTTTATTCTCTCCTATTGTACTTTATTACATTTTCTAATTTTTTTACAGGAGAGTGAACCTTGTTTTTCACACTGCAATCCCTTCTATGAAAAAAATCATGACTAACAGCCTCTGCCTTCTCCCAGACACCAAGTGTTGCAGCAGTGCTCCAGGCGCTCCTGCCAACAGCCCCTGCAGGGAGGAGCACAGCCCCCAGTGCACGTGGGCTTTGGCTCCCTGTGGCACACAAGCCCCCCGGGGCACAGGTCTCTGGGGCAGGAGAGGGGCAGCAGCGCTGCCAGGGCTCAGGGGGTGGCAGCTCTGCTTGGGCGGGGACTCTGCCACACCTGCTGATGGCAGCGCTGCCCGGGCCCCAGGGCTCAGAGCAGCATTGGTGCCCTGGCCCACACGTTCCCTGTGCCTGTCACAGCCGCGGGTTCAGGATGGCCAGCAGCCAGGACGTGTCCCAAGGAGGCCGTGCCAGCTTCCCTGGAAGGCCCCGTGCCCTTGCCAGCGCGGCTGCCTCGGCAGCCCTGGGGGCTCCTTCTGCTGCCCTGAGCCCGCAGAGCAGGGCAGCGTTTGCTGATGGGCTGAGCCCTTCCTAAAGATCCTGTCGGGCTGCCTTAGACACTTGGGGCCAGGGATTCCTTCCAACTGGGGCCACTTTGGGTGGGCTGGGGGCGGCCCCAGGGCAGGCGGCAGTGTGTGCAAGGTTCCTTTGTGACACACTGCAGCACGGTCACGGTGGCATGGAATGGAGGAGTGTGTCCTTTGTGACATGTGGTGACATAGGAGCTGGGGGTGACAAGAGCACGGCACAGCGCACAGAGCAGGCGACGGGACAGGACGGGACAGAGCGGTGCTGTGAGGAGCCCCCGCACAGCGCACTCGTTCGTGTCCGACCCGGAGCTTTTTCCAGACGCTGTTCCTGCAGCTGGCCTTGCGGCCAGACTGTGGCATTTGGTGACTCGGATCTTTTCCAAGACATCTATCCCTGTGGCCTGTGCACTCCAGGCCAGACCGCGGGATTTGGTGACCTGAATCGTTGTTGAGGAGTCTCCTGTGATTTTGGCAGGAGTCCTCAAGACCAAAGTGCAGGTCTTGCTGCTTGCTGTCCTGCTGCCTTCCTGAGGCTTCTCTCTTGCTGGTGCTTTCAGCAACTGCAAGACTTGTTGACTTGGCAATATCCTGAGGAACCTCTATTTAAGGTGCCCTCTAGGCCAGACTCTGACATGGCAGGCAGATTCCTTGGCTTGTTCAAAGTGCTCAGGGGGAAAAAAAACAAAGGCCCTGGAGCTGCCCCAGCAGAACAGCCTGAAGAGCCGGAGCAGATCCAGACACTGCAGGATGGTGAGTGTCAGAGCTGCGCCACAGGGCTGATGGCTGCAGCCAGTGTGGGCCCATCCCATCCCATCCCATCCCATCCCATCCCATCCCATCCCATCCCATCCCATCCCATCCCATCCCATCCCATCCCCTGGGGACATGCCCATGGACAGGATGGAAGAGGGCCCAGGCAGACACCCCACAGTGGCCGTGCTCCATCCCCCTGGGGCATCCCGGGGCTGTCCCTGCCTGGGGAGCGCAGGGCTGGGCTGTGTTCTCCGGCCTCTCCCGCAGCCCCTCAGCTCTGGCTGTGCTCGCTCTTTGCCAGATGCAGCCGTGGAGCGCACACAAGAGCAGCAATCCAGCCGTGGCCGCTTCCACAGAACCCTGAAGGTACCTGCAGCCATCCCATCCATGGGCTGGGCCTGCTGTCCCTGCTCAGCCGAGCACTACGCTTGGAGAATGCCATGCAGCATCTCTGGCTTCCCTGTCCTGCAGATGTTCCGGAAGTTTCTGCGAGTTCAGCGCAGAGAGACCGGGACCAGTGCAGCTGAGGGCCCAGCTGAGCCTGACTCGGGGCTGACCGAGCTCCAGGCAGAGCCTGATTTCAGCCTGGATTCAGCTGAGCACTTTCAAGACTCTGACACCATAATGAATGAGGACACAGCAAACGGAGACAAGGCAGTGACTGAGGACGTGGCCATGACAAATGCCAACACTGGAGAGACTGAAGCCACCGCAAATCCTGACACCACGCCCACTCCAACTCTGATCGAGGAATTAATACCAGAGTATTTCAGGGACCCTTGTTTTTCGTCTCAGGAGCAGCTAAGCAGGCTGGGATCAGGCCTAGAGGTCTCCCAGGACTTTGTGCCCCCTCAAGCCGTGATCACTGGGGCCCCTCAGCCTTTGAGGCCAGCACAGTGTGGCGGGAAGGGAAGCTGGGGAAGTTGCTCCCTTGAAGAGCGCTCCAAGTTTCCCCCAGGTGTCCTCCAGGTGCCAGCCATTGTAAGGAACATCCACCAGAGGCTGGTGTCCCATGACACTGTGGATGCCAGGCTGAAAATTGACATTGTGAGGCTGGCTGAAGAACATCCTGTTGATGTGGTGCTGACCCTCCTGCGCTGTGCCCCAACGTGTGACAGGTACGGGGCCCACGTGCCTTGAGAGCTCAGGGCTCACCAGCCTTTAGGGCCCGTGGCCCATCACAGCCCGTCCAATGGGCTCTGCCAGACAGGCAGAGAGCTCCAGGACCCTCGGGCCCCTCTCTTTGCCCAGCCTGCTGCCAATGCTCCCTCCCTGCCCCTCAGGGCACCGGGGCTCTGTCACCTGTGCCCCCACAGCTGCACAGGGCATGGTACTGTGACTGAGACACCCCTGACACAGAGCCCTGATCCCACAGAGCTGCTGCAATGATGTGGAGAGCCATTGCTTCGTCAAGACTAACAATGGAGAAAGTGCTGCCAACACTGGTCCGTGTAATGGAGGATTGGCCTCTGAGCAAAATGTGCACCTCCGATGGGGACAATCAGGATGTTTTTGCCCTGGCTGTGAGTTTCTGGAACTGGTCTCTTCTCAGCCCCCGGCTGCCTCTCCAGCAGCTCTCCATCCTCTCCCTGCCTCAGTCACTGGGCTGAAACCTGGGCTAGGGCCAGGCTCAGGGGCCACCAGGCCCACTGCTCCCCCTGCATCTGCCCCTGGGCCCTGCCCCAAGGACACCTCGGCACTGAGCTCCGTTTTGGGCTGCTTCTCTTGCAGGCAACTCTGGTGATCTGGGTGATTGTCCAGGTGCCTCTGTACCATGAGACAAGGATTCATTCTTTCTACCCTCTGTTTACGGCTCTGCTCTTCCACGTTGTCATCACCACACAGCAGATGCCACCAGAGGAAGTTGAAAACTTCTGGAGAGCATGCCAGGAGGAAAATCGCCTTCCCTGCAGGCCCAACAGGTCCCAGTCCTCCTGTCCTTCCCATGCCCTTGTGGCCAGTGCCAGTGCTCCCAGTGTGACCTGGGCTTTGCTCTGCACACAGGTTTGCAGTGCAGGCCATGAAGGCTCTGCTCTACCGACTGCAGTGTGACCAGGAGGTGATGGATATGGAGCGTAAGTGTGGCTGGGACACGCTGCTGACTGCTCACACCCAGCACTATGCCGTGGGTCTGCTGGCCAGGTGAGACCCCCTTCTCCTCCACACTGCCCTCAGCATTTCTGCCCTGTGCCCGGGTGCCCCACACAGTCCCTGTGGTCAGGGGCCAGAGGGCCTTGACGCCGAGGGACGGCCAAGGAGACTGGAAAAGGCTGGGAGAGGAGAGTTCCCCAAAGGGGCCACCTCCCACAGCGCTCACATCCCCTCCAGGGATGCTGGGGAAAGACCAGACCTCCGTGAGTCAGTCCTGGCAGAGGTTTGGTCCCCCCACCTCAGGCTCTTGGTGCCTTTTTCCCCCTTCCAGGGAGATGCGCCATGTCTTGACCTCCATGTGTTCCCATGTCGCATACCGCCTTCTCCTCGTGCTCAGCTGTGAAAAGCCAAGGTGGGATCTGCCCTTCCTGGCATTCCTTGTGGAGGTGAGCCTGGTGGCCAGCACTGCATCGCTGAGCTGCCTCCCAGCTCTCTGCCCTCTCATAGCCACAGCTGCCTGGGACGGTGCCCGTGCCCTGTGCTGCTGCCTGGGCCCAGCCCTGTGCGGTTCGGGGCTGCTGCTGGCCGGGTCCCCCATCACTGCCTGTGCCTTTCAGGTCCTCCAGTGCCTGGACTTGAGTAAATGTGCTCACACTGTCCTGAAGATCATGTCAAGTTGCCTGCACAGCAAGTGCAGGGAGAGGCGTCGCCTGGCACTCAGAGGCCTCGTGGTGCTCAGCAAGGATCCCTCAACGGTGAGAAGGGGCAGCGGCTGAAGCTGCGCTGGGGAAAGCAGCCCCATGGGCTGGCAGGGCTTCAGCAGCTGAGGCAGCTGCTCCCAGCTCTCCTGCCTCACCTGCCCCAGTGCTTTGGGTCAGGCCTTTGGCCTGTGGGCCCTGCAGCAGCAGGCTGGGGTCGCAGTGCCCGGGCGCTGTTGGCGGTGCAGCCGTCCATGGGCTCCCAGCTCAGCCTTGTGTTCCACACAGGCCAGACCTATACGCAGCGTGTCTCGAAGACTTCTGGAGCTGCTGGGTGATGCAGATGGACAGGTGGTCAGCATGTCCCTCTCTCTGTTGAAGAAGATGCTCCAGAAAAAACATCTCATGATATCCAGCACTTCTGCCCCAAAGCTAGCTGAGGCACTCCTGCCACTCTTTGACCGTGTAAGGCTCTGTGGCCCCAGCCATGGGCACTGGCCGCTGGCCAGAAATTTTGTGCTCTCTGGATATTCAGGCCTTTGCCCAGGAGTACTGGATATGTGATGCTTAGGCCTTTTTCTCCTTCTTTCCTCCAGGACAACAGCCATCTGCAGCTGCTCTCCATTTCCCTCTTCTGCAAGGTGATGGAATTGGTAGTGGAAGAGGGTAAAAAGCCCCTGAAGAGAATTGTGAGCCAGAGCCTGCTCCCACTCTTCTTGCACTGCCATGAGGAGAACCAGCATGTGGCAGAGGTGAGGTTTTGTGTGATGCTGGTGGATCTCTGGCAGGGGGCTCGGCTGCCTCCTGCCCGGTGCCTGGTGGGCTGCAGCCTCCTCCAGGCCCTGGCACAGGGATGTGAGTCCGGTGCCCTGGGCTGTGGGGCCATCTCTGGCTCTCTGCTGCTCTCCAGGCCTCTATGAAAACGCTGTATTGTGCGGCTGGCTTCTTGGAGAAGACGGATCTCCAGAGGGTTCTGAAGACAAAGCAGCCATTGAAAATTGATGAGTGCCTGGTAAGAAGGGCCTGGAAGCCCCAGGCTCAGCCTGGAGAAGGCCCCTGAGCGCGGTGCTCAGTGTGCGGGGCTGGCAGCTGTGCCCCTGCCCGCTGCTGCACCCAGAGGCTGCGCGGGCTCTTCTCCAGGCTGCTGTGGGCCCGAGCCGGGTGCCCATGGAGCCCCGGCGCGGCGGGGCTGCGGGGCGGCCCCGCGGCTCCCCGGGCAGCAGCCGGCCCTCTGCCCCCTGCGGAGCCCGGCACCAGCGGCTGCTGGCCGCGCCTCAGGGCTGTGCGGGCAGGGGAGGCCGGGGCTGGGCGCAGGGAGCGCCCGCCACAGGGGCTGAGCCCGCGCCAAGCCTTCCCTGCTGCTGCTCTCTGCAGCTGCTAGAGGACAGGAGACAAGCGAGCGAGCGCATGCAATGGGCCCTGCGGTTCCTGGATAGCCCACAGGAGTCCCCGCGAGAGACGGCCTTCAGGATCATCGGTGAGCCCCGAGGCCGGGCTCCCTCCCCGGCCCGCCGCAGCTCGGCCCCAGCCCCGCCCGCTGCCCCGGCAGCGCCATCCGGGCCCGGCGCCGTGGAGCCCCGCCTGGCCCGGGCGCTGCTGCCGCCCTCTGGCAGCCGTGCCCTTGGGCGGCAGCGTGCGGCAAGGGCCCGGGCTGAGCCCTGCCGGGCCAGCAGGGCGTGTGGCCGCAGCGCTGGCAGCGCCGCTGGCAGGGAGCTGTGCCGCTGCCGCCGTGACAGGCTCTGTGTTCACAGGGATGCCGCGCGCTACCTGTCGAGGAAGAGGGAAGAGCTCCAGTTCCACAGTCATGGTGAGTGAGGGCAGCGGGCTGGTAGCGGGGCTGCCAGGGAGAGCTGCAATGCCCGGGCAGGGAGCTGCCATCCCTGTCCCGGCTGCGGTGGGCTTCGCTCCTTGTGTGCATGAGGGATGGCGTGGCCAGAGCACACAGAGCGATTGCAGGGACACTGCTGGGGGGATTCGTGGCCAGCGTCTTGTGGCTGATCCCGTGGGCCCCTCCTCTCTTGTGGCCGATAGAAGAGCTGAGTGGGACACCCTTGATGTAGTGGTTTTGCTTTGCCAATTTAGGATTTCCTGGCCAATGTGCCAGTTGCTGTGGTGGGTTCAGTTCTGGTTAATCAGCAGTTCGCTCACCAGAATGTATTTACTCATTTCCCCTTTGAGATAGAATTAAGAGAAAGCCAAAGCAGGCTCGAGCCTTTAAAAGGGTATGAAGAACAATTTAAGAGTAACTGAAAGAAAGAGTAATAAGAGTCAGAACAAAACCTTCGGAACACTTCTCCTCCCCCTACAACCTTTTCTTTCCCACTGGCAATGTAAAGAGACCAAACCCAAATTTTGAGTCAGTTTACTACCTCTGCAATAGTCTTTTGTCTCTTTGCTTAAGGAGAGAAGTCCCTCTTATTAATGTTATGGAGACTTTTCCATAAGAAAACAGTTCTCTCGTGGCTCTCAATTTCCATGAATAGCAGCCACCCAGGGAAATGTGCAATGCTGAAATCACTCCCATTTTCCACAAGCTTTTCCCACAGCTGGGTTTATGTGGCATGTCAACTTATGGGCTACTGTTTTAAAGATGAGCTGTTCAAAAGCAAAGTTCTTGTTCTCTAAAATCATCTTCATCTCTAGCAAGAGAGATCTTCTGTTCCTGGGGGCACAGGATCTTCATCACTCTTCTCTCCGTCTCTGTTGAAACTTCTCCAAGAATCACAGCTACTTTAACATCTGCTGACTTTAGCATGGAGGTCTTTGCTCAATACCTACCATTTGAACACTTTCATCTCCCCATACCTTCATGCGTTATAGGGAAAAAACTATCATTCTCCATATACAGGAGAATTACAAGAGAATTTTGGCCTAAAACTAAAGGCATCTCCTCATCTTTCCCATCTAGGGCTTGACTTCTTCTTCACAGACCTCAGCCAGGCCTTGGCTGGGCCAGCAGTGTTACCTCTTTGTCGGCCAGAAGGGAAAAGAGAAAGTTCCCCGAGTTTCTTTTGTTTTTAAGATGTGTTTTTCACAGAGGCTTTTGTGTACAGCTTTCCAGATTATCAATTCCCAAAGGCAGCCATTGATTGGTTTCCTAGCAGACACGGAGGAAGCTGCCAGCAGCTTCTCCCAAAACATGATGTCTGGGGTGCACAAAGCAGCACACCTTGGCAGGAGGGTCTCCTAGGATTCATGCAGATGTGGGTGCTGACTGTGGCTCTCTTCTTTGTTCCAGCCATTTCAGTCCCAAGGAAAGACACTAGTCTGTCCCACTGAAACCTGAATATTCACGCCCAGTTTGCCAGAAGAGCTGAAGAATTAGGTCCATCTTCAGGATGCGGAGAACCAGTGTCCCAAGAACAGCACCAGGAGACACTGAACAGGACACCATCTCCCATTGCCGCTGGAGCTCCAGGCACAGCTGATGATTGGTACAGCTGAGCCTGTGGGAAGCTCGCATGGCTTCTGGCCTTTCCCTGCCTGTAGATACCTCCCTCCCTCCAGCCCTCAGACACTGCCCATTCCCTCTTCCCCTCCCATATCACCCCTTGTTTTTGGCTTTCATTAATAAACGGTTTGGCTTCTTCACTTTGCCTGCATCCCTGTGGAGCTGAAGCGCCGCAAATCCGGGGCCCTGGGACACACAGGCCCCTGCTGCCATTCTCTGCCACGCCGTGTTTTGTGCACAGGAACGAGGGCAGGTCAGGCTGGCACGGTCCCTGTGCTGAAGCTGCAGTTCCACAACCCTGTGCAGTTACAGATCTTGCTGAGCACACGGAAGGCCAGCAGTGGCACAAGGAGCCTGTGTGTCAGGAGTGAAGTCGTGTCTAAGGCCCTGCCACATTTGATCCGCTGTTGTGCACGTCAGCAAGACAATGAAGAACAGACAGTGAAGGAAACCTTATGGATGAACTGGTGGGAATGTGACCCTTGAGAGAAACAATGGATTGGTCAATTGATGGGAAGTTAACCTGTGAAAGTGGAACAGCACACAGTGGAGCTGTGTTTGGCATGGAGGTGGCATCACAAGCCATTGCAGCCTCTTCTCACGTGCTGACCAAGCATGAGATGACGTTATAACAGGAAAAACTCCGCTCCAGAGGAGGAGATGTCAGGCCTGGTTGTGGGGTGGAGGGATGAGAGGGACAACATGCATGTCCTTCTGATGGAGGGGATGCCCTGAATGTGGGTGGCCTGCCTGCCCCTCCCAATGAAGCACCATGCTGCATCTCCTGCTCATTGGCTTTTCACCATTCCAGGGGTTGGTACATATTCTTTGCAAGAGCAGCTGATCAAACAAAACTGGATTTCCAATCACAAGTACAATTAAGTCTTTCTGCATGGGAATCCTCCAGAACCTGTAACACCCCTGATTTTAGAAGAGCCAATCTGAGGATGCTCTGAACCCAGCTGAGAGGGATTCCATGGCAGGCATCCATGGAGAGCACAGGGGCTGGGAATGCTGGAAGTTTTCAAGAATAGCATCCCGAAAACACGGCAGGGCTCCATCCGTGCACAGCATCATCAGGAAGAGGGCAGAACTGATGGAGAAGGAAGACTCGCTCACCATATGATGATCGACAAGTCTCGTCTTTATTCCCAAATCGCCAATTATTATACACCTTTTAATTAGCTCATGCATAGTGCAAATCCCAGCTCACCATTGGCTAATTAGTTATCAGCGATCAACGTGCTGTTTTGGTATAACTACTTACTACTTTCCCAGGCTGTTTGGCTTTACCACCTGTGTCTGTGCATTTCTTCATCCGTGGGCCAAGGACACAGTTTAGTTGGAATGGCAACTCCCCTCATTCTCTATCTCGGTCAAATTAATCTCACAGTGACCTTTAGCTCGTAGCTAGCTTGTTACAAAGCTCCCAACATTTCCCCCATTTTCTTTTTGGGCCAGAAGTGTTGTTTTCCAAGCCCGCCCCATCATCTGACTCACTATTCTTTGTACGCAATTAAGCAAGCATGGTAATACAAGCATTAGCAATACTATTACACCTAATATCCCTATAGCATACATTGCTGCTCTATTCTGCAATACTGCATGATTTACACTTTGTACATCTTGAGACAGCATGTCCAATATCTGTCTGTCTTCTTTGCTTGTTGAATGGTCAACGTTTCTCTTGCTCTTGATAGAGTTACACATTCTTCATTGAAATCCATCTGGACTTTGCACCTGTTAAAACACAAACAAATCCCACATCCCTGCAGGACTGAAGAATCTTCTCAAAATCCTGGAGGTGAAGAATGGGTCCTGGTTTCATTTTGCAATGTTACATAGAGAAATGTTAAGATAAGAGTAATTAGGAATCAATTTAGATAATACACACAACAACATATACAAGATCAGAAAATTACTAAACACTACAACACTGAACTTTTATCCCAGAGTCTGCGACAGCTGATAAACCTTAAAATGACAGAGAATTGGAGAAATCATGTCCGGATTCATGTTTCCCCCAACTCCTTCTGAAAATAGCTCAGCTATCATAGATGGTCAAATCGCCAAGTCAAAAGGACTTGAATACTATTTGATGCAGAAAACATCTGGGTTGATTGTCAGTCACTCCATCCAAATAGAGCTAGAGCTTGGCCAGAGCCCAAAATCTAACTGGTGAGTGTCACTTAACACATTTTTTAAACAGGACTTTTTAAAAACAACTGTTATAAACAAGAAACCTTAGGGTTACAAACTAATCAAACTATCAAACCATTGAATCTTTCTGAAGTTTCTGTCAAGACAGAGATTTTCCAAACACAGCAAACTTCTTGAATTCTCTGCTGGAGTATTCCTGTAATAATAATTAAAAGAACCACAAAACTGGCAATTTGGATAAAAACTTTCAGAAACATCTAAATAGTTAGGAAATAAAAGACAGAATCTTGAAGAGACACGTGTCTTGCAGGTGATCACACAAAAAAAATAGAAAAACACATGAAAGCTGGCTGTAAATACTACAACAATACCTTAATAATAATTCTTATCACAAAAATCAGAGAATTCACATAATGTAATCAATTTATCAACAGCAAGTGTTCAAGGAAGTTAAGACAACCCCTTTTCTAAGCATTCATGTAATATTAACAACAATCACTATCAGCATTACTTATAAAAACTAAAAATAACAAAGGTTATAAACTTAATACAAATAATTCTTAAAACTTTGAATCATTGGGGAATCGACTGATGACCCCATAACAGGGTCTGATTGACCTTTTCCAAATGCTCTGTCTTCCAAGACACCTTGGGTAATTGAATCTTTACTAATACTTTCATCTTTACATGACATTTTGTTTCCCTGGGAATAATTTTTTACAATAAAAGCAGTTCCTCTGGCATTTTGTTACACTGAGATTTCTTACTGATTGACAACAATCATTAACTGAAGGATAACAGGCTGGTAAAGCTGGACAGTTTGCATAGATATTTAAAAACAAAACTGAGAAAGATGACAGATAATTTTAAACACAAATAATTTCACTTAAAAGGCTGTAACAGCTGAGAGTGTGGCAGAGCAGGTTTGATATTCTTTTTAGAGTCCTGACATCATTGCTCCCAAAACAATCTTTCTCTCCTGTCTTCTGTCATCAACTGTGGAACAGAGGAAATGGAAGGGATCAGAGGTTTGTTTAAATTTGCGCTTATTTTTAAGTCTTCAAATAGTGTCAGCTCGATGCGTGATACTTTAGAAACTGGATGAGTAGCACCTATTTCATCCCAGCGAGAGGTGGGATTGAAGACTTCCAACAACAGAAACACTGGATGTGCAAGAGCTCAGTTTTCCACCCCTCACACAAGTAACTTGCTGTACTATTTTCAGCATCCTCAGCCAGATCGATTAAAAAACTGCTCCAAACAACAACAGAATGAAAATCTTCCACCAAATGGGGAAAAGGAAGAAAAGTGGGCCGCAGCCCTTTCTTCAGAGCTTGTGTTGATTTTGCCAAGTCAGATGCAAACAAGGTTTGCCATATTTCTTTCCTAGAAAAATGCAGCTCTTGAATAGAAATCTATCTCTGAGGCTGCTAAGTTGAGTGCGATTTTAGACCTGGGAGGAGCAAAACAGGTTCCAGAGAAGCTGTGGCTGTGTCACCCTTGGAAGTGTTCAGGGCCAGGTTGGATGGGACTTGGAGCAACCTTATTAGCGGAAGGTGTCCTGAGTCTGGTGAGTCCCTGAAAAGAAACTTTTGGTTTTCCTGAAATGCTGCCTTTGTAAGGGGAGGTCACAACTACCCCACGTAATTTGAAATGCCCTGAGCAGAACCCAACTGTGCTTTCTCACAGGTGAGGAGGGATTTTCACTTGTATTTTATGGAGGATTTTGACAGGGCAGAGCAAGAGCAGCTGAATGGGTTTGACAGGCAAAGAGGGCCAGTGTGGCAGCAGCTTAATTCCATGGAGCTTTTCCTTCTGTGATCCCACACAACCTGAGGCACTCTGGGGCTCTTGAACCTGGCAGCTGGGCAAGTTAATCATTGGAACAAGTGATAAATTAAGCTGCTCCACTCTCTTGAGCATGGGTGTGATGAGCCTTAAGTAAACCTGTGAGCACTTGTCAGGATGGGAGCTTGTTCTTTGCCAGGGAGGAGGGAGAAAATATTGCTTGGAGTAAATAAAGCAACTCTGCTTCCCCTGGAAGAGGAAAAGAAGGAATTAAATATGTGAATGCTGCATGGAGTCATTTGCACAAGGCTATATCTTGTCTGCTATGCAGGAATGTTCTCAATAAACCAGGCTTCTCCTGACCATTATTTTTCTGGGTTTCCACCACATGATACAAGAGACTCTCAATAGACCCCTGTCTCCCCACCCCCAGCGCCGCGTCCTCCCCCAGAGGGTGTTCCATGAGATCGACCCCAGAGCCTGACACGGGGACGGGGGGCCGAGGCCCTGGGGGGTGGGACAGGGGGACAGGGACCCCCCCGGCAGCGTCCCTGTGTCCCCCAGGGCCAGAGCCTGGGCCAGGGCTCCTTCACCCTGTTACAAACGAGAGCACTGGAAAACTCCCAGGAAAGATATCAGCAAAAAACATATTTAATATTAAGTGACAGCACCACAAAAATTCCTCAGCAAGAGTCACACTGCTCATGACTGGACACTGCAGGCACACCGAGGAAACAATCCAACAACAAAACCAAACCAAACCAAACCCAGGCAATCAAACCAGAAATGAGTAACAAATCCGATGGAAAAGGTGGTTTTCAATCCTGTGGAAAAGAACTGTCCCTCTTGGCCAGGTGATCATTGCCAAAATTGAAGTTTCACGTCAAACATTCCCTGTTGTGACAGGCTGGAGGAGATTGTTGGCTGGAAACATCTTGTGTGTGGGGGAGGAAGAAGCAGGTCCACCTTGTCCTGCCCTGAAACCCCAGCGCTGTCCTGCCCTGGAACCCCAATCCCCCCAGAGCCTCTATCCCAGCCCAGCAGTGGCTGCCAGTCCCTGGCACAGCACAGGCAATGCTCCACAGCCACCTCTGTAGCCCCCGCCCAGCTCCTGAGTGACCAAATGAGCCCAAGTCCCACCTGGGGGAAGGGCCCAGCAAGACCAAGGGGTATTGAAGGCTGACCACAAGGCAAGCACACATCTTGACCCTGCAGCCTCTTGGAATTTCTGTCTGAATGCTGCTGGAATCCAGGAGTTGGTATCTCTGTGTGTGCTTCTTAAATCTTATTTTTCTCTCTTTCTATGTCTACTTCTATTTCTCTCCTCTGGCGAATTTTGATGAACTTAAAGTTTATCAGGCTTAGAGTTTGTCAAGTGGAATGGCCAAGTTAATGCTTCAGAAATGTTTTTTTGTTGATTGAATGTCATATTAAACCTTTTGCCATAGTTTCTCTGATTTTCTAGAGTTGCCAATAAAAGCTGCTTTGAGCTCCTCAAAATCTCTTGTACTGGTATTTCTCCAGTGCCTCCAACTCAGAGGACACAAACAATTGTAATTCCTTTTAAATGTCTCCTTGAGACAGTTGTTTGGGGGATGGGAGTCAGGGCTTGTCTGTCCTGCTTGGCACAGCCCAGGCAGGGCTTTCCCAGCCACATTCCACACTCCATTTCCCAGCTGGAGCCGCTGGTGCCTCTGAGTTCTGCTGGCCCAGCCCCAGGGACGCTCTCCTTGTCTGCCCATTCCCCCACGCTCTCTGGGCAGGGATGGCCTCAGTGGGGGCTGCTGACATCCTTAGCAACTTGGAGCCTGCTGCTGGATTTCACTGCTCCAGAGGCTTGTTCAGCCTTCAGCTCTTCAGTGCAGGAATTCAGTGTCCCAGGCCTCATTAACATTCAGAACATCTTAACAAGCCAAGCCTTTGGGAATAATTTGATTTTAGCTTTCAAATCTTGTGTGGTTAATTCAACACATTTCATAAGTGTATTCAAAGTGAATGTATAATTGAATGAATATTTACAAAGAGAGTGAGAAAACATTTTTTAGGTCCTAATTTTTTTTTTTTCCTGATGATAAATTGATATGTGCAATCTCCAATTGGCACTAAATCCAAGTACCTCCTCATGCAGTTTGAATAGATATGAATAGATATAGCCAACACCCTTCATGGCTGACAATCAATCAGACTCTGTCCCTACCCCACCCCACCATTTCCCCCATCCAAGCCCTGGCACTCAGAGCAGCCTTGTGCAAATCTCAGCTCCCTCCAGCCCAGGCTGCACCTGCAGCTTTCAGCTCCTTGGCTCCAACTCCCACCTGCTTTCCTTGGAGAAGGATCTGCCTGAGACACCGAGGGATGTTCATTTCTTGTCAGCCAACAAAGCCAAAAGAAGGCACAGCTCCATCAAATGCAGAAGTCATTCTTCTCCCTGGCTCTGCCCTGGCCCTGATCCCCACAGCCTGTCCTGTTTCCTTCATCCCTCCTTTGCCAGGGACTTTCTGGGACAAGGGAGCTCTGCTCTGGCTATGGAGGGAGATCCAAGTGCAGCCACAGGAATGGGAACCACAACTCATCAGGTTTGTGCCCTTTGAGAGACCAGGAACTAGTGAGACTCAGAGGCACAGAAGGGTTTCTCTTGATGGCCAATATAAAAAATGTGAACATGATAAAATTTAAGAAATATCAAACCCCTTCCCTCAGCTCATTGAGACATCCCAGCAACATCTGACATGTCCACCATTCACAAGGGATTGCCATACAGGAAGGATTTTAGACAAAGACTTAAGAAGAGGTGATAGAAAAGATAAAACTACAACTAAGGTGCTGACTAGAGAGGTATTTAAACTTCAGAGAAATTGGGCAAGTCCCTGAAGCTTGAAGCATGAAGCCTGGGATGCACATTGGAATGACCTGAGAACAGCTGCAGGAAATAATCTGGGAGCAAGGGGAAGGACATAGATCCAGCTGCCCTAATGAAGAGATGTCCTTAGACAGGGCCATTGGAACAGGAGAGCTGCAAACACCTGAAGGACGGGGTCATGAAATATTAGACTGAATATTGGTAGCTCATATAGAGGGGAAGATCAAAATTTCTTCTCCTGCCATCAGGAGAAGAATCCATGAGATCCAGGAAATTCCTCTTCCTCCCAGGAAAACTTTGCCATTTTTTCAAAACTCCAATGACCCAGATAAAAAAGATTTGCAAGTATATTATGAAAGTAATAGGTATTAAAACCTGTGCCCCTTTCCAGGCAGACATCAGCTGTGTGCCCATGAACAGGCAGTGCCACTTGTGCCCTGAGGTGCCCAGCTGGGATTGGATCTCTCCGAGAGCACCTGAGGGAGAGCAGAGCACCTTGCAAGCTGCAGGTCCCTGACAGCCCCGCGGGGCTTCTGTCCCATCAACATCTGCTCTGCCCCAGTCTGAAATGGGGTCCAGCATGGTGCTGGGATAATCAGAGAGCTGAGGTGTGTGCTGGAATTCAATGCCCTCCCCATGCCGCAGCAGCCCTGCATTTCCCTGCTTCAGCCTTGGTCTCCAGCACAGCCATGGAGGCTCTTTGGGCTCCTGACTGTTCCTGCAGCCCCCCAGGGCAGCTGAGCTCTGCCTGTGGCACAGTCAGCCCTGGCCAGCGCAGGCCATGCTCAGCAATTGCTTGTGTGTACCTGGCCTTGCTGTCAGCCCCGGCAGTGGCTGCGTGGCCCCTTGGTGGCCCTGTGCTGGCCCAGCCATGGTGGCCCAGCCCCTGTGCAGGCCCAGCCCAGGCCAGGAGCATTGCGGCTGGGAACGGCCCCTGTGCCGTGGTGCCCACAGCAGCCTTGGTGCTCTGTGCCCCATGGCCTCCCTGCTGGGCAGCCTCTGCCAGCTCCTGCACAGCCCCAGGCACCTGTGGGCCTGCACAGACAGCCCTGCCCCGGGCTCTGCCGGCCTCTGGGCCAGCAGAGAGGCCGGCCAGGGCTGGCCATGGCCGGGAACAGGCCCTGAGCCCCGCAGGAGGATGGAGCTGGGCCACAGCCAAACTCAGCCCAGGGCAAAGCTGGGCTCAGCAGCCAGGGCTGCCAAGGCCTGGGGACAGAGGCTGGCAGTGACAAATGTCCTGGGCCCCCTCCCTGCTCTGTCCATGCCCCCAAGGGCACAGAGCAGCCTCCTCTCTGGGGCACTTGCCTGTTTGCAATGCCTTGCACTGGCGCTGGCCCTGCCCCACAAGGCCTGGCCTGAGTCCTGCCCCTGCACGCTCAGCCAGGCTGAGATGGACACTGATGGTTTCTGGGGCAGGCTCTCTGAGCCCAGCCCAGCTCCCTGCAAGCTCTGCCAGCTGCCCTGAGCTCTGGGCAGCACCAAGGGCCTCTCCCCAGCCCAGCCCAGCTGGCTCTGGCCCCACAGCTCTGCTCAGGCCAGGCTGCTCTGGCCACTGGCCCCACGGCCTCAGCCCCTGCCAAGGGCACAGCAGCAGCTGCAGCTCACACAGGACTCTGCCCCAGCCATGGGGGAAGGTGCTGGGCCAAGGCCAAAGGAGGCTCCCTGGCTGCCCTGCTCCCCTCTGGCTCAGGTGCTGGGAGCTCTGCAGCCCCTGCTGCCATCCCATGTGCCCAGGGCAGCACAAAAGCCCCGGCCTTGGGGCCCTCAAGAGCTGCTCCTGCTCCAGGCCCAGGGCCCATCCCAAAGCTGGGGCAGCCACAAAGCTGTGCCCATTGCTGTTCATTGCTGCTCTGATGGGGATGGATCCTCAGCCACTTGGAGGTTGATGATGAATTTTCCTACTCCCAAGGCCTCTTCTTTCTTGAGCCCTTCAGTTCAGGAATTCAGTGAGAAAAGCTCATAAACATTTGTTCAACATGCCCAAAGAAGAAAAGCCATTTGGAATAACAGAAGTTTTCAAGTTTTCTGTAATTAATTAGACAGATATCTGAAGTGTATTCAAAGTGTATATACTGTCTTGAAAAC
Source organism: Passer domesticus (assembly GCF_036417665.1). NCBI lineage: Eukaryota > Metazoa > Chordata > Aves > Passeriformes > Passeridae > Passer > Passer domesticus. The sequence goes on from NW_026990164.1 coordinate 769,900, forward strand.
AATGCAGAGAGAACAGTTTGTTCTGTTTAATTTTTTTCCTGTTTATAGATTGATATCAGCAATGTCCAGTTGATATTGACCCCCAGCACCTTCTAATGCAGACTGAATAGCTATGAAAATCAAGACCCTTCATGGCTGAGAGTCAATCAGACTGTGTCTCCTGCCCCCTCCCGACCATTTCCCTCATCCAACCCCTGGCACTCCTATGGACCAGGAATGGTGTCACCAGCAGGACCAGGAGAGCAATTCTTCCCCTGTGCTGGGCGCTGGTTGGGCAGCACTTTGGTTGCTGTGTCCAGTTCTGGGGCCTCAAATTTAGCAAGAATTGGAGGGGCTGGAGTGTATCCAGAGAAGGGCAACAAGGCTGGTGAAGGGTCTGGAGCAAAAATCCTGTGAAGAGAGGCTGAGGGAGCTGGGGTTGTTTATCCTGGAGAAGAGGAGGCCCGGGGGAGACAAGGTGGTGTCAGGGCAGAGGTTGAACTTGATGATCTCCAAGGTCTTTTCCAACCTTGCTGATTCTGGGATTCTCTGAAACCACCCTTGCAGCAGTTGCACGATGAGCCCTGGGCCCCCTCTTCAGAAGCTCCAGCAGCCCAGGTGCCTCAGCTTCTCCTCCCAGGCCCAAAGCCCATCCTGTCAGTCCCGCAGAGCCTCTGCAGCTCCTCCGCATTTCCCAGAACAGGGAGCCCCACACGCAGACACAGCAGCCCAGATGTGCCCCCCTGGCCTGTGGTGCCTCTGGCAAGGGAGCAGCACCAGGCACTGCAGGAGCCTGCAGACAATTCCTGCAGCACTTGGAGGATGATCCTGCTCCCCAAGGGACGTTCCCATGGTGCCAAGTCAGGAACTGCAATGGGGAGTGGGGCCAGAGAGGAAAGGGCAAACAGGGATGGGCTTTTTGCAGGGGAGGGAACAGAAGAAATTTGTACAAACAAAGGGGGAAAAAAAAAACAAAGGTGAAGCCAAGGAAATGCTCAGGGCAGTTCAGGGATGGCTGTCAGGCAGCCCTGGCTCTGAGCAACAGCATCTGCAGTGGGACAGGAATCTCCCAGCTAATGGGAACAAAGTTTCTGGCTGACTGCAGAGGCCAGGACAAAGCTGAGTGGTTTCCCTGCTGTCCCCCAGCCCTTCCTGGCCCCAGGGGCTGATGGCATTTGTGCTCCCTCAGGTTCATGTCCCCACAGCACCAGCATGGGGGTGCTCCTGCCTGCTCTGTGCAATGCAAACAGGGGCTCCTGAGCCAGTGCTGCCGTGGCTGTGCCTGCAAGGATGCGGCACCTCTGTGAGCTGGGGGAGAGGCCAGGGCTGCAGAGGGGGGATGTTGTTGGCAGCTCCATCAGGACGCACTAGGACGCTGCCCTGGGCTGTGCAGCGCACTGGGGATGGATCAGCCCCTGCTCTGCTGCTCCTTCCCGTCTCCCCCAGGGCCCTTGCAGAGCCCCAGCCATGCTGTTTGCCCCCAGCCTGCCCACGGCCAGCCTGGGGCTGCTCACCCTGGGGCTTTTCTGTGCTGAGCATTGGCCTGGCCGTGTTCTTGAGAGAGCCTGGGCAAGGAGCCTGCAGCCCCCAGGGCCTGGCCTGAGGCGTCAGCGCTGCCCCAGCAGTGCCCATGGCCTGTCCCTGCTGCAGCCCCGGCACTGCCACCCCCAGGACTGTGCCCGGCCCCGAGAGCACTCAGGTCCTGCAGCAACACCAGGGCCACCAGGGCAGCGGGGCAGGGCCACGGCAGCAGCACTGGCAACACCAAGTGCTGCTGCTGCTGCTGCTGGGCACAGCTGCTGTGCCAGCACTGCTCTGCCCCAGCTCTGCACACCGACATTGCTGCTGCAGCTCCAGAGAAGGCAAGAATAGAGGGATCTCTGCAGAAAACTTTGCTGGGAGATCCTTTAGTTCCTTTAAAACCTTTGAGACTGCAGCCCCTCATTGGCACAGTCTGTGGCCACAGGGAAGGTGGAGAGAAAGAAAGTCAGACATGGCAGAAACAATTGTCTAGCATTAGGAAGAATATTAAAAAAGCAAAATGACAGGGAAATCAAAGAACCAAACTAAAAGAGCTATAAAAGATGACTTTTATTACAAGTGATTTGCCGAAATTGGCAATCACTTTAATGCTTCCTAAGATGTCCAGTGATCAGTCTCCACACTCCAGCCTTGAGCTCCTGGTTCCTCAGGCTGTAGATGAGGGGATTCAGGGCTGGAGGCACCAGCGAATACAGAACTGACACCAACAGATCCAGGCATGCAGAGGAAATGGAGGAGGGTTTCAGGTAGGCAAGTACTGCAGTGCTGAGAAATGCATTTCTCCTGCATTTTCCCTATTCAGATTCTTTCAGTCATCTCCTGAGAGCTACAGTTTGTTCTGGTGCTTTTTATGAACTGATTGTACTCTTGATTTAGATGGAGACTGTGGAATTGTTTTCAGATGTAGAAGAATCTGGACTGAAGACAGAAACAAACTCCCTGTCAGCCCATTTGCATCTTCTAGATCATTTTCAAGATGTCCTTGGGGGTGTTGGAATGATTATCACACAGCTCTCCACTTCTGGCTGCAGGCTCTAGAGTTTCTTTCTCTGCATTCAGTCAGGCTTGCATTCCCCAAGAGTTCTTGGTAGCCTGTCATGTTTTCTTAGGGTAGAACAGTAACAATGAAAACCTTACCAATGGCACAACTGCCCAGCCCACAAGGAAAAGAAAAGAACAAGCTGTCAAATTCTTCAAATATTTCTCCTGCTTTGCTGCAAGTGTTGTGCTGCACCCACAGTGTGGAAAGCTGCAGTTGGTGGCACACCTTGTGACACAAGCTGCACCTCGTTCTCCGGGAAAGGTTCTTGGAAAAAGCAAACAGGACTGAGGAGAAGATTCTGGAAAAACTGAAAGAGCTTTTAAGAAATTAAATGAAAATTGAAACAATTCAAGATGTTTTTCTCGATTTATTTTTATGCTCCCCTTTTCCATCTTGCACTAGTTGTCCATCCCATTAATTCCAAACAGATCTCACTTCTAAGATCCATGAGTTGGCAAGTTTTAGACATTTTAAGATACCATGACCTAGACACAGTTTGGCTTTCCCTGTTTTTCTTGGAAATCAATGCTGGAGAGGTAAGTGCAGTGCTTGGGTCAGGTACAAATTCTGCATTCAGGGAATGCGCTCTGAGAGTGTTTGACCCTCAGCAGGGACAATGCACAGCAGTGACCGAGGGGATTCCTGAGCCACTGTGCAGGAGTCCAGACTCTGGCTCTTGGCTGAACTCGGCAAAGTTCCCGTGTTTGGACAGGCTCAGGGGCTGCCCTCGGGGAACGTGGGGCTCGGGGCGGGGGCGAGCGGGCAACGGACAAACGGACACGGGGACAAACGGCCCCGGAGCTTCAGTTGCAGCAGCGGCAGCGGCAGCAGTGGTGGCGGCAGCGGCAGCAGCAGCAGCGGCAGCGGCAGCGGCAGTAGCAGCGGCAGCAGCAGCGGCAGCAGCAGCGACAGAAGAAACTTTTAGAGTCTCTTCTCCTCTCCCTCTCCCTCTGTCCCGTACCTCTCCCTCTCTCCCTTTCCCGCCGTCCCTCTCCTCTCCCCGCCTCCCTCTCCCCGTGCCGGGCTGGGCCATGCCCCCGGCCCGCCCCCGGCCCCGGGCGGGGCTGCCCCGTGCCCGCCCCCGGCCGTCCCGCCGCCGCCTGGCCTCAGCCCGGCTCTGGCCGTGCTGGCGCTGGCGCTGCTGGGCGGGCGTCAATGCCTGGGGCTGGGGCGGCATCGCCGGCTTTTGGCTCCGCCTGGCCCGGCCCTGGCCCCGGCCCCGGCGCAGGGTCCAGTCCCGGCCCCGGCCCCGACCCCGAGCCCGGCCCCGGCCCCGGCTCCTCCCGGGGCCCGCGGAGGACACAGGCGGCGTTGCCTCTCCCGCCGCCTCCACTGCGGCTTGCCCGGCCCAAGCTCCGCCGCTCGGCAGCGCAGCCGCCGGCCCCGAGCCTCCCGTGCCGCGTTCCAAAAACCGAACGCCGGGGGATGGCCGGGCCGGGGCGGGTGAGGGGCGCTCGGGGGCCGTTGCTGGCCCCGGGCCGAGCGCTGACAGCCGTGTCCCGCCCGCAGGGAAGGCACAGGAGGCCCTGCAGGAGCGCTACCGCCTGGGTTCCCTGCTGGGGCGCGGAGGATTTGGCAGCGTCTGGTCAGCGACGCGGCTCTTGGACGGTGCCCCGGTGAGCGGCAGGGCCGGCGGCGGGCGGAGGAGGAGGAGGAGGACAAGGAGGAGAAGGTCAGGGTGCGGCGGGACGGGCGTTGAGCTCAGCCCGCTGCTCTCCCTTGCTCATAGGTGGCCATCAAACGCGTGCCGCGGGATCGCATCAGGCACTGGAGCGAGCTGGTGAGTGAGCAGGGCCAGCGGCAGAAGCCAGGCCGTGCCGGGCGCCGAGGAGCCGGGGCCTGGCATGGTGGGAGCCACCAGGAGCCCTGTGGGGAGAGCGGGCGTGGGCTGAGCAGGGCATGCAGAGCATCCCGGGCTGGCTGAGGGGTCCCAGAGCCCTGGCACGGCCTCAGCTCCACTGATGGCATCGCGCTCCTCCCGCAGCCCGACGGCACCAGCGCGCCCCTGGAGATCGTGCTGCTGGCCAAGGTGTCCTGTGGCTGTGCTGGTGTCATTCAGCTCCTGGAGTGGCTTGAGCTCCCCGACAGCTTCTTGATGGTGCTGGAGCGTCCAGAACGGTGCCAGGAGCTGTCGGATTTCCTGGCGGAGCGGAGGTTCCTGCCGGAGGAGGAGGCGCGGGGGCTGTTCCGTCAGGTGCTGGAGGCCGTGCGGCACTGCACCAGCTGCGGGGTCCTGCACAGGGACATCAAGCCCGAGAACATCGTGCTTGACCTGGCCAGCGGGCAGCTGAAACTGATCGACTTTGGCTGTGGCGCTTTCCTCCAAGACACAGCCTACACCCAGTTTGCAGGTGAGCCCTCGCAGGGGATGCTCCTGGGCATCTCATGGCCCAGCCTGGGTGTAGCACCGGGGCTTCCCCCTACTGCAGCTGGGATGGGATTAATGCTGGAGCCAAGTTGATTTGGTTGGGGTGTGAGGGAGGCCAGCTCCCAGCCCTGCTGACAGCCTTCATTACCCAGTGTGCCCTGGGCTGGGGCTGGAGCTGGTGCAGCCAGCCTGACAAAAACCCCCATGGGGGTAGTGGAGAGGGGGGTCTGAACCCATGCCCTGGATGGTTTGGTGTGCAGGGGAGGAGGGGCTTGGACTGCTCCACTCCCCTTGTTTGCCTTGGCTTATTAACATTTTTTGGGGGCCCATGCAGGCAAAGAGGAGAGTGGGTTTTCTCTACCAGTGGGTGGGTTTTTCCTTTCTGTGTCATGGTTGGGCCTTCCCAGGGTTTCTGCTGCCCTCTTCCAGCACCAGTGGCTTCTTTTCCAGCCCTGAGTTTGTACACAAGTCCCAGGTGATGGTGAGAGGGCAGCGGTCACCCCGTGTGTTGCTAGAGCAGCCCCCACATGCCCAGGGATGCTGGGGCCAGGCTCTGGGAGCAGCAGCATCCCCCTGCTGAGCTCTGTCTGTGTTCCACAGGAACCCTGGCCTACAGCCCTCCAGAGTGGACCCAGCACCAAAGCTACCATGGCGAGGCAGCGACGATCTGGTCCCTGGGCCTCCTGCTGTATCAGCTGGTCGTGGGGAAGCACCCGTTCAGGAGGGGCCAGGAGATCATCTGGGGGCGCATCTTGTTCCCACCACGGCTCTCTCAAGGTGGATCCTCATCTCTGGGCACAGGGGGAATACCAGTGCTGGGAGACAGCAGCGGGCTGATGGGCATCCTGCTCTGGCAGCTGCTGAGGAGGTGGCACATGTCCTGCTCTCCTCTAAACAGAGAATCCATGGGGAAGTTTAGGCCCAGGTCTGGGCACACCCAGTATGGCCTGGGCACAGGAACAGGGGGAAACTTCTCCAAGTGACTGGTGATTTCTGGTTTGTCTCCCCAGAATGCCAAGATGTCATTAAGAGGTGTTTGTCCATGCAACCCTCGGACAGGCCATCATTAGAAGAGCTTTTCTGCCATCCTTGGGTGCAGGGCGCTCCTCGGCCCTAGAAGATGGGAGAGATCCATGTGCACAGTTGGATCCAGGGGCCTGGCAGGTAGGAGCTCCACACATTTCTTGGCACTCAGTGGCAAAGCAAACCAGACTGGTTTTGTCCTGCCTGTAGCTCTGAGCAGGGGTCAGCAGAAGGGAACATGCAGCTCTTGGGCTGGAGCTGAGCTGGAGATCTGGTGTGGCAAGCACTGGTGGCCACCATCCCCCCTGGTTTTGCTTGTCTGGTTCATGGATGGCTGGGGCCCTGGGCAGAGCCCTGACAGCCTGGTCTGGTCCCAGGGAAGGAGAAGGAGCTCCTGGAGAAGCTGTACCAGGTGGGGCTGCTGCTGGAGACAGCAAGGACAACCTCAAGGACGACAATCTCTTCCTTGGCCTGGCCAGCTGAAGATGATGGACTTGGATTCTGGCAGCTTCTCTAAAGACACACTCCACACCCAATTTGCAGGTGAGTTCCACAGCCAGGGGGATGCTCCCAGATCTGGGCATGGCATGGCCTGGCTGGGCACCAAAGGTTTCCCCCTTTGCTGGGAGGGATGCAACAAATTCTTCGGTCGACTGCCCAGCTGCTTTTTGGCTCTGGGCAGCTGCTGAGGGCTGGATGTGCCATGGCTGGCTGCAGGCTGGGCACATGTCCTGCCCTCCTGCCCTGCTTCCCAAGGCAGCACTGATGGGCAGCTCTGGGCACAGCTCTGGGCACAGCCAGCACGGCCTGGGCACTGTGGGCAGCTGGGACAAGGGGACAGGAGCCCTCAGCTGACGGGCAGTTTCTGCTTTCTCTCCTTGCAGCCAGGCTCTGCAGATGCTGAGGCTGCTCTGGGCTCTGGCAGGGCTCTGCTGGAGCTCAGCACCGGGCTGGAATCAGCCAAAGAAGAAATGGTGTCACCTGCAGCACAGACTTGCTTGAGCATTTTGACAACGCAGCTCAAGTTTGCAGCGTGGACACCTCCAAGGGAAAACATGACACCTCCCAAAAATTAAAATTGTTCAATACCTTTTGAAATCAAATCAATCTGGGATGACTCCAAATGACATTTTTCAGCTTGCTCAAGATGTAGCTCAGCCCTTCTCTGAACAGTTCTCTCCCCCACCTGCCTTTTACTTCTCAACTGCTCCCTTTTTTCCCCCAGTGAATTCCCAGCCCATTGCAGTCTCCTTTACTTGCTGGCCTTCCGTGTTGCCCCTGACCACAAGGAAGGCCGAGCCTCAGGCTTAGGGACTCGTGCTGTCACTGGCTGAGGAGCAGCAATGTCTCAGAGGTCCAGTGGGATTTTAGTGTCATTCAGAGCCACTCTCCAGCCCTCAGCTCTCCTCACTGCTGAGTTCCCACTCCCTTTTCTTCATCCTTGCAGCAGGATGAGCTCTGTGAATCCCCTTGAGCCTCCCCACTCTTCCCAGCCCACACAGCCACCTCAGTGAGGCTGAAGCTGAAGCTTCTCTGTCTCCTCTGGCACACCAGTCCAGTCCCCTGTGTGGGGAGCCCCAGCCCCAGAGCACAGCACACAGCAGTGCAGTCCGGGCTGGAGCAGCTACCCTGCAGCCCTGGCTTGGCTGTTTGTGGCAGCTGAATGTTTCCAGCTGTCCCTGCAGGATGGCCCCGGGGCAGAGCCCAGCCGGGCTCCCACTGCAGCCCCTGGAGCTTGGGGCAGACAGTGCTCCCAGAGCTGAGGTTCATGGGGAGCACCCGGAGCTGTGCCTCGCACTCAGTGCTGACAAGTGGTGTGTTCTCATCTCCTGCAGCCTGAGGGGAAAACAACCTGTGCTGCCAGGCCAGCACTGTCCCTCTGGGCAGGGACAATGCTGAAGGGCTTTCCCATTCCAGAGGAGCTGGCACTGAGCCTTGGCAGGGCCTGGCAGGGCTGGAGCCGGGTCTGGCCTGCTGTCCGGGACTCGCTGCCCACCAACCGCCCCCACCCACCACGCTCCATCCTCCAGGGACAGAAGGGTCTGTGTGTGCCAGGGGCTCTTGGATGTCTGTGTATCCATGGACAGAAGGGTCTGTGTGTGCCAGGGGCTCTTGGATGTCTCTGTATCCAGGGACAGAAGGATCTGTGTGTGCGAGGGACTCTTGGATGTCTGTGCATCCATGGACAGAAGGGTCTGTGTGTGCCAGGGGCTCTTGGATGTCTCTGTATCCATGGACAGAAGGCTCTGTGTGTGCCAGGGGCTCTTGGATGTCTGTGCATCCATGGACAGAAGGCTCTGTCTGTGCCAGGGTTTCCATAATGTCTCTGTACCCATGGGTATGGGATGAACATTGACAGTGAATGTGTCAGTCACATTGCTTGCACACTCCTTCCTTTGTACACAAGACAAAACCATGCACACCCCCAGGTATGGATATATTAATAGGATATGGATGGATAGGGGTTTCCCATAGTGCAGTAACTTTAGCATAACTCACCATTTAACTGGTGGCCAGGGTATTTTTTCCCTACTCTGTGGGAGAAGGCGTCCAAGAGCTGAAGGAGCAGCATTCAGAAGCAGATTCAGGATTTCTAGGTAGGAAGTGGAGCTCACAACCATCCACATAACTCGCCATATTCATTGGGATGGGCTGCTGCTTCTCTAGGAATTTGGCCCAATGCAGACATGAGACTTGGAGAAATCCCAGCTCTCTGTGGGTTTGTGCAAAAGGGGGAGCAGCACAAACACTTTGTGCCTGCCTGGGGGACACAAGGTCCAAGGAGCTTTGGTGGCAGAGGGTGACCTGGGCTGGGGGCAGGTGAAGTTCCATTCTATGACATTCTCAGAGTGGCACAGGACAAAGGTCCAAGTACCCCCAAACCCACTGATGAAGTCCTTAGAGTGCTGCACATCCTCTAGGAAAAGCTGCTGTCACACAATCTATTGGGATTTATAACTTTCATTTGCAACACTTTAAATCCAAATTTCAAACTGCAATATTTTTACACTCAAGACACAGTAATGCATAAATGCATAATAGATCTTTCAATTTCCTATAGATTCCATCACAATTTAAAATAACATAATATTGCAAACAAAACCCTGAATGTTTTAAAAAAGGGATGCTGAGGTCAGTAAGATGAATCCATGCCATCAGAACATTTACAGAGTAACTGATTTCTCTTCTTAAAAAGATCAGTTGCCTCTTAATCCAAAGTTACTGATGATTTTCAGTACACATTTGTATTTTTGGTTTTATCTTTCATATTTTTTCTTTCCTTTTTTGTCCAGTGTTTTTAACAGAGAACTCGTCCTACAAAAGGAATGTACAGCAAAATGAGAAATATTTCTGATAAACAATGAAAATCTAGGCTCCTCCTCTGTTTCCTTTTCTATGGATACCCTGAAGAAAAATATCTAGCAGATGTGAGCAGAGGTGTGATGTGTTTCATTTGGACTGTGCTGGAGTTCAGCACTGCTGACATCCTGATCTCGTCAAGAGCTGCAGAATTCTTTTGTAGATCTCGAACCTTGTGTTTGCAGGCACAGCACCTGCAGTGCTGACACACCAATGCACATGAATAACTCTGTTATTCCCTCTCAGAATTTGGGCTCTGCCCCAGCACGAGGTGCTGCAGCCCTTTGCTCCTGGTTCCCGTGTGGAGCAGCTCCCTTCCTGCTGGCTGAGCTGCTCAGGCAGAGCCCGGCAGCTCCTGGCCCTGCAGGGCTGAGGCTTTTCCCCACTGCTGGGCACAGACTGATGGAGCAGCACTGCTGAACACGGGCACACCCAGAGGCACCAGGATCAGCTGCCTTTGGCCACCTGAGGCTCCAAGGCCCAAACTCTGAGCAGCCAGGGCTGGAAGAGACTCGCAGGCTCCCTGTTGGCTGTGCTGCCCTACTTGTGCCCAGCCCAGCTCTGCCTGGGGCAGAGGGAGAACAAGGGGCAGCTCCCTCCCAGCCCAGCCCAGGGACCCCTCCAGCCCCAGGGCTTGGGGCACTGTCAGCACCTGCTGCTCCAGCCACCGCTCCTGCTGACCCTGACAGCAACACCCAAACTGGGGCTGATCCCGAGGGAGCAGCAGCAGGGCCTGGATCTGATCCCTGACTCTGGGACAGGGCTGGGCAAATGACCCCACAGCAGCAGCAGCAGCAGCACATGGAGCTGACTTTCAGGACAGCCCCTGCCACTCTTCCCTCCTGTGTGCAGCAGTGTCACAGCAGCCTGAGGCACCTGGGAGCCCCCAGTGCCAGCAGGGACTTGAGATGGCAGCTCTGGGCTCCTGGAGGTTGTGCAAGGAAAGGAGCTGGGGACTCCCTGTCCATGGGGAGCTTCCAGATGGAAAAGGCTGCTGTGCCCAGGCAGCTCCAAGGGCAAAGAAAGGAGAGTCTCGACCACTGGATCTGAGCCAGTCCCAGAGTCCTGGGCAGCAGCCACTGAGCCTTGGGGGAAGAGAGGGCACAGCAAGAGGGACAAAACCAGGCGAGGTCAGAGACTGGAGAGAGCCAGACCTGGGACAGGAACAGCTGCTTCACTGCACTCTTGGAGAAAGCTCTTGGCTGGTTCACAGCGCTGAAAGGCATGAAGGGCAGAGAGGAGGCCATACCAAACAATGCTCCTGTTTCCACAGCCTCCCCTCTCTGTGTCCCAGAAGGAATTGCATGGACTGTATTCAACTCTCCGAGTCGTCTCATTCAGCATGAGCAGCTTAGCACCAGGAGCTGAAGGAGCTGCCGCCATAGGCCACAGGAGCTGAGCAAGAGGGAACTTTTAGAGCAAAGTAATGCTGCTCAAATAGACCTAGCTGAATGCAGCGGATAGAATAATGGAATCACAGCATCCTTTCTGTGGGAAAAGACCTCTGAGCTCATCCAGTCCAGCTGTTCACCCAGCAGTGTCAAGCCCAGCACTAAACCATGTCCCTGAAGTGCCAAGGCCTGGATAACAGCCCTGAGTGAGGCCTGAGCAGCAGGCCCTGAGCCAAAGGTGACCTCTGGATGAACCTTCCAACCAAAGGTTATCTTTGTATATGCTCACTGATGAAATATGCATGGTCATTAGCATTGTGATAGATGTAGCCACTTATTCATGAAATATGTATTGACCTTTCTGTATTTAGAAGCTGGACAAGGCCATGAAATCTGACATCTGTCCTTGTTTGGGGCTGTAGGATCAAAGTCAGCTCCCTTGGTTCCTCCTTGAGCCCTGGCCAGGCTTTGGGAGGGACCCAAGAGGAGGATGAAACCAGATGTTCCCACACTGGAAGTGCTGTCAGTTTGTTCATTCAGCACTGTCAGAGCTGAGCCCTCTCACAGCGAGGTTGGAGCCTCACCTGTGGCTGGAGGCACCTGCAAGAATTCCCAGTGTCCAGGAGTGGCTCTGCAGCCCTTGGCTGGGACAGCTTCCCCCAGCTGCTGTGTGGATCTGGGGGATGGTAAAGGCTGAGGGTAACAGGTGCTGGATCTTTCTTAATCACTGCAGGCAATCTTTGGTTCTGATGATTGGGTGCCTTGCTGAGCTGGTCCTTTTGTGATCCTTTGCTGCTTTGAGCTGCAGTAAATGACACTGATTCCTTCAGTTGGATTCTGTGTCTTTGGTGCTGACCCTGCCCACTGGTAAAACAAAACTGGCAGAGTCTGGCCAGATCAGAGCAAAATGTCACTTGTGAAATGTAAATATGAGGAATCAGTCCTGCCAGAAATTCCTGGTTTTCTTTTCTTTTTCCTTTTTTTTCTTGGTAAAACAGAAACCATGCCCTAAAAAGAGATTGGAGCAGTGAGCAAGCACTTAAAAGTCTTTTAATGCCAGATGTATTAAAATGCATCCAAAAATTGCATATGCAAAAAGGAAAAGAACTTGTGGGTTTGGGAAGACGAAGATTAATTTTGTTAACTGCACATTGGAAACAGCACCAACTGAAGGAAGAATTGGTTTTGGAATGCTCCCACATAGAGGGACAGAGGAAAGTTTAAATCTTGAGGTCAGGTTCATTTGTGCAAGTGAAACTATTTACTATTAATATTAATATTATTATATCACACAAACAAACCTGAGCTCAAGACACAAACCTTTTTCTGTCACTTCATGTGGGAGTGTTCCAACAACAGTTTTTCCTTCTGTTGGTGTTGTTTCCAATGTGTCATTAACAAAATTCACCCTCGTCTTCCCAAAAACACAAGTTGTTTTCCTCTTCCCATAAAAAATGGATAATGTGAAATAATGTTGAAAACTGTAATTTGTTAGCTTTGGCTGCTCACTGTAACACTAAATACCCTACAGAAAAGGACTGGCCACGACCCAAATGTCAGTGGTATACTTTGTATATTGTGTGTAATGAATAAAGGAGGACAGGATGAAATTGGGTATTTTCATAGGGTTTGCTGATACTGTGATGCAGAGTGCTTTTTCTATTACTGTGAGAAATAAAGACATTAAGACTTCTGGGTTTTTCATGTGCTAGACAATCCACAAGCTGCAGGATTGATTGAACAGGTGAAGGGGTTGTTAAAAGAGCAGTTGACAAAATGAGGAGATGGGAACGTGTCCCCATGGAGAACCCATCTCCCAGGTGTGCTCCAAGCCCTTAACAATGGCCCACTGGGGAAACGGAAACCCCTGGCTGTGCATGGCTGCCCCCAATTTATATTAGAGCTAAATCAATTATTACAAGAAATAATAAGTGATGCAGTGAAAATGTCCAATAGCACATACTGTGAGCTCCAACCAACACAAATGAGGCTCTGCAGAACCACACAGCCTTGGATTATCTGCTTGCTGGCCAGGGAGGAACCTGGGCTATTCTAGGGCAGGAATGTTACAGGAATGTCTGGCAGTGCTGGGTTTGATATCCAACCATCAGGAATCTCCTTGATAGAAAGATCAGGAGGAGAGAGGCAGAAAGGAGAAAATTCTTCCTGGTGGGATTGGCTCCCAAATTGGAGGCTGCTGTGAAATGAATTTGTGGCAGTCACTGTCATCATTGCAGCACTTGGTGTGTCATGATTCCATGTTAGAGTTGTTGTGACACCTTTTGCTGGAAATGGAGTACTGAGACTTGTCTAAAAAAAAAAGACACAGTCTCAAGAAAAAAGGGACATTTGGTAAAATAACAGAGAATAGCAGCTAATTAAGCAGGTTTTAAAGGGAATGCAAATTAGAGCTCTGAGTAATGAACTTGAGCAGTACTTCATTGAAGAACAAGAGGTGACGCCTTTATGCCTGTCATGGTTTGACCCTGGCACAATGCCAGGGCCCCCATGAAAGGTGTATTTCCAAAATGGTTACTGTGAGATGTGACCCGGAAACAGAACAAAGCAGGCTCCCACCTGGGGATGGAGGGAAAAACACAACACTTGAATAATCTACAACACAGAAACATAAGGGAAAAAGAAAAAAACAGACACAACAATCCACAATGGAACACTCCCAAAACACTCCTCCTCCCCCTAGTCCTCTAACATTCAAATCTCAGTCCAATACCCTCCTTCACACATGCTCCCCCAGTTCATCCGGGGAGACGAGTCTCCCTCTAGCACCATGGTCCTTTCTCGGAAACACAGTTGGAACTTCTTGTGCTTCTGTGTCACACGTGGCAGCCACCCCGAGAGAATCTGCTGTGGTGACCATTTTCTTCCTATGTCCAGCACTCTCACTACCGGCCATGGATCCAAACTGCTCCTTAGGTCCTTTTAAGAATGCATCACCCAGTTTTAAGAAGTGGCCGCCTCTTACCATTTGGGACACCTGTCCCCCCTATATTTTTATTCTCTTGGGGTCTGGGTCTCAGGAACAGAGATCTTTCGCTGAAGGCAGAGGGCTCCACCACACTTTCCCCCTTTGTCTTTGTTCTCTCTATTTCTCTTCGCGGCCTTATCATTCTTGGCTTCCGGCCAACTGCCTTTCTCAAGGTGCAGTCTCTGCATTATTGGAAGAAATTTGTTTTGCTCGTGGCTATGTGAGAGAAAAGTTCAGATAAAGCCACTCCAATCATCCCTTCCATCTAAGGTACTCGCATCTGCTGGCATTTCCTTCAACTACTCAAACCCTTTCTTCTTTCTTATCCTCCGTCCTCTCTAAACTCGCAGCTGGGGAGGATCAGTGTTTTTACAGCTTCCATTGTTTCAATACTAAAAGAGTTAAAAGCTCAGCCCGGTCTCCCAGCGGCTGGGCACCTTGCGCCCCCGCGCTTCTCCTCCTGGCCGTGGTGCCGGCAGGAGATATCAAATTCCAAGCCAGCACAGACTCTATCACTCTCTCCTGGGGGGGCTGCCCAAACCGTCCCAGTTCTCCTCCACCCCTGCCTCTTGCAGGGGCTCCAGCCTCTCTCCCCACAGGCCGCATGGCCTTCCCCTCCACCACCCAGACGCAGCTGGGCAGGGGGAAGAGGTCAGACCAGCTCACCTGCCTGCCGGACTCCAAAGACGGAGTTTCTCTCCGAATGCTCTGCTTTTAACCACTGTGTGTTCTCAGAGGCGTATCCAAATCCCAGTGGCCACACCAGGTGCCAATTTCAAATCTGGCCACTGACTGGTTTGACCATAACCCTTCCAAAAACTCACTTCTGGGTCAAACCAAGACAAACACCCACCCAGAAAGTGCCCTACAATTCCAAGGTCAATCTTTCCTCTACAGCATGGGTTTGCTGTCAGAGTCTGCACGGGATTGTAAAATCACCAGGAGAAAAGTTCTTTTAGTTCTTTTAGTTCTTTTAGAAGTGAGTTCTTTTAGTTCTTTTAGAAGTTCTTTTAGAAGTGAGAAAATCACCAGAACAAGTTCTGCTTTGTCACTACCTCAAGACTTTGAGGGAGAGGGTTTGTGGTTCTTACTTGCTCACAGGGGTGCACAACAAGGGTTGAAACAGTAAAAATAGCCCAAACCCTTTAGCAATTGGAAGGAAAACCTGAGGCACTGGGAGCTAGCAGCTCAGAAACACGTGGCTTTTGCTCCTCTCTTCTACCTGAGAGCTTCCTGGGCAGGGGCAATTCTTCCAGTTGCATCACCGTGGCCATGGCTAGCAGGGGCAGCGAGCAGATGGATTTAGCTTCTCCTGCCAGCCCCTGAAATGCCAGTTGTCATTTGTGTGCCCTGAGGATTCTGTTTCAGACCCTGAACTTGCGCAGCTGCTCCTTGGGCGCTGCTGGCCCGCAGGCGCAGCGGTGCTGCAGCAGCTGTCCCACACACAGGGAGGGCTCTGGAGCCTCCCCAGGGCCACCAAGGAGCGGAGGAGGGAACGTGCCAGGGATCTGCTGCAGTACCGTGGGGTTGTGGGGGATCCTTCGGTCTCTTTGATGGGAGAGGGAATGGGGCAGATGGAATCAAGATGGGACAGGGATCAGACAGCCCCACGCCAGGCAGCATTTTCTCCTCTGAGAGCTCCTCTGAGTTGAGCGAGCTAGTGAAGCCTGCAGAGCAAATGCGACCTGGGAGTGAGGGAAAGGCTGGTTGGAAAGGAGTCAGATAAAGCCCATGTGGGCATTTCTCCTGCCAAGGGGCTCCTGGGGAGACAAAGGAGACAAGAAAGATGTCTCATCTCCCAACATTTCCTGGGATATGCTTTTGTGGTTGCCTTGGCAGTGTTAGTGGTCACAGGTTATTGGGAGGACTCTATGATCTTAAAGGCCTTTTCCAATGGAAACAGTTCTGCAATTCTGAACTTCCATTCCTGCTTTGAAGGATGCAGTCCCAAATAGACACATATTTGTGTTTTTAAGGAATTTAGCATCTACCTTTCCTTGAAAGTAATAGGAATCAGATTTTAAATGCTCTCAAAACACTTGAATTCCTTGCTCTTAAGCTGTGTGTTTGAATTGAAGTGCTTTTGTCCACAAAGGCTGGACCATGGGATGAATGCAGGCAATTCAGTTGCAGTGGCACTTGTTTCACCTGCTTTTCTTCTTCCTTTCCCCATGGGTGGCCGATTTGGGAGTACTTGTTTTGTACTTGGAGTTCTGGCTTCAACTTACTCATGGATGTGCAGTAAAATTTATCTACCCCTTTCTACTAAAAAATGCTTGCAGACTGGTGGGAATTGCTAGAGACAAGGCTTACAAACCAGTCCCCAGTACGATTAGCCCAGTGTCCCTGCTTCAATCCAGATATGCTTGTATTAAAAAGGAGCAAACTATTCTAACTCGCTCACCCCCTCCCTCCCCTTTTATTTGGTAGCTCTTGTAACGAGTCCTTACCATTCCAACTCTTAGTTATCAAATGTGTGAAGGCACAATACTGCTGTAGCAGAAGCCTGAGTTCAGTGAGAACATGTCCAAAGCACTGGGTCCCAACAGCAGTGGACACGGTGAGAGACTTGGCTTTGCTGCCATGGCCATCCAGCCATGGGGAGAGCAGCTGCTGGGGCTTCCCCCATTCTGCCAAGAGCAGTCTGCCTCCAGCATGTGGACTGCATGGCCATGATTTGGAAAGAATGTGTAAAATGCATAGTTTGAATGTATTTTGATGGTGTCTGACATCACCTGACTGGAGCAGTTTGGTAGGCAGGACGCCCTGCGGGCAGGGCCATGGCAGGGATGGGTGGCTGGCACTGGCACTGGCAGTGTTATTTTTCCAGACAGGCTCCAGGTACATCTGCAGGGGAGGGCACCAGCAGCTGTATCAGCCCAGCGAGCAGCAGCACTTGGAGGAGACCCTCATCTGCAAAGAGCCCGTCACCCCCTTTGCTTTCTCCCACGGCAGCACAAGATGATTCTGCTGCAGGTGAAGGGCTGCTGCAGCCTGGAGATTCCTTCAGCCAGCACTTGCTGCAATCTCGTTCCTGCAGCTGTGCCTGGAGGATGTTGGCCTGCAGAGGTGCTGCCAATGTCCCGGAATGCTGCTTGGCCCAGAGAGGCAGTGTGTGTAAAAAAGCTGCATTCAAAGCACTGACCACGAGACCCCGGAGCCGCTGGCAAGGGCAGCAGCTCTTCTTCATTCCATGCAGGAGAGAGCCTAGCCTTGGAGCCTGTCCCTGGGGACAGGGAAACACTCTGAGTATAGGTTTGAATTTTCAGGGACAGTCCAAATGAGAATTGCTTTGAGGCAGGTGTTGTAATGTTGGGTTTGGGTGTGTCTGCAGGAAAGAAAGCAGGAATAAACCCCTTGCACAACAATGGAGAACTTTGCATGGCCAATTTACACCCTACAGATACACTGATCATGTCAGCCCACTGAACACTGGGGGCATCTAATGCAGAGATCTTTGAATAGATAAGAGAGATGAGACTTGAAGAATAATTTTGCAGATGCTGAAGAAGGGATCAGACCCACGTGTCCCGTGGGTTAGGCTTAGTTCTGCCAAATCAAGGATGATTAGTTTTATCTGCTCTGTTGGAGAGTATTTTAGAATGACCTGCCAAGTGCTATTTCTATGAAGAAAATTTTGAATTGTCAGGAACTGCCAGGGTCAGAAATGTTTTGAGGAAGATGATGTTTATGTTGGGTTTGGGTGTCTCTGCAATCAAGAAAGCAGGAAATAAACCACTGGAACAATGAAGCAGAGCAAAAGTGGAATGTTTGGATGGTCAATTTGTTCCCTAAAGCTATCGGCCAGCTGAATTGTGGGCTCATCTACTGGGGAGTGCAGAGCTGCTTTAACTTCCACAGCATGGTGCCATTGTTTGTGTCCCAGCACTTTGTTTGATGTGAAGAGAAATTAACCAATTCCCACACCAACCAGCTGCAACCCAGAACTGAGTGGGAATTCCAGAAATAAAGGACTTGAAAAGTAGCTTTGGAGAGGGTTTACTTCCTAGACAGTGTGAAACCGTCAGCTGTGGCCAGGCTGGGCTTAAGGCTGGCTGCCCTTGGGAAGGGAAGGGAAAGGGATGGAGTTGGGGTGGGGTTTTGCAGCCATGGAAATGAGAGAACCACGGGCTATTGCATCACAAAGGGGCAGCCCCATGGGCTGTTGTGTCACAAAGGGGCAGCCCCACGCTGGGGCTGTGAAGACTGTGAAGGTTGTGGCTGGCACGGCCGCAGCGGCAGCAGACGCGTCTGGCTCTGCCTCTCTGTGCCGAGCGCTGGCGATCGGAGTCACCCGGCCTTGTTCTGAGGCTGGGCACCAAGCTCCTGTCGCTGGCTACACTGAGAGTGCTCCCAAATTCAAACCCAGATCCTTCTGCCAGGCAGAAGCACGGGTTCAAAGATGGAGTTTACTGGAAAAGGAAAAACCTCTGAAGGAAAAGGTGAGCATAGGAAGGAGCTGAAAGAATGAAGCCAAATGGAAAAACAATCCCACCATATTTCAGGGAAAACTGCTCCATGGTGCTCAGTGCTGGCTCTGGGTCAGAGTAGGTGGCTGACAGATACAGATGATCCTACAAGGATGCCCATGGCATCACAACATTCTGTCATTAGTTTACTCTGCTTTCTCCTTTTTGACAGCAGCCAAATCACTCATACTGTCAGCCAGGACAGGGACTGTGGCCACAGCTGAGCACAGACTGGACATGGTCATGAGATGCAAGTCCTGTTGCTTTCCTTGCCATCAATGTCAGGTCTCACTACAGATAAATTTCCCATTCTTCCTCTGCTTGCTGGTCAGGTCCAACCCTGAGGATGGTATTACAGTGCTACAGAAACACCAATAAGGCCTGCCTGTTGCTGACAGGACTTGGTGGTTTACAGAAATAGCAGTCACAGCGGTGTGGGTTTTTCCTGTGGATTCACAGGCCAGACTGAAGAAGGAATATTTTCTCCTCTTATCATTGGAGCCTTCGCCTTTTCCCTTCAGACTTGCCAGCTCCATACTGTTCATAGGAATTAAATGCAGGCTAGTTCCATGAAAAATGAACCCAAATAAATTTTCTCTAAAATTAAAAATTCTTCCCCTTGAGTGCCACACCCATTAGATATGTTAATGATAAAGGTGGGAATTCACCTAACTCACTTCTTCCCCTGTGAGCATGGCTCAGCCTCACACAGAGGTGAGGGGGTAGAGCTGGGCCAATCTCTGGTGGGAGGAAGGGTCTTGTGGCAGCCCAGAGAGCCTGTGCACATTGCCAGGGAACAGCTGTGCCCTGCATGTGGCCCTGCAATGAGCTGTGCTGCTGCCAGTGCCTGTGGAGCTGGAGGGCTGCTCAGCTGTGGGGCAGGGAGAGGAGCAGGAGTGTGCTTGTGCAGCTGAGCCATTGCTGGAGAGCACAGGGCTCTGGGCTCCCTGCTGTCCCAGGGCAGCCCAGAGGCCAGGGTGCTCCTGTAGCATCCCTGTGGAAGTAGGTCAGGGTTTTCCCCTGGCCTGCCTCAAGTGTCTGCCAGCAAGAGAATGTAGCCCTGTGCAGCTGTTTAGAAGTTTGCAGGGAATGTGTCCCATGAGATATGGAGCTTCAGATGCTTTGGGTTTGCATTTTGGTTTCTCTTATATTTTGTGTCTCCACTTTGCAGGCCTGTCTGGCTACCCGCTTGCCAAGAGGTTTTCCCTGGCAAGTCCCTCTATGCTCCTTCCCTCCAAGCCATTGCCTCCCATCCAGAAGAGCTCTCCTTCTACCAAGACAAGCCTGATATGCAGCGGAGAGCGGGAGAATGGGAAAGATGGCATTGGGTATGCTGAGGGCAGGAGAAAAGAAGAGGAGCTGAGTTCAGAGGGACAAGGATATAAGGTAAGGAGACCAAGCTAAGTGCAGTGTGGTCAATTTCCAGTTTCTGTGCTGTCAGCAGAGCTCTCAGACCTTTTCCCTGGCTGGAACTGTCCCTCTCACTGAAGCTGAACAGGTCTTGATTTGGTTCTTTAGCTGGCCCAGAAATGATGGGATACAAACAAAGGGTGTGCATCTGCCCCTGCTGCCTCCATTCCCATTCCTGACCATGGCATGGGGGCCCTGGAGGAACTTGGGCAGGCAGAGACCTTGCAGAGAGCAGCAGGGCAGGGAGCTCTGCTGAACAATCTGAAAGCCAGTGAGGCTGAGATGGTGGATGTGTGGGGGCTGGAGAGCAGCGAGCATCCTGAGAGCTCAGCAGCAGCATCTGGGCTCAAAGGCTGCTGGGGAAGTGTAGGAGGGAAGGGCAGCAGCAGAAGAAATGAGGGGCTTGAGAAGAGCAGGTTTTGGCCTCCTGCAGAATGGCCTTGTGGGGACATGACTGGAGATCAGCACTGGCTGTGAGGTACCTTAGGGGCAGGGAGTTATAAAGCCTCTCCCATGACATCCAAAATGCCCGTGGAGGCAGTGACACCTCAGAACACCTTGATGTCAAACATGTGAATGCCAGCTGGGAATGAAGCCACTTTTGGAGAAGAGTGAGCACAATGGGAGAGGTGCCAAATATGTGCCATGGTCTCTCCCTCATCATCTCCCTTTCCATTCCCCATCCTAGGCCAAACTGCTCCATCAGTTTGCCTTGTCTTTTCCTGCCAGGACACAGTTAAATGCATTCCTGAATGTCTTGAGGCATGAATGGGGACAAGGCTGCATGCTTGATCTGAGCACTGTGTTCTACTCTTTGCAGGCTTCCTTGCTGTGTTCCAGTGGAGGGGATATGAAGAAGGGGTCATTGGGACCACCTCTGATCCCCCCCATAGGCAAGGCAGTAAGTCCCTCTCTTGGCAGTGCTGCGGGCTCTCTGCAAAGCTCTCCGCAGCTGGAATTCCAGGAGTCCCAGGAGATGAGGTAAGCCAAGGTGTCTGCTGCTGCTGCAGTGTGCTGTTCACCTGTGTGTTCCCATCCCAAAGTGTGGTTATTTTGCACAGCCAGGTGTCCCATGTATTTAGGCAAACCTCTGTGTATTCCCCATTTTGCCGATCTATGATGACCCAGCACAATGTCAAAGCCAGCACCAATGTGCCAAGAGCAGAGGTGGTGGTGGGGAAGAGGAGGCAGGGCTTCAAAGCACCTCAGGATTGGTCCTCTGCTGGACTTGGCTATTGATTCCCTTTGTAATGGTTGTGCTCTTTTTTGGGAAGTGAATTGCTTGGGTCTGGGTCCTGCAGATATTTGAATGCTGTCATTCTTGACTGTTAACTTCTGCACCCATGAGATTATGTATGGGCCAATACTGGCTACTGGAGAGGGGTCTGCAAATTCAGGTGCTGCTTCTGTAAACATCAGGAATAATTTCTCTGTGCCTGGGCCTCCACTGTGAAATGAGATGCCAGAGAACTTTTGGGGTATAGATGTATAATCTGATCAATGTTTAATATTTTGATCTGGGCTTAAGATCAAAGCGGGCAAGGTGGTAGACAAGAGTTACAGGACCGTACCTGATGGAAAGATATTGGCTTGGATATGGGAGAGAAAATGTAGCTGTCAAGCTTATCCGAGTGATAACAATAAAGAAGGAGACACAGAAGTATCATTTGAATTGGAAATCTTTGGGAGGGCTTTTAAAGTGCAATCTGAATATCCTCCCCTAGCAGCTGAGTTGGAAAAAGCCTTTTTGTTCTTGAAAGAGCCAGGAGGTGTCATAGCATTCTCGGGAGACAGCAGTGCTCTGACCACATGTAGCATGAGACTGTCACCAGGTTAAGGCATGAGCAGGCAAAGTCAAGCTTTGGCATCTGTACAAAAGTAGCTGCCCTCCATACAGTCTCGTGTCTCAGCTGAGCAGCTCTTGCTGCTTCAGTGTGGCTGTAGGAGCCAGTTGGCTCCAAAAGGAGAGACAGCAGAATTGGGGAGTTAGGATGACAGTTGAGGAATGACTGATGGTTGTGAGGAAGAGGAGGCAGGGCTTCAAAGCACCTCAAGATGAGTCCTCTGCTGGACTTGGCTATTGTTTCACAGAGAGCTTGGCCAGCTCTCTGTGACTCCCGCAATGGAAAGCTTAAGGAAAATTAATCAGCTTTGCATCCTGGTGTGTTTCTGTGCTGCATTTCCTCATTCATCAGAGTGCCCACGCTAAGAATGTTTACATCCTTTCATGGTACAGGCATTCCCTCCCTTCTCTTTCTACCTCCTCACGTGTTCATTGTCCTCCATTTTCTCCAGGTCAGGATGCAGCAGCAGAAGCAAGGAGGAGAACTCTGAACATGCAGGTAGGTACAGGGCATGTCTGTCCTAAAATGACCATTGTGGTCTTGACTCAGAGGTGACATTTGGAATGCTTGGTTAAAACCCATTCTTTTAAAAATTTCTTTAAATGCATTTCAGTTTTTTGATGGGCTCAGTGGACTCTCCCAGAGCCCAGTCACTGGGAGTGTTCTCTGGTGGTGCAGTGAAAATTCCTCCACTTTGCAGGCGTGACTAGGTTCATTTTCTCCACGTCTTTCCGGCCATGTCCCTCTTCGCTCCTTCCCTCAAAGCCATTGCCTCCCATCAGGATCAGCTCTCCTTCTTCTAACAATAATAAAATGTACAGCATGGAGAAAGAGAACAAGGACATTGGCACTGGCTATGATAATGACAGTAGAAAACACCAGGAGCAGAGTTCAGAAGAAAAATGTTATAAGGTAAGGAGACCAAACTACGTCCTGTGCAGTAGATTTTCAGTTTATGTGCTGGAGGCAGAGATTGGAGATCTTTTCCTGTGGTGTGACCTCAGGGAAGCAGCTGAGCCAAAGAAGAGCTCAGCTGGACACTGTGCTTCAGGCTGTCTCTGCAGTGGATGTAGAGTGCAGACTTCATATCCTCAGCATGTGTCAATAACAGGAGAGGTCTTTGAATGGTTTCTGGGCTCTGTTGTGGTTCCTCCTCTGTCTCATGGCTGAGAAAACACCAGCAGCAGCTAAAGTTGAGCAGCTAAAGTTGTCCAATCTGGACAAGCTGTCCTTCTAGATTTAGTAACCTATGGGTATCTGTGAGCCATGTCTATGTCTTGGTGGTGTTTTTGGTCAGCTGTGTCTGGTTGGGATGGAAAAAGGTCTTTGCTGGAGCAGGCAGTCCTGCAAAGTCAGTTCCAGGTTGTCTCAGCTTTTGACTTGTACAGCCATGCCCTCTGCAGTTGTCTCTGCTGCTATTTCTAGACTTCATCAGCTTCTGCGCAGCTGTGTGCTGTGGCATGGCTTTGTCCAGAGGGAAGGGGTGGGAGGTGGCCATGGGGAGAGCAGCCCAGAGCCCAGGCACACAATTGCCTTGGCAGCAGGACCAGGAGCTGCAGTTGTTTTGGGTTTGCCATGGGGTGCAGGAGGAGGCAGATGAACAAGAGTTTTGGTAGACAAAATGTCCAATCAAAGGCTTGGATACTTGATTTCAGCCTTGCTGAGAAAGGTCCAGTGTCTCCCTGACAGGAACTGTCCCTCTCACTGAAGCTGAACAGGTCTTGATTTGGTTCTTTAGCTGGCCCAGAAATGATGGGATACAAACAAAGGGTGTGCATCTGCCCCTGCTGCCTCCATTCCCATTCCTGGCCATGGCATGGGGGCCCTGGAGGAACTTGGGCAGGCAGAGACCTTGCAGAGAGCAGCAGGGCAGGGAGCTCTGCTGAACATCCTAAATGCCAGTGAGGCTGAGATGGTGGATGTGTGGGGGCTGGAGAGCAGCGAGCATCCTGAGAGCTCAGCAGCAGCATCTGGGCTCAAAGGCTGCTGGGGAAGTGTAGGAGGGAAGGGCAGCAGCAGAAGAAATGAGGGGCTTGAGAAGAGCAGGCTTTGGCCTCCTGCAGAATGGCTTTGTGGGGACGTGGCTGGAGATCAGCACTGGCTGTGAGGTACCTTAGGGGCAGGGAGAGAATAGTGATCTAAACCCATTCCCATGACATCCTGTCCTCCAGGTGGAGGCAGTGGCACCTCAGAACATTTTGATGTCAAATATGTGAATTCCAGCTGGGAATGCAGAAAACTGAGCACAACGGGAGAGGTGCCAAATGTGTGCCCTGGGATCTCCCTCACCACTTTCCTTTCCTAGGTCAACATTCCCCATCCTGGGCCAAGCTGCTCCATCAGTTTGCCTTGTCTTTTCCTGCCAGGTCCCAATTAAATGCACATCTAAATGTCTTGAGGCATGAATAGGGACAAGGCTGCATGCTTGATCTGAGCACTGTGTTCTACTCTTTGCAGGCTTCCTTGCTGTATTCAAGTGGAGGGGATATGAAGAAGGGGTCATTGGGACCACCTCTGATCCCCCCCATAGGCAAGGCAGTAAATCCCCCTCTTGGCAGTGCTGTGGGCTCTCTGCAAAGCTCTCCGCAGCTGGAATCCCAGGAGTCCCAGGAGATGAGGTAAGCCAAGGTGTCTGCTGCTGCTGCAGTGTGCTGTTCACCTGTGTGTTCCCGTTCCAAAGTGTGGTTATTTTGCACAGCCAGGTGTCCCATGTATTTAGGCAATTTGCCCATCTATGATGACCCAGCACAATGTCAAAGCCAACACCAATGTGCCAAGAGCAGAGGTGGTGGTGGGGAAGAGGAGGCAGGGCTTCAAAGCACCTCAAGATGAGTCTTCTGCTGGACTTGGTTATTGTTTCACACAGAGCTTGGCCAGCTCTCTGTGACTCCCGCAATGGAAAGCTTAAGGAAAATTAATCAGCTTTGCATCCTGGTGTGTTTCTGTGTTGCATTTCCTCCTTCATCAGAGTGCCCATCTTATGGCGGTTTTCCTTCTTTCATGGTACAGGCATTCCCTCCCTTCTCTTTCTACCTCCTCACATGTTCATTGTCCTCCATTTTCTGCAGGCCAAGATCCAACAGCAGAAGCAAGGAGGAGAACTCTGAACATGCTGGTAGGTACAGGGCATGTCTGTCCTAAAATGACCATTGTGGTCTTGACTCAGAGGTGACATTTGGAAAGCTTGATTAAAACCCATTCTTTTTAAAATTTCTTTAAATGCATTTAAATTGCTTGACAGGCTCAGTGGACTCTCCCAGAGTCCAGTCACTGGGAGTGTTCTCTGGTGGTGCAGTGAAAATTCCTGCAGTGTGAATTGTTGAGTGGCAGGAGCAGGAGTGGCCCAAAGCCACCTATGGCAGGTTCACCATGACAAATCTCTTCCCTGGCTCTCTGCCTGTGTCAGTGTTGCAGACTGAGGCTGGGGAAGGAGATGCCTTCTGCCTTGTCCTCCCTCCCTGCCTTGCCTAATCCCTGACAAGTGGAATTGTGCCAGACAAAATGCACTCTCTGGTGCATCTGGGTCAGCCAATGCTTTCAAGTTGAAAGCCTCAATGACACTGTTGTTGTTCCTCTGCCATCTCTGGGTGTGTCATGATGGGACAGATGAGACTTGAAGAAATAATTCTGCTGATGCAGAAGAATGGATCAGATGACCTGATCCTTTTGCTCCGGGTTAGTTCTGGCAAATCCTGGGTACAGCCCCTTTGGAATGACTCCTTAATTGCTGATGTGCAGCTGGAATGCTTAATGCAGCTAGGGAGAAGTATTGCTCAGTAAGGAAGGTGACTTTTTTTCTGGACTCATTCTGGACTAGAAATGACCTATGACATTAATCCTTAGCTGGCCCACTTTTATTACTGACTGAAGCATTCTACAGGGTGAAGGAATCCCATTTTAGGACAGGGATTCCTCTCAAACTGCTTGGCTGCTGTATGAATTTACCCTCTGTGAAGCCATGTAAAGAATTAGTTCTCTTAGCTCTAACAGCTCTGTTGGAGAGTATTTCAGAATGAGCTCCATTGTTCTTCTTGCAATTAGAAAATCAGCCTTTAGTCAGGCTGGCCCAAAATTGGCCCACTCTCATACAGTTCAGAAGGAAAATCCTTGGGGAAAATGAATTATCTAGTGTCAAGAACACAGTTCATGTTTGGGTAACACTCCTGCAATGCTAAGTTTTTCTTTGCATGTCCTCTAAAATATTCCAACAAAGAGAAGAAAATGTTGATCTAAATGCATTCAGGTATTAGAACCTGGGACTTTTAGGAACTAAAAGAAGATGCTTACTAATATCAGCATGAATAAGAGCAGATAAGAATTGCTGTCAAGAGCAATCTCCATCTCTGCCCATCTCTGTCAGACACAGAGGCTCTCCAGCATCCAGGGGCTGGGGCCTTCATCATGCAGCAGGTTTCAGTCTGCTGGCCAGCAGAGTAATGTCATGTCTGCTGCCAGTAGCCCATCCCTTGGGAGAGGCTCTAGGCATTGTACCTTGCTGCTCTCAGTCACAGTCTCTGTGTCTTCTGAGGGCTCTGCAATCTGGAACCTGTCTTGCCTGTTGCCCAGCATTGTGGTTTTGGGGGCTTGACATCTGCCAGAGATTTACACAAACCTTTGCTTTCATTTCCAGGCCTCCCACTGAGCCAGGCCAAGGAGATGGATCATCACACCGATCCTGGTCTTACGAGTGACACAGACCTGAGGGAAGGTTTTGGAAAGGTAAGGGAGAAGGACAGGGATGAGCAGATTTCCTTTCCAGTGGCGGTTTAGTGCTTGGCCCAAAATGTCACTGAAAATCATAATCATCCTCTCCTGGGCAATGTGGATTCTCTTGGGAATATATTTGACAACTAGAGAGCAATTGCTTGGCTGTTTCCAGTGGTGTCAAGGTGTCTGGTTTGCAGATGGTGCTAAGGTCATGTCAGAAGTATTCTTTATGTGCAAAGGCTGTTTTAGAGAAGTCCTGAATGACAGAACAAGCTACACATCAGTGAACGTGGGCAAAGTGCATCCTTGGAAGCAGAGAAGCAAAGATTCTAATGTTGTGTGTAAGCAAGTCTGAAAAAGAAAATGGGAGAGTTTGATTTTTCCTGGTTACCTTTGTGGCTGTATGTCACAGCCCTCTCATTCTCAAGTTTTCTGCTCATTAACAGCAGTGTTTCTGCAGCTTGTTTTCATATGACTCCCCATTTTGGTCTCCTGATGTCAGAGACCAAGTCCTTCAGAGTCCTTTAGAGCTGAGTCCTTCAGAAGCCAGGAAGTGAGAAACAGCTGCAATTCCTGGCCATGAGTGTTAAGCAACAGCTAATTACCCCTCCTTGCTGGATATTGCGCATGGTTTTTATTCTCCTGCCATGGCCCGTAGGAACTGAACTGCCTGCTCACTGGCCGTGTCAGCTCTTCCTCTGTCTTGGAGCACTCCTATGACCTTCATGCTTCAAGCAGGGCTTCCTGACATAGGCTGCAATTGGAGCAGTGTAAGGTTGTGGCACAGAAATGTTCCACCTGGTTGTGTGTAATTGCCAAGGTGAGGACGGGAGACATTCCTCTGAAACTTTTGGAATGGATATGGAGCTGCATTGAAATCTATGGCACTCTGTGGACTCTGTGCTCCTGAGGAGATGTTGTGTCTGGTTTGTGTGTCTCTCCTTACAGTCTATGATGCATTTTCATTGCACCTAGATCCGTGCTGCATTGTGCATGTTGGCTCAAAAGAACTTAGAGCGGAAGGATGCAGAGCTTTTGGAGAGAGAGATGAAGAAAAGGAGGCAAAGGAACACATCCTTGCAACCCATTCTGGAGACAGTTGAGCCCGGGGATGAAGCTGAAGCAAGTAAGTGGTGGCTACACTTGTGGTGGTCCTTTTTGACCACTTGCTTGCCCTTTGCAGTGTTGCAGTCAGACTGGGGGACTGTTCCACTTGCATTTGAGTGGAAGCTTGCTTGGGATTTAATTCTGTTTCTGAAAGAAAAATACAGGGGCATGAAGTGTCTTGCCCATGGCCTCAGTGAGTCAGTAACAGAATATCAGTTTCCCCCCTTCACCTCAAAAGTCTTTCAGAGTAGAAAATTCTGTCTTGCAAAGCACACTAGAGCTTCAGACTCTCTCCTGGAGAGCAGTCTTCAGGCAAGGTGAGTCCAAAAGAATGCTTTTCAACCAGGGTGCAACCTGGAAGAAACAAAATGCAACTCCTTCTCATGAAAACACCAGAGATCCTTCTCCTGCCACTCCCTGCTGAGGAGCTGGTGCTGTAGAGCTGTGCTGAAGCCCCCATGCAGTGCTTCTGCTGTAGCCCCAGGAGCAAGCAGTGTTCCCGACTGAATCCTGGCCGAGGGGCTCTGCCTGCAGGGCTGTGAGCGCTGCCCGAGGGCGGCAGCAGGGCCCTCAGGAGGCAGCACTCAGCCCCAGGGCAGCACGCAAGGTTATCTGCACTTTCTCTGGTAACTTCCCCTGCCAGCCTCTGGAACAGGAAAACAAAAACAAAGCAGTACTGGGTTTCCTTGTTTCTTAGGGGAAGCATTACTGCAATTTGGTTTGAAGCTAGAAGAGAGTAGATTTAAAGTAGATATTAGAGATTTTTTTTTTTAAAGGAAGGGGATGAAAAGCTGGAAGGGTTTGCCCAGAGAAGCTGTTGTTGGTCCATCCTTGAAGGTGTTCAAGGCCAGCTTACATGGGGCCCTGGGCAACCTGATCAGGATGAAGATGTCCCTGCTCACAGGGGTTGGACTAGATGGTGCCTAAAGGTGCCTTCCAACCCAAACTCTTCTAGGAATCTGTGATTCTTTTTCCCATATTAGTGTGCCATTGTTATATGTGAAGTTCTTTGGGATAACAATGAGATGTTACCCAGCTCTGGCAAGTTTTCTCACCCTTTCCATCATCACCCTGTCTAGTGCCTTCCACTTAGAAGCTCCTCTTTGGTCCCTGCAGGCTTTAGCCTACCACCTGTTGATGGCACAGCTTCTAGAGTGCAGAGAAAACACCCTGGTAGTGCCTTGAAGAAGAAGGTCTTGAAGAAGCAGGACAATGTGTCCTTACTGCCCAATAGGCCCATCATCCATGGGGATGGCAGCTTCCCACGCAGCTCCTCAGGTAAGCCTGCTCCATGGCAGCTTTCTCCACACAGGTTTTTCCTTGCACAAGGAGTACAAACTGCCTCCTGCCTCAGCCAGCACAGCTGGGATCTTGGGTCCATAGTCTGTCCTGAGAAGGAACAGCAAATCTACTTTTGAGTTACTCCAGCTTGGGAGTGCTGGAGCAGTGGTTCTTAGAGCTCTGTTGGAAAGTTGAGCTGAATCAAGTAGTGTAAAGGCCTAAGCTCTGGCTTTTGCCCATCCTGATAGTCCAAACTACAGCACTGGTGCCAGGAGGCAGCTGTGGCTGCAGGGTGAGCTGCAGGGCAGTCTGCCAGGGTGTGCTCACCGTGCACCTGCGAGAACCACCACCATCAGTTGCTCACTCACCATCTGGCCCTCTGCCTGTGCTGCTGTCCAGTTCTGCAGCCAGCTTTTCTGCTATCCCTGCAAGGGCTGTCTTTGCAGGGCAGTCAGCAGCTTGGTGCAGTCGTGCTGCTGCTGCTCCCAGAAGTGCCCGAAGGCTCCTCGTTGCTGCCATCCCACAGCCTGCAGTGCCAAGAGGGAACAAGCAGTGCCTCCTGTGTCACCCAGCAAATACAGCGGCCCTGTGCAGCCGATGACACCAGGAGGGGCTGCCTGCTGCTCCCAGGCTGTTTGCTGCCTGCAGGAAATACACAGCAGACAGTCCCTAGTGGCTCCTGTCTCTCCTTTGTGGGCAGCCTGCCTGTGCTGTGATCCCAAGCAGGGTGAGATAAGAAGATGGCAGCTAGGAGTGATACTTCAATGCTCTTTTCTAGTGATGCTGCTTCCATGCCCAGAATTGACCAGAACTAGCCTGAGGTGGCTCTCCATTCATACTGAATCCAGATGTGTATGCCTACATACTTCTGCAGTGACATCACTGGTGTCAGTGGCTGGGGTACCTCAGGGACACCCAGATTAGCTCCTGTCTGAATATTTTTCTTGTTATGGTTCCTCCATATTTTGTGAGAGCATGCAAGGTAGCACAAAAACCCTATAAAGTCTAGGGCAGTTCATCAAGATTCTGTGCAATATTTATAATCCATCATTGTAGACAGCTCAAATGTTTTCATCTACACATTAGAAAAGGAGCTTTTTAGTGCACAACATGAAATTTTTGATTGACAGTGCTTTTGATGACAAATGGGTTTCATAAGAAATGCATTTATCATCTGATTTTCTTCATACCCTGTAAGTTTTTTTCCTTACCATAAATTTAATTAAGGCAAACCCAGGTCAACTGATCAACAAGAGAGTGTGTCTGCCAACAATGTGGATCTGTATTTGCATATTTTTATCCTCAGAGTGCATTTGGAAACCTTTTTAATCAACTGTCTAGTCTGGAAAGTACATTTTTTTCCACAAGAGAAAGCTTAGAACCTACTGAGTTTGCAAACACATCCATTAGATGACAAATTTCACCTCAGCATCTTTGAAATACAGGCAGTGTGCACCTCTGAAAGAGTACAGATTGATGATGTTTGGAAAGAACAACATCCATAAAGTACTCCCTTCACAATAGTAGGGATACTAAAATGTATGTGCACTCAGCTGCCTGCTGTCTAGAATATTTGCAGTCCGTGGGAACAGAGGCGCTGTCAGGTGGGAAGGGTCAGGTATGGCTGTTCCCTGGTAGCTGCTCCGTGGGGATTGAGCCGGGCCCAGCAGGGCTGGCCTGTTCAGGCTTGGCTTGGTGCTGTCTCCAGGCAGCTGCAGGTCTCTCCTCAGGGAGCTGCAGAGGGCCCCTGTCCTCAGGGCTGGGGAAATCAGGGTGCTGAGACAAGAGGGGCACTGAGGGGTTCCCTCCTGGGTAGCGAGTGCTGCTGGTCAGCGCTGTCTGGCAGGGAGCGGGAGCTCTGCGGCTGCAGGAACCTGCCGCTGGCCGTGGTACCTGTGGCCCTGGGGAGCTGGGGCTGCGGGGCAATTGTCAGGTTTAGCCTGGAGCTGTGCCCAGCTGGGGGGCTGGGAGAAAGCAAGGAGCCCCAGGAGCCAGAGAGCAGGGAAGTCTCTGAGCCAGTGCCAGCTGGCACCACAGGGAACCCTGGCTGGGAGATGGGGCTGCAGGCCGCTCCATGGCGGGGTGCCTTGCCCGGGCCGCAGTGCCCATGGCCGACCCTCTCCTTGCAGTGACCTCGCAGACGGCCACTGGTGCCCAGCGCCGAGAGGAGCCGCTCCGTGGGCATGGGCAGAAGGACAGAGCCTCTCCAGACCCACAGCACTCCTTGCTGGAGGCACTCTCCTTGCTCAGCAGCGATGACTGGTAAGAAAGGCCTTGTTCACTCTGTGTCCCTCTTGGCATTAAGGTAGGTTAGAATCGTGTCTTGCTAGTACCTCTGAGCCCCCCAGAGCCCAGAGTGGACAAAGGGCACTCGTGAAACCACTCCAGAGCAGTGAGAGGATAAAGATTTGAGAGCAGCCTTTTCTTGGCCTTGCTCTGCAGCACTGCTCCAGCTGCAGCAGCTCCGTGCTGTTTCCTCGCTTTGCCTGTTGTTCCATGGAGCTGCAAAGGAAACCTTGAGGGGATGGCAGAAGTTTTGAGTGTAGACATTTGGGTGCCTTGGGCCACTGGCCCAGTGGGACTGAGTAAGATTCCTCTCTGCCCCCACTGCTGACAGCAATGGCAGGTGACAGCGTCTCCCTGTGACCTCCTGCATGGGAGTCCCAGAAGCAGCTCCAGGGAGTTCCTCCAGGGACTTGTGCTGTCCAGTCCCTCAGCCTCTCATTACTCCTGAAGGGCTCATGGCAGAAGAGAAGGAAAAAGATATGAAATCCTCTAGGAATCTTGCACTTTTGGAATTCAACTTTTTCCTTCTCACTGCTTCATATGGGCCTGAGATGTTTTGTCAACACTCACCATGTGTCCCAAAATTATACACAGGCAGAAGGAGGCCCAGAGGTGATAACCCTACAAATGTTAGGTGATATTGGTTTCCTTTTTAATGTCCTTTTGATCTCTCCCTGGTAGATGCTTCATTCACACAGGGGTAAGGACTCCATACACACTGGGATGAGCATGAAAAATCTGCCACGATGCATCTCCTTGTGCAGTCACCTTTGTTTTGTCCTTTCTCTTCTGCTTTCTCTTCCCTATTTCTCTTGGGTGTCCTGTGAGGTGCAGAGAGCTTCTGCAGGTGTGGGGGATCCGGATGACGCTCAGGGGTGCCTGTGGGATCAGTCGCCAGCCCTGTGCTGCAGCCCTGATGCCTCACATTCCTTCCTGTAGCTGAGGCCCTGCACAAAGTGCTGAGAGACAGAGTTGTTTGCACCTTTTAAATAACATGTTGCTGTTGTGGGGGTTGTTTTAGGTAGGGGGTTTTGGGAAAAGCCAGAGTTTCAACAGTTCTTGCTCAGGGGTGGAATCTTCTGGGACATCCTGCTGCTTTTTTGAGGAATGTGTGAGGTGGAGTGGAGGGGGTGACAGAGAGGCCTAGATGGCAGAGGGGAAAATCAGCTCCAGAGTGCCAGTGCAGACTCTCAGTGCTGAACTGCCTGCTGCAGCTGACAAAGAAGGAAAATGCCCCAAAAACAGCCAGGTGGGACTGTGTCTCAGGGACAGGCACAGGGAGGTGACAAGAAACAGCAGCTTGGTCTGGTCTACAGCTTCTAGGAAGCAGTGCCAGGGGGGCATCATGTGCCAGAGATTTCAGAAAGGCTGTCTGCTTAAATGGCCACTCTGAAACCCCTCTATTCACCTCTTGGATTTGTGTAGGCTTTTGACAGCCACATCATCCTGTGGCAACCTTTTCCATAACTAAATTAAGTACTCCTTGAAAAGCACCTCCCATTGTTTGACTGAGCTGCCAGCCTGATAATCTCAGCAGGTGCTGCCTTGGTGGAGAGAAAAAAATAATCTTCTGCCTTTCAGGGAGCTGAAGGAGGAGGGACTCTACAACATCAAACACCTGGCTGGGTCCCATTCAGAGGTCCTGCTTTCCAGACTTCATGACATTTGCTTGGCAGTTACCAACGAGGTGAGAACATTGTTCTGAATTGTCCCACATACTTCATACATGGTGTGTAGAGCAGGTATGTGCTTGTTCATCTCCATGTGTGCTCAGGGTCTGCCTTCATTTCTGCTTTTAGACCTTCTATTTCTAATGTCTGTCAGCTATCTGTAGGATCTGTGGGTACATGTAGCTGTATTTACTGGTAAGTTGGGTATCTGACACTTGTCTTTGAGTGTGGTGCACTTATAATGCAATGTGCAAATGCAGAAACTGAGACACTAATGAGGTTATTTGCCAGAGTCCCAGTCTCTGCCCAAGCTGTAATTCAACACTGCAAATTGGTCTCTGGGTCTGAGCCTGTGTTTTCTGTTTCCTGGCTGAGTGCTTCAGCTGCTGGTGTTGTTTTTTGAACAGGAGCACCTGACTCTTCTATCTTTATTATTTGTGCTTTTATGATTTGAAAGCAGCCCTTGCTTCAGTTTTCTAGTCAAAGGGCTTAAAATCAAAGCTGTGAACATTTTAGAAGAGTTAAGTAGAACACTTGAATGAAATATTTTTTTTAGGCCTGCAGTAAGCAGGTCTGAGACCAGAAATTGGTGCCAGAGTAAAAGCCTTTCTGTACTTGTGCTCTCCTGCTCTTACTGTACTTTGATGTTTCTCTGGACACAGTGGGATGTGTTGTCATTTTCTGGGACTTCTGTTGAAGGCAACTGGTTTTCTTTTCAAGGTGATTCTTATGTTTCCCCTCATGACTTGTCCAGGTGGCCAACCTCCGTTCCAAGGTGTCCTACTCTGCAATTGTCACTCTGGGAGAGCTCTTTGTGACCTTGAAGAAGAACATGGACTCTGAGGTGGATGAGGTTGCTCGGGTCCTTCTGCAGATGGTGTCCAACTCCCCAGAATTTGTTCAGAAAGCAGCCAGTCAGACCCTGGGGATCATGGTGGAGAATGTGACTCCTGCACGAGCAATGACTGCTCTCATGGACATGGGAGTCAAGTAGGTTGTTCTTCTTTTAGTGATATTCTTCACCTTCTAGTGTGTGGGAGGGAGAAGGGATGAGACAGAGAATGGGAATGCTGAGAGGGAAGGGTCCTGTATGCTGCATCTTCTGTGAACTCAGTGACTTCATTCTCCAATCAACATCATTTCTCTCTTCTTGTCACCTGTTTCTGCCCTCCTGCAGCCTATTAGTTCTCAGAATCCCAGAATTTTAGAATATGGGGAGTTGGAAGGGGCCCATCAGGACCATTGAGTCCACTCCTGGCCTTGCACAGAACAACCCAAGGGTCACACCAAGTGCCTGAGATTGTTGTCCAAATGTTTCTTCAACTCTGTCAGGCTTGGTGCTGTGACCACTGCCCTGGGAGCCTGTTCCAGTGCCCAACCACCGTCTGGGTGAAAAACCTTTTTCCTGATACCCAAATGAAAGGTCCTCTGACTCAGCTTCCTGCTGCTTCCTGGAGTTCTCCCAGGCTGTCAGATTTTCCTAGCTGTGGTGACTGGTGGGGAAGTGAAAGTGCCTGCAAAGCCTGAGGATAGAGCCTTGTGCTTTTGTGGCAAGAGGGACAATTGCAATTGCAGCTGTGAGTGCTGTTTGGTATTTCACAGCACTAACCACAGGGGCCCTGGGAAAACCATGTCTCCTCATGATGCCATTAGCTTGAGAAAGGAGGAGGGTACTTGCTGAGGCGTGGAGCACATGGGAGACAATCTGCTGGGTGTGGCACAGCCTGCACAGCAGGTGCAGCTCCTGCCAAAAGGAGTCTTGTATGACTGTCCTGGCCATAGAACTCTACTTTCTATTCAAACTCATGTTTCATGTTAGCCTTGGGATGATGAATCCCTTTAAAGGCACCTTCACAGCCTGACTGCCATGGGACAGTTGAAGCAAATGCTGCCTTAAATATTGGTGCTGGGCCTGATAGTTCCCAAGAGACACTCTCTAGAACAGGACAGCCTGGCTAAACTGCCTGTCCCTCCTTTCCTCAGCTTTGGAATAGGGTAAAACATTCAGATGTATCCGTTGCCAAGCCTCACAGAAGAAACAGGCTGCATTGCTGGATATTCTGCAACTTCATGGCCCACAATGTGTTTTCCCTGCATTTGTTTCTTCCCAGAGGTCTGCAGATTTGGGGATCATGGGTGGAAAGAGCCTCAGTCCTGCTGCAGCTCTGTGTACTGGGTGCCCTCTGATGGGTCAGCATGAGTTATCTTTAATTTCTAAATCATTCATGTGTAATCTATTTCCTTAATCTTTCTCAGAGTAAATACTGTGAAAGGAGCTGAGTATCAGAGAGTGCAGGGAGACTGAATTCCTCCCTCTGCCTTGCAGGCAGTCCTTCTGTAGAATGCTAGCTTTGTGTTTACCTGAGTTCAGAACCTTCTAGCGGTGTCTAAAGTTGCAGGGAGAAGCCAGGCCTCCTTCCCCCAGCAAGGACAGGGAGCAGGCTCTGGCCAAGGCCTGTGCTGCTGCTGCTCCTTCTCCCTGTGCCCCAGGGTTTGCTCTCTCCTTCCCAGGAGCCGCCACGCCCAGGTGCGGAAGTGTGGGGCCGAGCTCCTCCTGTCCCTGATGGAGAGAATTGGAGTCACAAAGCTGGCAGGCACAGCCAGGGCTGAGAGGCTGGCACACGTGGCAGGGAAGCTTGCTCAGGACTGTCACCAGGACACAAGGTAATGATCTTCATTTCACCTCCTAAAACAGGAAAAGCCTTTTGTGCCTGGTTATAAAGGTAAAACCCCACAAGAGTGGAAACTAAAGGAAATATGAAGTTCCCTCACTGTGTGAATAAGGGTCGTAGAAGCATGGAATATGCTGAGTTGGAAGGGACCCATCAGGGTCATCCAGTCACACTCCTGGTCATATGCAGTGACCCCAAGAGTCACTGCATGTGCTTGAGAGCATTGTCCAAAGGCTTCTGGAGCTCTGTCAGCCTTGGTGCTTTGACCACTGCTCTGGCTTGCCTGGGCAAATGGCTGTACTGGGTAACCTGAGGTTGGCCAGCAGAAATGAGCATTGCCAACTTCCTGTGGCTTGAAGGATTCTTTACTGAGATCAAAAGAGCTCAGATGAGCCAGTCCAACAGTTTTGATTGTCTTTAGGTGCACAACACAAAGCCAAAGTGTTGGCTAATATTCATTACTGAAGGATCCCAAACATTTGTTTTTCATTAATTTAATACATTCCTATAAATATTTCAGGGGTCTTTAGCCAACATATTCAGTCTTTCTGAACTTGGTCTGCAGATTTCTAGAATGCTGTTATCTGTGGCTCAGTGACCTCCAAATTTCTTCTTGAAGAAAACTGTGGTTTCCCAGTGGCAAAATCAACCCAAACAACCAAAGTCCCCTTACTCTGATGATGAAATTCCCATTAATAGCTGCCAAGAACACCAGAGCAACTAGCTGCCCCTGTGCATGCATATAGTATAGAATAATCAATAGGATGCAGGAGGTGTTTTGTCCTGGCTTCCCTGCCAGTTAAAGAAAGGCAAATTATTGTGCAATGGCAGCAAGACACTGCTAATAGGCTCTGACAACAAAGCAGATGTGTTTTGCTTGTTCTCTGGGATCCTTTGATCCCACAGGAGCACACCCACAGTTTCAGAGTGAAATGGTATTTTTCTGTTGCCCCACATTCTCCTCTTGCCTCCTGTGTTCATCTGACAGCACTGTGCAGTGTCAAGTGGAGGCAAATCTCCTTCTTTGCTGAGTAGGTAATGCCTTCTTGTGCAAGGATTGCACATGATGAGTTTAAGGTATAAGCCTCTTCTGTTCACACTCTTCCTTTCTTTGTTCACTTTTCTTTCCTTTCCTCCCTCCCTCCCTCCCTTAGGCATTATGGACAGGAGATGGTGAAGATGTTGCTCAATCATCAAAAATTTAAAATGCTTTTGGAGCGATCTCTTTCCACCCATGACCTGGAAGATATTCTGACAAGAATGCAGAAGAAAGTAAGTGCTTGGCAGTAGAAATGGCTCCTTGGTGCAAGTATTGCCACTGCTAATATGAGATCAAACATCCCCAATCTGTCTTGATCTCATTCCTCTTCTACTGAATCATTTTTCTCCTGGGAATGAGATGTTAATCCTCAGCCTGTTCATCTGCAAACCACAAAGAAATTGATGTTATTAGGGAAAAAGTGGAGTTTGGAATATTTTCAATATCATTCACAAAGAAGAAAGGGAAAGAGAGCAAATGGGTTTACATTTAAGTGTAAGCCCCCACCATGCTCTCCCTCCTCTGTCCCCAGTAAAGCAATTAAGTGAGAATAGTGCTTCTGAAGAGAACAGAGTCTTTGCAAAAGATACTGGAAGTAGTAGTACTAAAAATTTCCAAATTTACAAAAGATGGCCAAGTCAATCCTAGTTACTACAGTTACAGTCTTTTGGGAATACTGCCCTGCTGTCAAGCTCTGTGGAACTGGAAAAATCTTGGTGAATTCAGCAGCATCCAGTGGAAACCCCTTTGTTTTTGTTTTTGTTTTTTGGGTTTTTTTTTTTTTTTTTTTTGTTTGTTTTTTTTGTGGGGGGGGCGGGGATTTTATTTTTTTTATCGACATTACAGAAGGGAGCATGCCTTTGTTCAGGCAGAGGGAGAGTGAGTGTTGAACCAAATCCTTCCAACACAATGGGCCAACCCCCAGAGAGTCCAGATTTTTCTGTTGCTTCTGTTGTTTACGAACACTTGTTGCCTGCCAGTTTGCATTATTCCCATTTATGCTGAAGACTAATGAATTTGGGATTTTAGACTGCTGCTCAGTCTAGTAGCACCCATAGCCTGCCTTGGGCTATTGAAAGCAAAGAGTTGGCATCACTGAATCCCTGGGCTGTTTCTATCTGCAAGTTAGGAAATGTTTCCCTAAGCCTTGGTAGCAGTGATCCTGGTTCTAACTTGTGTTTTAAACAGGGAATTTCCTATTTTATACTCTAAAGATTGATGGGGTTTCTCTATGTGTTTGTAGGGGATGGAAAACCAGAAGGCTGAATGCCCATCTGTCAAGGAGCTGGTGAAGAAGAGGAACGATGGCTCCAAGAAGCCCCAGGCCACATTGTCTTCTAGCAAACAGTACTGAGCACTTTATTCAGATGTGACAAAGCACATGACAAGCTGTACATGTCTCTTCCTCAGGAAAATCTTTCTGGCAGAGATGGCCAGTGACACAGATTGTTCTCTTTCCCTACAAATGCTCTATGATAAAAAAATGTCTACTTCTGCATTACACTGAACACAACTTCTTTGGAGGGGTTTTCACAACTGAGAGACAAAAAGACCCCATTGGTTGCAGCTCAGACGATCCAGTGCAGTGGCAAGGGCAGTGGTATGGAGGCTGTGACAGGGCCAAGTTTCTGCTGCCTGACTTGGGACAAGGAAATTCAACCAGGGCTTTTTTTTCATCTGAGTGGAGTCTTTTCCTGATGGGTGTTTTGATGAGAAGTCTCAGTCTAGAAGCAGGATGCCATTCCACAAAGATGCAGTTCTCATGCATGTGGTTTGGCCTGGCTGAATCATGGTTTTCTTACCCTGAAACAGTATCAAGTTTGAGTAGTAAGTAGCAATGCAATTCCTGATCAACTTCAGGCAACAGGTGTCTCAATGTGGACTTTTTGTCTTGATATTCCTGTCCTTCATCTGATTTGCTTGATGGAGACAGCATGTTTGGTTTATTTCATCCTGTGCTGCAATCAGCATTTAAGA
Source organism: Passer domesticus (assembly GCF_036417665.1). Classification (NCBI taxonomy): domain Eukaryota; kingdom Metazoa; phylum Chordata; class Aves; order Passeriformes; family Passeridae; genus Passer; species Passer domesticus. The sequence goes on from NW_026990164.1 coordinate 808,053, forward strand.
CAGGAATTTGGTCCTTGCTGTCTCTTCATGGCAGTTGCAGAGCTACTTGTACCTGTTCTCCTCTGATCACAGAGGGGATTTATTTAGCTCTGTCACGCTCAGCAGTGGCAGGAAAGTGACCACATGCCTCAGTAGCATAGCTAGCATCTTTCCATGCTCATGGAAGAGACAGGTTGATCCAGGAGAATTGTTCCCAGGGGGGTTGTTAAGCTGTGGATCTAGTCTCTAGGGAAGCAAATGAAATGTGAGCATAGTTCTGGGGTGTCTGGCTTCTGTTTTTATCTCTGTGACTGATTTTCTGAATCTTTCACATATGACCCTGTTCATCTGTTCAGATGCATCTGAGCTATTTTTGCAGATTGTCATGCCTGGTTGTAGAGACACTTCTCCAGAGTGATGAGTTTCCTTATTATGAGACAAAAACATCCCATATGAGGAGCCACTTAAACTTGGAAGTAGTGTGTCTCTTTCTCCACAAAGCAATGTGACCTGTGTGCCTTGACAGCCATCTGAAGATAGATCAGATGCATCTTATCCTTGCTTTTTCTGAGTGAGCACTGGTGAGAACGTTCCTTGCAGATTGTCTCCCAAAATGATTGTCATTAGGTCCACGTTGTTTTTCAGAGCCTCATGACTTTCCAGCTTGAAATCACATCATTAGAAAAGCTACTGAAGATGTTTTGCTCACAATTTACTGAAGGTATTATCACCAACAGGTCCTCATTTGGTTTTATTTTCCAGGGTGAAATCTACCTCTGATGGATGCCTCCTACACCGTGCACAAGCCCAGGTCACGTTACCTCCGGTTGAGGAAGAAACGGAGCTGCTCCAGAAGCTTTACAATCTCCTGGAGGCCAACGGGTTTCAGATGCGCATGGAAGGAGTGTCACTCCTCCAAGACCTGTGCAAAACCAGCCCCCAGCTCATCTCCACTAACATTGTCCAAGTATGTAGGGTATCTTCATTGCTCCTTTCCTTTAGCTCCTTTCCTAAGCCTGTAGCAGTAAAGTTAATTCAGTGTGTCTTGGCATTCCATCCTGGCTGTTTGGGACATGCTGGTCCCTCTTACCCAGACAAATTTAATGCAGGTCCAGGCTTCAGGACAAGTTATTTCAGTCCAGCTGTATACGTCTGGCAGGAGCCTATTGATGCTGTTCATCAGATGATGACAGAATTTTCTGCTGGTGTGACTGCTGCTCTCTCCTACTCCCAGCTGGGTTAAGTGAAGGCAATCCAGCCACTGAAAGCATGGCAATTATTCTCTAGACCAAAAATGGGTTTACCTAGGGAAGAGAAGATCAGACTGGGATGGTTTAAACCCAGGTTTTTTTTAAGAATACTTCCATATACTCCATCTAGTCTTGCACAGGCACAACTCTGGCTCTCATTTCCATCCTTGTTCCTATTCCTCTTGGTAAAGACAGTGCTCACCCTTCTTGGGGGGTCTTTTTTTCTCCTTGGAAAAGGAGGAAAACAGCTAAGGACTCATCTCTGCCATCTCCTCCCAGTAGCTGCTTTTCCCCTTTCTCCAAGAAAAGGTGCCTGATGATGTGTCTGTCAAGGGACTGAACCTGCTCTAATGAGGGCTGTACAGCTCATTAAATTCCAGAAGTCTACCTGTTACTTAGAGAAATGGTCTGCGTCCTGGAAGAGTTGATCAGAGTCCTGCACTTCTCCAGATACTGCCGCTGAGACAAACAAAAGAAAACTTAGATCTCCTCCAGCCGTAGTTTTGGCAAAATCCTAATTGCCCTCAGTACTTGAGGCAACTGTATAGAAAACCGGGCATTGTAAACATCTGCTTCCATACTTCTAAAGCAAAGGTAGTCTTTAGCATGAATAAATGGAATGGATTTAATGATTTACAGATGGAGTGAAATACCATAGGAACTCTTCTGTCCCCAACAAAACCTCTTAAAAACAGAAGAAAATCTTTCTAGCAGCATGAGGTTGCGCCACCATTCCAGTGAGTGGCCCACAGGAAAAGAGTGAAATTGTGCAAGCAAGTGCTGACCTGACAGAAAGGATCACTCTCATCTTTTACATTGCTGACTGCTACATCCACTCTTCAAACAAGGACATGTGAATCCAGCTTTCATGTTTGTTCTATTCACAGATTTTTGATTATTTTGTCCTGAGAATATCTGACAGCCACAAGAAAGTGAAGCAGAAGGCGCTGGACGTGCTGGCTGAAATCACAGGCGTCCTGAAAGATGCCTTGAACCCGGTGATCATTGGTTTGGTGGAAGGAATAACGAAGAACCTGAACTCCAAGGACCCCAGGGTTCGTGCCGCAGCTGTGAAAGCGCTGGAAGAATCCATTGCTCATTTAGGTAAGGCTGAGCCCTGGCATGGACTCTCCTCACCTGTGTCTCTGTCTCTCCGACACAAGAGAGTGCTGAGTGCCTTGATAGCTGCTGTTGTCTGTGGAAAGCTCCAGCTGGCATCCCCCAGAAGCTGTGCAGGTGCAGTCCTTATGCACCAGTCCCCCAACAGGCTTGAACGTGATCAGCATTTCCCAAAAGTCCCAGGAGCCCTTGGCTCTGTGCTGCCTGTCTGAAGAGCAAGTCCCAGACTACAGCTTTGCTACAGTTCAGAGGCAAAGGGGGTTTGGAGTTTGCTTGGGCCCCGTTTGACTTCCCAAATGAATAGCTTTGCTCTTGGCATGAAGGGAGAGTGACCCATCAGAGCTCCTGCAGAGCAGCCACCGGGAATGCTCTACATGATAGGCATTAGCTGCCTATTTACCCCTTTTCTTCTTTGTCTTCTATTTTCAAAGGGGAACTTAGGATTCCCCAAGTTCATTTCTTTATAACAAACAGGTATAAACCCAGCTGTCAATGATGCCCTGTTCCACATGTTGTTTTGCATGGGGCAAGATGTCTACAGCAGTTAGCTACATAGGCAAAGGCTGCTCTCAATTCCTTTGCCACACAGATTTATGTCAGCTCTGAAAATGCCACACTGAGGAAATATGCCTGAAAATAGGAGTGTTGAAGAGGCAGGTGTTCAAGGGGAGTTGCCACTTTCTCCTCCTCAGCTGCTCTGTGAACTCAGGAACTGCCTGACTCGGTGCCTTTCTGTGTCCCAAGTATGGGGTTCTTCCTTTTTGCTCTGGGATGCAAAACCATTTCACTACTTACATGTGACTGAACTCTTGATGTCCCTGATGGGAAATGTTTTAACATAGCTCCTGATACAGCAGACAACTTTGCATTTACAAATGTGAAAGGAGAGCTTTTCTTTTGCAATTTAAATCCCTGCCAAGCAGACTGGAAGGAAAGAAGAAAAGGATTCAAAAACCAGCAGAAATGTACTTTATTTTATAGAATGGGGTTGCCCCTACCCTTTCCCTCTGCACTGTCCTTTCTCCTATGGCCTCAGAAAAGTGAGCAGAAACATGTGTTTCACTTGTAGATAAAGTGTCACTGCTGAAGGAGTTCAGCTACCAGTGGAATCAACTGAGTGGCCAAGCTCTGCTGGATGTCACGGAGTGTATCACAGGTATGGCCTCCCCTTGTAAGCCAAGAGGTCTTCCCAGGGAGTATTTACAGGCAATGCCTGTGAGCAGACAGCAGAGTAGCTCCTCCAAACCAGGAGGTGCTGAGCTTGTCCCTCCTGCCCAGTGCCCAAGGCAGGTGTATTTGGCAGGTTTCCCTGGCTGCTGCAGAGCTGTGCAGCACCTGAGATGGGGACAGAGCTCGGCCTCGGGGCTGAGCTCCCACTGGGGCATCTCAGAACCCAGCTCCAGGAAAGGGAGGGACTCAAAATACCCCAGCTGGCTCCTCTCTTGGAAGCTCAGGGACATCTGTCATCTTTTAGGGAAAATGGTGGCAAATGCTGTTTCAGGGGATCAGTTTGTTTTGTCCTCACAGAACTCTTGTTTTTCTCTTGGAAAGCTTTGAGGCTGAACTGTGCAGAGCCTGGGGTCACAGCTTAGGTCAAAAGTCAACAGACGTATTAGAGGCAGGGATTTAGTGCAAGGCAGCCTTTGGGGGCAGAGGGGCAGAAGCAGAGTGCTGAGGCTCCCTGCCTGTGCTGTCAAAGTGGCACTGGACTGAGCATTTCAGGGTGTGCAAACAGTGTCTGCCTGTGTCAGCACTGTCCAAAATGTTACAAATGCAGCTGATAATTGATTCCTCAGAGGTGCTTGCTATGTCAGCAATAGCCAAGGAATGGGAAAATTATAATCCCAATATATACTAGAACAGACTATTGATAGCCTTGCTTTAACTGGGGCTAAAGCCACTGCTAATTAGGCCAATATCTTTGAATGCAAGGTTTAATACACTTTGTGTCTTCATTAGGAATCTCAAAAGGGCATGTTCAGCAATTGGGAATGTCAAAGGCCCTTTAAAGAGCTTTGAAAAAAGTAGATCTCCAGCAACAGGGAATTTAGTTTTACAGATCTTTTGATCTCTTTTTCAAATAAAGGAATGAAACATAAATTAGGACTACTTTAGAAAAAGTAGATGTTCTCTCTGAGATTCAGTAGGAAGAGACAGCTGTTCCTTACCTTCAATAGTCACCAATGTCTTTAATTGTATTTAAACTCAAATGAATTCCCATGTTAAAATGGGTATCATAACCCTTTTCCTGCTTAGCACAATTGGGGTTTGGGTACTTTCAGGAGCTGTTTTAATGTTGATGACTGCCAGTGGATTAAAAGCATAGAGAAAATGAAGTCTCTTCCACCACAGAATAATAAATGGCTACTAGATAACATTTTGCCTGATCAGAAAATAAGAATGGTCTCCAGAGCTTTTCAGGATTTGATCTTTCAGCCAAATCTGCCATGCAAGGAGCCTGTTGGTAGTAAATTTTTGTCTGTGTTTGACATAGTTTGGTTCAGAAAATGAGCAGAGAGCAGTTTTCAGAGACAATATGAGAAAATACTTGTGTTTTGGATGAATTTCAGTCCCTTGTGTAGCATTTTGCTCTCTCTATGCCCCTACTTCAGTGGACATTATAAGAAAAAATGCCATTAAGATTGGGAGGGGAAATGGCATTAAAATGTGGAGATGCTCAAATGCCATAGCAATGGGGTCTGGATAATTCTCTAAGGCACCCTGAGGTTTGAAACAGCTGCTTGTTGGAAGCCCCAGAAGCATTCTGCCAAAGACACCAGCTAGTCACTGATGTTTCCAATCCAACTGTCAAGCAGCAGCCATCTCTGGTGGGCTGGAGTTTTGAGGTGTGTTCTAATCCTGCCCTTTGCAGTGTGCCACTGAGCAAAGGGAAGAGCCAGATTAAACATGTGGCACTTGACATCAAAGTTATGAAAATGGAATCATCCCTTTTATTAGAAATCCCTCCATTTCTTCTCTATGGTGCATTTCCAAATCTTCAGTGTGGGTTTAGACAACTTCTTAATGGAAATAAAAAGCAACTGGACATTTCATTCATTGCTCATGCAGAAAGTGATTGTGCAATAATTTAGTAAAGGTACAAAGTCTGCCACAGGGACAAGGCTGTGGTTGGAGAAATTAGTCCTGAGGGGTTGGTGGTTCTGTTTCCAGGATGATCAGCTGCTTTGCCCGTTTCTGGATCATGGGGCTCTGTGCTATTTTGCTGATCTTAGCCAGAAGGCTTCCAATTAGCAAGAGCAGAGGTAGATCCCTGTTTGCATTAGGCTGGTGGTTGAGAAGCTGTGTCTCTCTCCCGGCAGTGCTTGTGGAGTGGGTTTATGCCAGGAGCCCTGAAGTGGTCCAGCACGACGCCCTGCCCGTGCTCTGGTCCTTCCTGGAGAACAAGGCGCTGCCGGTGCGAAGCGCCAATGTCCGCACTGTGGCCACCAAGCTTGCCTATGCCCTCTACAAGGTGATGGGCACCAAGCTGAAGAGATGTGCTGCCAGCCAGCCTCCACATGTGCGGGAAAACCTCTCCAAAATGTTGGGCTGGTGAAGGCATGATGTTCTCCAGAGAGATGACAACGTGCTGAGTTGGACACCTCCAGATCTGCCTTGTTAGCTGTGCCAAAAGAGACCAAATGCTAAGGAAGGGTGTGCACCTGCCCCCTCTCTCTCCATCGCCCTTCCTAGTCATGGCATGGGGAGCCTGAAGCAACTCCAGACTGAGGAAAAGGTGAAGGCTGATCATGGCTCAGCCTCACACAGAGGTGAGGGGGTAGAGCTGGGCCAATCTCAGGTGGGAGGAAGGGTCTTGTGGCAGCCCAGAGAGCCTGTGCACATTCTCAGTGAACAGCTGTGCCTGCATGTGCCCCTGCAATGAGCTGTGCTGCTGCCAGTGCCTGTGGAGCTGGAGGGCTGCTCAGCTGTGGGGCAGGCAGAGGAGCAGGAGGGTGCATGTGCAGCTGAGCCATTGCTGGAGAGCACAGGGCTCTGGGCTCCCTGCTGTCCCAGGGCAGCCCAGAGGCCAGGGTGCTCCTGTGGCATTCCTGTGGAAGTGGGCCAGGGTTTTCCCTTGGCCTGCCTCAAGTATCTGCCAGCAGGAGCATGTTTCCCTGTGCAGCTCTTTAGAAGTTTGCAGGAAGTCTGTCCCATGAGATATGGAATTTAGCTGCTTTAGGTTTGCATTGTGGCCCCTGTTAAACTTTGTGTCTCCATTTTGCAGATCGGACTGGTTACAGTCTTACCGAGAAGGTTCCTCTGGACAATTCCCATGGTGCCTTACCCAGAAAGTCCTTGCCTGCTGTACAGAAGAGATCTCTTTCCTCCAAGCTCAGGAAAAAGCTGCTGCCTGAATGAAGAGTGTTTGAAGAATAGGATTTATATGTTAGGTTTTGTAGTAGATGTACATATGTTCTGATCCTTAGATGTAGTTTTGAATAAATGTGTTTTGATTGTACCTTTAAATCTTGATTACATATTTTTAATTTTGATGATGAAAAAAAATAAATTAATTAATTAAATTTAAATAAACCAGGAGGAGAATGTGAGACCAGGTCCTGCTAGCCTAGAGATTATGGGAGTGCAGCTCACTCAATGAGCCAGGGTCCCACCACATCCTTTCCTCCTCACTGGGCCTCTCCTCTTCCTCTTTGGCCATGTTTTCTTGGTGTCATTTGTGCTGCTCTTTGCTACTTGATATTACGACAGGGCCACCTGTTGACTTGTTTGGAGGACAATGGATCCAAAAGATCCTGTATAGTCAAAAGATTTCTACCTAGGTGTGTTCTGTGCTCAGAAAAGGCCAGAGAAAAGAAACAAAGAGAAGAGTGTCCAAACCCCAAAGCTTTGCTCCTTTGCAGTCTCACACAGATCTGGCTCACAGGTGTCTTCAATCACAATTTCATAGGTAAGAAGAATTCGTGTCTTTCACTGGGAAAAGATGCACTGCTTTGGAAAAGTCTCTTTATGTATATTTACCCAGGACAGCAGCCCAGCTGTGTTGTTTGCACCTTGTTTGCAGAAGGATGAGTGCACTGGGAGGCCAATAACAAGTGACAAGGGTTCCTCAAATCTGTACCGCAGCCTGGGTGCCATTCAGCCCAGAGCTAGGGGACAATTTGTTCATCATGGAACAGTGCTTGCCACTGAAATGAATTCCTGCACAGCTGGAAGAAGCAATTCTGGATGCAGCTCCAGCTGTTAGTGGGCTGCATGATCATTGATAATGCTGCCTTTCCAGAAATTATTCCACAGTTTTCTTTCATAGGCATTTAAAGCTTTTGAACTTCACATTTCACTTTGCTTTGCCTTAGGGAAAAACACTTCTAGGCCCAGTGCAAAATGTAACCTTTTGCCAGCAAAGTTCTCATGGTTGCCACCTTCTGATGTTACAGAAGAAACGACATGGGAATTGTGTTAATTAGGCTTTCTGAAAGAAAAACTCTATGTCACCTGGCTGCATGTGTTTGTTTAGCTATGGGTCTAGTCCTGGCCTAGTAAAGCCCAGGCAGGGTGGCATGTTGGCGGGAAAACTAGCCCGTGAGCTTGTGGGGTTGCCATCACCAGCAGAGTGAATGTGGCCTTTGGGGATTTCTCTGGAGACAAAATTAGGGACCTACTCCATGCCTCAATATTCTCTTACATCTTTCTAAAATATCCTAGAAAAGGCAGTGAAACTTCACATCTCCTTGCACAGCCACTGTTTGAATTGGGGCATTTTTGTCCCTCCCCAAAGTCATTGCTCTTGCACACCAGAAACATGAACATCCACCAACAGGAATGATGCACGGTCCTCCTGCTGCTGCTTCAGAGCACTGGGAAGTGCAGACCTGGGTATGACCACCATGAACACTCAATTAGCATTTCATGCTCCTTCAAGCTATCCAGATCTCAGGGCTTTTTGTTTCAAAGCAGCCACTGTACTGGCTCTAGGGAAGAACAGGAAATGGGAAGCAGCAACTGCCAGCCTTGCAAGGGTGTAGGGGAAAACCACAAGTGTCTGCATCAAAAGATGAATGGGAAGTGTGTAATTGCCAAAAGCCAAAGCCTCATTAGGATAGCAGGATCAGGTCTTTACTGCATGCTTGCATGAAGATCATTTGGGACCTCCTTTTTTGTATCTCATGCAGAAAAGGAGCTCTTAATAATACCATAGTACTTAAAAGCGCATTGGGATGTAGCTCTGTAGTGGTTCTCAATGAAGCAGTCTGCCTGCTTTGTCACTGCCAGCCCTGGTGAGCCTGCGAGGGATCCTAGTGTATCCCATGCCTGCTTTGCCTCCAAGCAAAGCTTGCGTTTCCTTCTTAGTGTAGAGTAAATAGAAGAGTAATAAAATGGACAATTAAACTGACCACTTTGGAGGATATGCTCATGCTTTCACATGTCAGTTCTGTACCTCATGCTCCCAAGGCCTGTTACTCATTATGGAATATTTTAATAAAAAACCTCAGTTCTCCTGTTGCATCTGAATAAAATTGCATAAAATCATAGAGAATTCTGCTGGCAGGAGCAAGACAAGAGCCTTCCAACACTCACTTGCAGCAGTCCTCGATTTTTGCAGCCCATTGTGAAAAGCTGCTGTAGACTGAGTGTTTGGAGTTGGTTTGGGCCTTTATGAAAGAGATGTGGAACAGAGTGCAGGGCTCTCCTAGCAGAAAACTGTTTGTCCAAGCCCAGGGACATGGTGCTGGCAGAAGCGGAGCAGCCCTGCTCCCAGCCCAAGAGTCTGTGAGCTGAGCCACGCCAGGGAGAAAAGGCACTGAGGGGCTCCAGCCCAGCTGCTTCACCTGCTGTGACTGTTCCATGGAGCTCTGCCACTGGCAGAAAGTCGATGCCAGACAAGCCACCGAGCTTTCATCAGCTGCTAGAACTACTCCATGACAGCTCCTGTTCTTCCTGAGAGAGATCCCGGCTCCACCTTGTAACACGTGTCATAGGGGGATCTGTTTGTTAATAAACTGTTGGGGTTTTTTTCCACTTTCATCTATTAGTAATAATTTCCTATTCCTGGAAAGGGATTGTTAGAACGGTTTAGAGGAGACGACTTATTGCACAGTATCCTGTTTTAAGTTGTCTCAAACTCTGTGAGACAGATGGCTTCACATAGGAGCATCCCCAAGGCTGCTGAGGGAAAGGCAGAGAGGAAGACAAACTGAGTATTTCTCAGGGAAATTCCTTGACACCAAACCAACCTGAGTTGTCAAACAGTGGACCTGCCATTTGGAGACAGGGGGAAACCTTTCAGTGTGTTTGGTCCAGGCTGGGTTATGCTCAAGGCAAAGGTGTGTCAGTGCACTTGATTCCTTCTCTCCTCATTGTGGCCAGCACGCACAGAAGCCCAGAGCTCCTCCAGAAACCATCACAGCACTCAGTGAGAGAAAACTTGTGCCCAGTTCTCACCGAGAACTGTGGTGCCCAGCATTCCACCGCACTGGAAAGAGGAACTGTTCCAGCTCTTTTAGAAGGAGCTAAGGAAGTTTGGCCTTCAGATCGGCTCCTTCCTAGCTCTTGATTTGCTGCCCTGGGTAAGCTGCTGCTTGTGGCAGCACTTGTTTCACAGCTGACAGCCCTGCTCTGATGGCGAGCAGCCATTGCAGGAGCTTTTGCTGGTGACATTGAACATTTCAGATCTTCCTGAGGAAAGCTCAGGGCAGAACTTGTCAAAGGAGCATTGCCTGGGCCATGCTTTTAACATTATATCTTTCCTCCACTGGCATTCATGTCCAGAGGCCTGTGACCCCAAGTGGGCTGCTGCCTCCTAAAATCCCAAATGCCACAGGATGTCTCCCAGGCCCAAGCTGCCAGCACCTCCAACTCGGGCTGCCCTGGCAGTGCCAAGTGCCTCTTGCAAAGTGACACCATGAAACTGGGGTGGTGAGTTTTGTTTCCAATGGAAAATGGCCTGCGTTCAGCCAAGGGGCCTGTGACCCCAACTAGTCTGCTGCCTCCTGAAATCCCAGACGGCGCAGGATGTCTCCCAGAGGCAACCTGGTACCACCTAAAGCTCAGGCTGCCCTGGCAGTGGGAAGCACCTCCTGGAAAGGACATCAGGAAACTGGCCTGGTCAGTTTTGTTGCCCATGAAAAACGGCTGGCGTTCGTGTCCAGGGACCTGCATCCAGCCCAGGGGCCTGTGGCCCCCCATGGCCTGCCACCTCCTAAAATTCCAAATTGAGTGGGATGGGGACTGTGCTGCAACAACTCCCCTGGGCCCTGGAGTCTCAGACCTCAGGCAGGCACTGATGACCAACAGGGAAAGGCAGGCAACAGGATGCTTCTTGCTTTAGCAAAAGCCTCGATCCTTTATTGTGCCAGCGACCAAGACAAGAAACAAGGGGGTAGTCATGGGTTTTATATGACAGGCTAGGGGTGGCATTTAGGGTCAGGGTCCAATAGCAGAAGGAGCAGGGGACCGCAAATGGGTGGATCCAGGAGGACAACCAATGGAAAAAACCAAGGTGAGGACATTGCAGTAGAATTGAAACCAATGGGGGTACAGGAAAGGAAGAACATTCTGGAGCCATTCCTTCTTTGACAAGATGGAGTGGAATGCCTTTTTCCGGACTTCCAGGGACATGCCCCACAGGGTGGAGGGGTGGAATCTTCTTTAAATCACACCCCTCAACCCATGCTGTCTGTCTGGGTAGAATCCCTGCCACCTGGGGCGGGGGCACTACACAACTCCCCCTTTTTTATTTCTTTTAGAAACAGGAGAACAATCTTTAAGTTATGGCCCCAGAATACTCTTCAACTTAAATTCCTTCATACTTATGGAGTAACTTCTAGAGGCATTAGGACAACTCATAAAGGGATTCCCGGGGACATAAGAATGAACAGTGAAACACTATTAACAAGTAAATGACAATTATAGAACTGATAATTTTAGCTAAACTTCAGACAATAAACAATCTTAATGGAAAGATTAAACATGAAAGGGGTACATACAAGAAAATAATTTTGACATATGTAAAGATTGAAAGGTATAGGTAAGAAAATAAGTTTAACGTAATAATCAAAGTAACACTTAAGGAAAGTCTTTTCTTTCATTTCTTTGTTCTCAACTTAATGCCATTAATCTAAGTAAACTAGTCCTTTTTTCTCACTCTCACTGTCTCTCTTTTCTTTTTCCTTTTTTTCCTCTTTCTCTTCCCTTTAAGTCTTTCAAGTATTCTATACTATCACTCCTTGTCTTACAATCAGAACTCCCACGGCTGCTGGGCACTTTTTTTGTGCCACATCCCTTACTTCTCCTTCTGGCCAGCTGTGCTGTCAGGCTGTGATATTGAATTTTAAGGCAGCACAGGCACTGGCTTTCTCTCTCTCCTGGGGAGTAGGGGGTGGCTCAATGCTTTTCAGGGCTGTTCCACTTTTTCATCTTACAAGGCCTTCACCTCCCCTCCTTTGCCTGAAGCTCCGGCCTACTTCACCCAGCCGCAAGGCTTCGCCTCCCCCACCCAGCCCTGGCTGGGTAGGGAAGGTCTGACTTGCTTCACGGACTGGGACCAAGAAAGTTCTCTTAGGAGTTCTCTGCTCTTTTCACCCCTGGTGTTCTCAAAGGCACTCCATACCTTCAGTGGCCAAGCTAAGTGCCAATATTCAAATCTAAGCACTGATTGCTTTAATCACAGCTTCCCAAAAAAACTCACTTCCTTCTTACCCTATGACAGACACATACTTTTACAATATGATATTGTCTTTCTGCGGGGTTCCTTGCAGAAAGGACAATAGACAGGGTATAAAGAGTGCATTCTAAAAACTCGATTTTTCCAATTAATTAAAATAGAGGCATTTAAAGATTTAACATGAATAATGGGAGTTAGGATTGTTTCTGTCATATTAAATTCTTGTAACTTTAGTTGAGAACTATTTACATTTTTGTATATATTAAAATTGAAAGAGATAATAACAGTCTGTAAAAACTAAATCAACTTTAACCAACAAAAGAATAATACTGGTATTGAATAGCTTACATCACTTCAATTAATACTATTAAATCAAGTTACTCCTTTTTAATGAAGACTGGGGAGCTGTAAAAGGTTAATCAAACAAACACATCTTCAAGGTGATCTAGAACTTGGTTAAACTTAAAATTATCTAAATACAACTGAAAATATATTTACCAGGAAGGAGGAATAAAAGGGGAAGTGTTATGATTTCTATAGAAAACTTGTACAGTTACATTAATTTGCTGTCTGGAGCAGGCTTGGTGATGATTTCTCCTCTGCTGGCGGCGCTTGGGAGCTCTAGGTGTCAAACTTTGTTGAATGCAGTTTGCCACAGCATGCTGGAGATGCCTGCCACTGCAATCCATGGCGGTGGTCACTGGCGCAGGCACAAATTCATTGAATATGAAGTTTCTTTGGGGAGTCCAGATGGCAATGGCTGCATTTAAAGGAGGCTCTCGACACTGGAACACATGTCCCAAACTGTCTGATGGATCAGCCTGGCTTTAGAGGGGCTGTATGGTGCTGGTGGAGGCAACTAAGGGGGAGACCCTCTCAGGAGAGAGAGTGGAAGCCCTGATGTTGTATGTTGGGTAACTGTAGCAAGTTGTCTGGGGGTCCAGTCAGGGGGTTATGGGCGCCACCATTTTGGCGGAGTAAAAAAAAGAATGGTTTCCAGAGCGGGGTCTCTGGTTCCATCTTCCCTAGAAGAGGCGTGCCCTATGATGGAACGGTCAGAGCCTCCAGAGATGGTGCATTCGGGAGAAGAGGCAGAGCCAGAGGCGAGATCAGAGCCAGGAAGAGAAGGTGAAGAGCTGGAAAACAGTTTCAAGGTGGTGTGACCATTACCATCTTGAAAAGGAGGGTCTGGGATGGCATGGCCAACACTACTCCAGATCAGGGACTGGGGAGGGTATGGGAAAATCAGAGAGGGGCAGAATAAGGGGAGCTTCACAGAAGCTAGAAGGGGTTTTATGGGAGACATGACCAAAGGCAGGAGGCCTCCATGTGCTGCATGATGGTGTAAGGTCTCTTGGATGGCAGAGGACATGGGCAGCAATTCAGGTGCCATAGTGAGTGTTCTTCACACAAACTAGGTCCCAAAAGTTGATGGTAAATATGGAGTCTTGCAGATGCACCAGGAAAAGTGTTGTAAAGCCACCAAACAATTCTTTTCAGATCCCATTTAGAAAACTCTGTCCCTTAAGAATCTAAAAATAAATTAAAATGTTTATAAATGACCTGTTCTTCCTTTGTAATTATTGTTCCCATCTTTATCTTTGTCCCTGTAAACCTTCCCCCACGCAACACTAGGACTGGGGGTTCCTGCAATCTTGGCCTGAAAGCTCTTGGGGATGAGACCTGGGTCTTCTTTATAAAATTGTCCTAGCTTGACAGCACTTTTAAAAAAAAGACTTACGGGGCTGTTGGTCTTGACCCGCTCTCTGCTGCCTCTGATGCTCAGCTCTTCTCCTTTCTTACCAAGGGGAGTGTGTCTGGTACGCTGGCAATCAATGATCATCAGGGCCTCAGGGCCCTTAGCATTGCTGCCTCACGTTGGGCACCACTTGTCGTGGTGGGTGGCTGTCTAGAGTACCTTCCCAAAGAAGTGTCTTGGAAAAGACTCCTCAGGAGCACAAGGCACGACTGCGCTCATGCTGGGTGATTTCTGCTCTTCTGAGATCCAGGCGACGCAGAAAGAGAGATGGGGTCTTTGTGTGGGGTTCCAAGGAGAGCCTTCATTGAGCTTCTTCTTCAGGAAAGTCTGGGGACTAGGAGCCACTCAGGCAGGGAAAGCACAGCTTTATATAGGGTTCTTGAGGGGCGGGACAGTACACCAGGGCCAATGGGATGAGGGCAGAGGGGTGGAGAGAGTGGGAAGGGCCAATGGGATACATTGAATCTGCATATCACAGCAAGGCATGCTGGAAGAAGCCTTTCTTCTCACCTTGACAAGAGTGGTTATTGCTTGAGGGGTTTTCCATCCAGGGGACAGTTGTAGACTTTTACCTGTTGGCCCACTGGCCTTCACAACTCCACTACCTTTATTCATTAAAAAGGCTTCTCCCATGGCTTTTTTACAACAGCGTAAAAACCATGAAAATGTAAGCAAAACAAAAAAAAATTACAATTAAAATCCACAAAATGTTTTTAACTACATGTCCTGAGTTGACTATATAATGCTTTTATCCCCAATCATCTTGTTCTGTTTATACCAAATAATAAGTTTTACACCTTTAAGACTCTCCCAGACAGTGAAGAGGGGAGGGAAGAAGCGCACAGTTTGTTTTCAGACTGCTCTCACTCCTCCACATTCCTGCTCCTGAACTGTGTTGTCTGCGGATGGACAAACAACCGGACAGAACTCCTTTTTCCTTTTTTTTTTTTTTTTTACTTTTAGTTAGTTTTAGCTAGCTGAGGCAAAGAAGTTCCCTAGACTGTATTTTTTTTTCCTTTTTTCTTAGACCTGTTCAAGCCTACTCTAGACTGAACACCCAAAAGAACACCAACAGCTCCACCTGTGGCCCCCCTGGCCGGGCCTGGGCCACGGCATTTGCCTGGGCCACGGCATTTCCAGCACCAGAGAGACTGATCAAAGACTGAGTGAGCCGAGCTGCAACTCGGGGAGGGGACTGTTCTGAGTTTGCTTTTTTTTTTGGAGCAGTGAGAAGTTTTATTGTTTAATATTGTTTGGGTTCCATTGTTTAATAAACAGGTTTCTTTCCACTTTTTCTCCAAAGAAATATTTTCTCCCGAACCAGTTAGAAAAAAGAAAGGCAATTGAATCTGCTTTTGTAGAGAAGCCCCTTTAAGAGTTATCTCCCAAACTTGCCCTAAACCAAGACAAATACAGTTAGTGGCGCCCAACGTGCGGCTTGAGAAAGTAGAAAAAAACCCTTTATTGATCGCAGGTTGGTTATGCTTGCTGTGTACTAAGTTAAAGTACCCAGTAGCCATGTTGTTTGAATTTGTAATGTCTCTTGGGGAGGCCTTTATGTGGCTCTGGTCTCTAGACCTTTTTGAGGTTTCAATACCTTTCTGGTCACTAAAATTATTGTCCCTATCATGTAGTTTTTGCAGTAAAAAGACACGGATTAGATTAGCTATTGTGCTGGCCTTGGTGATAATGCTTTATAGGGCATTTACAAAGATACTGGCGTCTGTTTATGATATGTGTGGTTTATGGTTTCTTTGTCCTACCCTGCATCCCAGTTCTAACAGTATGTTTTGAGAATTTATTAGTAATTACACCCAGCTAGTTAGAGGAGGAGCGGGGAATGAGGCTTTCCAGCCTTTCCTTTCCTTCTTCTCCTTTGAATCTGTTACGTCACTTTTGGAGAATGTTCAGTTTCCCCTGAATGTTAAAGACACCATCTTTCTGGTATTTAATCTGGTAAGCTTCCTCTATATGGTCTACAGCTTCTCTAGAATGAGGGCTGAGATGTCTAGAAGGGCTGATGAGACCCCTGACCCAGAAGTAGACCCACATGTGGAGAATCCTGAGTGGGGTGGAGAATGGGAAAATATGGGCCAAATCCTGAAAGAATTCTCTGACCCTATAGTCTGGGACTTTCCCCATGAACAAATTCAGAACCCAGCTACGGTGAAGAAATATCTGAAAGAGAAATATCATAATGACCCTAAGGAGAAAAAGATCATTGCAGTGAGCTAAGCCCTAGCATATGCTTATCACACACTGCTAGATACTCTAGGGCAGCAGACAGAAGAAAGAGGGCAGAGAGATACATCAAGAGCTATCCCAGTCACTCAGGCTCCAGCCAACACCCCAGGCTCAAAGCCAGCAGTTAAACCAGACAATAAGCCTCAACCAATGGCTGTTGCTACTAGCACTAGAAGTGGGAAGTGCACAGACAAGACCGATCGACCAGTGGATGATGATGATGATGATGATGATGATGCAGGAGAAGGACCCTCAACATTTCCTGACATAAAATCAGGAGTCAAAGCAACTGGCACAAGATCAGAAGCCAATATTGAGTCCTTCTCCCTGAAGGACCTGCGTGGCCTAAGGAAGGATTACACCCGACCATCTGATGAATCCAGAATTAGCTGGTTAGTCTGTCTTTGGGATGCTGCAGCCGAGGCTACAATTCTGGATGGCACTGAAGCGAGGCATTTGGGATCCCTGTCACATGATCCTGTCATCGACCAAGGCATGATGAGGGGGGCTAACCCTCACAGCTTCTGGGCACGGGTCTTGGACAGTGTAGCGCAAAGATACCTGTGTGCCGATGATCTCTACATGCAGCAAACACAGTGGAAGACCACAGAACAAGGGATTCAATGCCTGAGAGAAATGGCAGTGGCTGAGATTATCTTCTCAGATGACATAACAACTAGGAATCCAGACTTGGTACCATGCACATCTGTGATGTGGCGAAAACTGGTACGACTTGGGCCACACGAATATGCTTCTGCTCTAGCTATCATGAAGTGGGATGACAGGGATGAGACCATGCTTAACATGGCAAAGAAGCTCCGAGCTTATGCAGATGCTGTACACGGCCCAACACATGCCAGAATCGCAGCAGTGGAAACACGTCTGCAGAGATTAGAGGATAAGATAGAGGAGAATCATAAGAAGCTCAGACAGGAGATTAAAGAAGACCTTCTCCAAATCTCAGCAGTACAGATCAAAAGTTCTGGTACCCAACACAGACGTTCCCCAGATAGAGAGAGAAAGTACACCCCACCAGCTGAGCTGTGGTTTTTCCTGCGCGATTATAGAAAAAACTTGAGGCTGTGGGATGGAAAATCCACCGCTGCTCTGGCCCGAAAGGTGCATGAATTGAAAGAAGACAGAGCTCAGAGAAGAAGTTCCACCACAAGAAAAGCAACTCCAGTTGCCCATAGCCGAACTGCCAGGTATGATGATGATGATGACATATCCGATCCCCTTGAAGGAACCTCTAAGATATATGCCCAAGAAAAGAAAGATAACCAAGCTTAGAAGAGCCCTGCCTCTAACCAGGTAGAGGCTAAGGAAAATCGTGTTTTCTGGACAGTGTAGATTCGTTAGCCTGGCACATCAGAACCACAAGAGTATAAAGCTTTAGTCCACACTAGTGCACAGTGTACCTTAATTCCATCAAGACATGTAAGGACAGAATCCGTTTCTATCACTGGTGTAATAGGGAGATCACAAGACTTCACTTTAGTAGAAGCTGATGTGAGCTTGACTAGAAATGAGTAGAAGAAACATCCTATTGTGACTGGCCCAGAAGCCCCATGTATTTTGGGCATAAATTATCTCCAAAGTAGGTATTTCAAAGACCCAAAAAGACTGAAGTAGGCATTTAAGATAGTAGCTGTAGTGACAGAGGGCGTCCAGCAATTGAATACCTTGCCTAGACTATCTGAGAATCCATCTACAATAGAGCCTCTGAAGAGAAAAGAGCAACAGATACCGATTGCCACTTCCACAGTGCATCGTCGACAGTATAAAACCACTCAAGATGCTATGATTCCCATCCATAAGATGATCTGAAAGCTGGAGAGCCAAGGGGTAGTCAGCAAAACCCACTCACCCTTCAACAGCCCCATCTGGCCTGTGTGTAAATCTGAAGGAGAATGGAGACTGACGGTGGACTACCGTGCATTGAATGAAGTGACTCCACCACTGAGCGCTGCTGTGCCAGACATATTAGAGCTCCAGTACGAGCTTGAGTCCAAGGCAGCAAAGTGGTATGCCACTATTGATATTGCCAATGCATTTTTCTCCATTCCGCTGGCAGCAGAATGCAGGCCTCAGTTTGCCTTCACCTAGAGAGGTGTGCAGTACACTTGGAACCGACTGCCCCAGGGGTGGAAGCACAGTCCTACCATCTGCCATGGACTGATCCAGAGTACACTAGAAAAGGGTGAAGCTCCAGAACATCTGCAATATATTGATGACATCATTGTATGGGGGAAGACAGCAGCAGAAGTGTTTGAGAAAGGACAAAAAATCATCCAGATTCTCTTAAAAGCTGGCTTTGCCATCAAGAAGAGCAAAGTCAAGGGACCTGCTCAAGAAATCCAGTTTCTGGGAGTGAAGTGGCAAGACGGACGGCGTCAGATTCCCACTGATGTCATCAACAAGATCACAGCAATGTCTCCACCATTCAACAAGAAGGAAACACAAGCTTTCCTAGGCACCATTGGTTTTTGGAGAATGCACATTCCTGAGTACAGTCAGATCGTGAGCCCTCTCTATCTAGTCACCTGTAAGAAGAACACTTTCCACTGGGGCCCTGAACAGCAGCAAGCCTTCGTCCAGATTAAGCAGGAGATCGCTCATGCAGTAGCCCTTAGCCCAGTCAAGACAAAACCAGATGTGAAAAATATGCTCTACTCTGCAGCCGGGAACCATGGTTTGTCCTGGAACCTGTGGCAGAAGGTGCCTAGGGAGACTCGAGGCCAACCACTAAGATTTTGGAGTGGAAGCTACAGAGGGTCTGAAGCCAACAATACTCCAACAAAAAAAGAATTTTTAGCAGCCTATGAAGGAGTCCAAGCTGCCTCAAAAGTAATAAGCACTGAAGCACAACTCCTCCTGGCACCCCGACTACCAGTACTGGGGTGGATGTTCAAAGCAAAGGTTCCCTCTACCCACCATACCACCAGTGCTACATGGAATAAGTAGATTGCTCTCATAACACAGCGTGCCCGTATTGGAAAGCTGAACAACCCTGGGATTCTGGAAATAATTACAAACTAGCCAGAAGGTAAAAACTTCAGTCTCACTGATGAAGAAGAACAAGAAGTGACACGTGCTGAAAAAGCTCCACCATATAACCAATTGCCAGTGGAAGAAACACAATATGCTCTTTTTACTGATGGTTCCTGTCTCATGGTAAGAATGAATCAGAAGTAGAAAGCAGCCGTATGGAGCCCCACACAACAAGTTGCAGAGACAACTGAAAGAAAAAGTAGATCAGGCCAACTTGCTGAACTCAAAGCTGTTCAACTGGCCTTAGACATTGCTGAAAGAGAGAGGTGGCCAAAGCTCTACCTCTACACTAATTCATAGATAGTAGCCAGTGCTCTGTGGGGATGGCTGGAGAGGTGGAAAGAGGCTAATTGGCAGCGTAGAGGAAAACCAGTTTGGGCTGTTGAAGAGTGGAAAGACATCGCTACCAGGGTAGGGAGGCTACCTGTGAAGGTCCGCCATGTAGATGCCCATGTCCCCAAGAGTAGAGCCAATGAGGAGCACCAAAACAATGAGCAGGTAGACCAGGCTGCAAAGATAGGGGTGTCCAAGATAGACCTAGATTGGGAGCACAAGGGAGAGTTATTCCTAGCTCGAGGGGCCCATGATGCCTCAGGTCATCAGGGTAGAGATGCCACCTATAAGTGGGCACGAGACCGAGGGGTGGATTTAACCATGGACAGTATTTCTCAGGTTATCCACGACTGTGAGACGTGTGCTGCCATCAAACAGGCCAAGAGGGTGAAGCCCCTATGGTATGGTGGGCGGTGGTCCAAGTACAAGTATGGCGAGGCCTGGCAGATTGACTACATCACACTGCCCCAGACACGCCAAGGCAAGCGCTACGTGCTCACAATGGTAGAAGCCACCACAGGGTGGTTGGAGACCTACCCTGTGCCTCATGCTACTGCCCAGAACACCATCCTGCACCTGGAAAAGCAAGTCCTGTGGAGACATGGTACCCCTGAGAGGATTGAGTCAGACAACGGGACTCATTTCAAGAACAGCCTTATCAGCACCTGGGCCAGAGAATATGGCATTGAGTGGGTGTACCATATCCCCTACCATGCACCAGCTTCGGGAAAAGTGGAAAGGTAAAATGGGCTGCTAAAAACCACCTTAAAAGCCTTAGGTGAGGGATCTTTCAAAAATTGGGAGCAGCATCTGGCAACGGCCACCTGGTTAGTTAATACCCGTGGCTCTACTAACCGAGTGGGCCCTGCCCAATCAGAGCCTTTGCACAGAGTAGATGGAGACAAAGTCCCAGTGGTACATGTCAGGGGTTTGTTAGGGAAGACAGTTTGGATCAATCCTGCCTCGAGTACAGACAAACCCATTCGCGGGTTTGTTTTTGCTCAGGGACCAGGGTGCACATGGTGGATAATGCAAAAATGGAAGAACACGATGTGTACCTCAGGGAGATCTGATTGTTGGGTGAGAACCATGTATAAATATCACTGTTTGCTGAATGTTGCCACCATTGTCTGTCTATAGCTGTATATTAGATGTATAATGTATGTGTTTGTAGAGTTAGAATATATATATTAGTTTTAGTAGTAAGGTGACGATATGAGGATAAGGGGTGGAATGTCCTGGGTTGACTATATGATGCTTTTATCCCCAATCGTCTTGTTCTGTTTATACTGAATAATAAGTTTTACACCTTTAAGACTCTCTTCCAGACAGTGAGGAGGGGAGGGAAGAAGCGCGCAGTTTGTTTTCAGACTGCTCTCACTCCTCCACATTCCTGCTCCTGGACTGTGTTGTCTGCGGATGGACAGACAGCCGGACAGACCTCCTTTTTTCCCTTTTTCTTGCTTTTAGTTAGTTTTAGCTAGCTGAGGCAAGGAAGTTCTCCGGATTGTGATTTTTTCCTTTTTTCTTGGACCTGTTCAAGCCTGCTCTGCACTGAACACCCAGAAGAGCACCGGCAGCTCCACCTGTGGCCCCCCTGGCTGGGCCTGGGCAGCAGCATTTCCAGCACCAGAGAGACTGATCAAAGACTGAGTGAGCCAAGCTGCAACCCGGGGAGGGGACTGTTCTGAGTTTGCTTTCCTTGGATCAGTGAGAAGTTTTATTGTTTAATATTGTTTGGTTTCTATTGTTTAATAAACAGGTTTCTTTCCACTTTTCTCCAAGGAGATATTTTCTCCCGAACCGGTTGGAGGGGGGAGGGGCAATTGAATCTGCTTTTGTAGAGAAGCCCCTTTGGGAGTTATCTCCCAAACTTGCCCGAAACCAGGACACTGCATCAAATAAATCAACACATTTTGAGCAGAGGAGCAAGAGGATGCTCCTCTCCACAAATCCAGCCTGGGGACCAGGTATATGTCAAATCCCCTGGGGGAAAGCCTCTTATCCCAAAATGGAAAGGACTCTATTTGGTACTATTAATCACTTATACAGCCTTTAAAGCTTGAAGTGTTAACCTCTTGGCTACACTGTTCCAGAATTAAAAGACTTCTGCAAAAGGCAAGAGGAGTCCCCAGCTGGACCTCAGAAAGAACAGAAGAAACCAAGATGCACTTCACACCATCATCATCTTCCTGATATTTCTGATCAGAATCCAAGCCACAGTAGGTGACTGTCACTACCATCATGATTGCTTGGCCTGCGAGATCCTGCTAGATGGAACATTCAAAAATATTTGGGACCTAATTGGCTAAAAGGGAATAATAAGGTAAAAACACTTTATGCTATTTTAAGGATTAATGACCAAGCAGTTGAAGATTGAGGAAAACCTGACTCCATGCCAGCCTTTCTTGTCCCACCTGAAAGCAGGACCTCTATGGCGTGTGAATTTGAAACTCACAAACCTCTTTTAGTTGTGATTATTACTGTGACCATGCACATCTGTGACCTTTCTAAAAAGCAGCGTGTGAATCCATTTTCATGTGATTCCTATCAGGATTTTTGTGCTATGCAAATTAAAATGGGAGACTATAACCTAGCACAAGATAGTTCCCTCCTTCTGCAGTGCACAGGTGGGGTGGGAGGACCATCATCACACAGAGATACAGGAATTGAGCCTGCCAGGAATGCAACCCAACAAATATTGTTTCCAGCAGGCAGCTCTTGTGCCACTAGAATAATAAATTGTCCTGTTGGTATGCTTAGTACATGGAACAGGTCTCACAGAGCATCTGCTTTTGAGAATTGAATTTCATTCTTGGCTTATTCCAGGCCATCAGAAATAGTCACCAATCCAGTTGGAGGGGAAGCCGGGAGCACAATCATCCTGTTAGGGTATATCATGCCCAATGTCATGACCGCGTGATGGCAACCCAGATATGAATGGAATCCTGACAGCACAACTACATCCTCTTATGGGCTGAGGTACTCAGAATACTCAGCCATTTGTAGTAGGAAATTTAGTAAAGTAAGTGTCCTTTGTAATACTACCAGGGGCCAGTGTAAGGTTTCTGAAGTTTTCTGAAACGCTTGCCTAAAGGCAGGCAATGTATCTGAAGAAACCTGTTACCATGCCTTGGGTACTTGACAAGGAGCGAAACAGAACGGGTCACACAACAGGCATTTAAAATTAAAACAAACAACTTTACATGAGCAAACAATGGCATAGCACGGGACCCATGTGTGAAATAATATAGTCTCTCACTCTGTGGTAAGAAAAATAAATGAACAATTGTTGCTTCTAAATCCAAGGTACTCTCTGAAAATGCTGGATGTAAAGATACAGGCTAATAGATCCAAAATTAAACAGCAATACTACCCATTCATACAGCAAAGCCTAAAAGGCTGGGAGACATGGATGCATTCCCAGACACCAAATCATAGGTCTAAAAAAGGCTTAAGGGGATGGTTTGGGTCTGAACTGGGAATATGAAATTCTATTGATCAAGAAGTCTTAGCCAATAAATGAAGCACTGTGAATTCTTATATTGGACAGACACAAACTCCTCTCAGATCAGCCCTGCTAACACTTGCCCAAACCCACAGCCTGGCAGCTAACCTATTAACCACCCTGGCCAACAATACACAGCAGGATTGTTTCCAGCAGTTGTTGGCTTTATGGGGAAACTACAGGGTAACATTTCTTTAGCATTTCAGTGTAGACAAGCTCAGCTGTGGCTACAGTCTGTAATCTCAGGAAAACTTAGAAAAAGGAGAGCTGAGGAAATTGCCAAGAGAATTAACTAAATCATGCCTAAAAATGAAACCACAAAGGAATTTGAAAAACACTTCCACACTTGGTGGCAGTTGGTCAGTTTCACATAGAATGAACAGAACCCTGCAGTGTTTTACATTAACCATTAAGAACGCAACAAAATACTGTGTCATTCCAATTTTGGCCCTTGGAGCTATAAGAACTCATGTAACTCTCAGTCCCGTTCAGCATAATGTCTGGGCCATTTTCAACAAGAAAATTGGAAACTGGCAAACTCTTAGTATCAAAGCATGTGTGCCAAGGGATGCACTGAATTTTGTGTGCAAAAATGCAGGGCTTGACAGAGAGGATTGGTGTCTGCACACTGAGGACAGCTCTTGTATTTGTGAAATGAGCCCAGTAACCCATGCACAGTCACAGGTATGTTATGTGGGAAGGGGATGTGCCTGGGTGAGATCTGCTAGCACAACTATTACAACAGATTCATTTAATGAAACTGCTAATGGTACTACCTTCTCTATTTGTAATTCACAACCAAAAGTGGATATGACTTGAGCTGCACCACACAATAACTTCTCTTCAGATTATGCAGAATGTGTACGATGTGTATCATGAAGCACCCAAATTCCAAACTGGAAGGAACATTGATGTTCCAAAACAAATACTGTACCAGCCTAATATATAATGGCTAGTGGCAGAAGTCAAAAATGCATCTCACAGAGCCTTATGGACACTCAGATTGGTATCAAAGAAGTTACCAAAATCATCACTAAAATAGAGAAAGATAGAGAACATCATGAGTCAGATGTCTTCTTGTGATGGACAAATCTGCAATCACCAACAGCTCCTCAGATTTTTAGCTTCCTCAGCAAACCCGTTCTAATTTTTAAAAAAATTAACCCTCCTCTAAATCATCATGAACCTATGGATGTGGTAGAAAATGAAAAGAGCAGCATAACAGTACATATGTCCTGTGGACTGTGGAGGGAATCTTGCAAAAGAATTTGCATCAGGATAAAGAGAAGGGGAGGATGAAACAAGGCCTTTGTTTGACATAAGCACAAGCAATTCACATAAGCAAACAAGTACTTAGCACAGACACAGGGAAGTACTTCGCAGCAGTTAGCATAAGAAAAACCTGGCGGGGCTAACTTGACAGGAGAGGGACTTGAAAAAAGCTTTAGACACATTCTAGCAGAAGAAGGAAGGGCAAGTAGGCAATGAGCCCTGTGCAGGGAAGCCATGAGGAAGAAGTGCTGCTTTAGGGCATGGAGACCGCTCTGGCCAGCGCCTGCACATCAGCTTCAAGTACAGGAATCTGACAGAATGTATTTCTAACCCCCTGCCTATGCAATCACCTCGGCAGGGTAAAGATGGATGGTATTTTTCACACAATTCCTACATCAACCCACTGAAATTTATACATGGCAGAGAAGCATTTTGGTGGGGTGCAGACCCCTGCCCTCCCGTCAGCTCAAGAAAAGGGCTTTTGGTGGACAGTGCATTTGTCTGCAGATTTCTTTGAATTAGGGAGACCCCTCGGGACTGCTGTATCCTGAGGGAACACCATGGGCCCTGACCTGTGCCTCAGCTTCCAGGGCTGCTCTTGGCCAGCATCCTGACGTGGATGCAGGACAGCTGCCAGGCACTGCTGGGACCCAGTGGGACAGCCGGCTGTCTCGTGTCCACGTAGCAGCCCTCACACAGCCAGGGCCACCCCGAACCCAGACAAAGGCTCACGTGTCAGCAGAGAGGAGCAAGGAGCACTGGGCTCCTCTCAGGGGATCTCAGCATGGTGCTCCAGTGGGAGGGGCAGGCAGGCCACCCACCTTCAGGGCATCCCCTGCATCAACAGGGCGTGCATTTTGTCCTTTTCATCCCTCCACACCAGAACCAGGCCTGACATCTCCTCCTCTGCAGTTTTTCCACTTAGGACGTCATCTCACACCTGGCCAGCGCATCAGATGAGGCCGCAATCGCTTCTGATACCACCTCCATGCCAACCACAGCTCCACTGTGTGCTGTTCCTCTTTCACAGGTTGACTTCCCATCAACTGACCAATCCATTGTTTCTCTCAAGGGTCACATTCCCACCAGTTCAACCATAAGGTTTCCTTCACTGTCTGTTCTTCATTATCTTGCTGACGTGCTCAACAGCGGATCAAATGTGGCAGGGCCTTAGACACGACTTGGCTCCTGACACACGGGCTCCTTGTGCCACTGCTGGCCTTCCGTGTGCTCAGCAGGATCTGTACCTGCACATGGTTGTGGAACTGCACCTTCAGCACAGGGACCGTGCCAGCCTGAGCTGCCCTCGTTCCTCTGGGTCTGTGCACAAAACACGGCGTGGCAGAGAACGGCAGCAGGGGCCTGTGTGTCCCAGGGCCCCGGATTTGTTCTGCTGCAGCTCCACAGGGATGCAGGCAAAGTGAAGAAGCCAAACTGTTTATTAATGGAAGGCGAAGCAAAGGGTTGAGCTGGGAGGGGAAAAGGGGAAGGGCAGGATCTGAGGACTAGAGGGAAAGAGCTGTGAACAGGGAGGGAGAATGGAGGGAAAAAGAAGGGATGGGCAGAGTCTGAGGGCTGGAGGGAGGGAGCTATCTATAAGCAGGGAGAGGGCTGAAGCCACACAAGTTTCCCACAGGCTCAGCTGTGCCAATCATCAGCGGTGCCTGGAGCTCCAGCTGGTCTCTTCTGGTCTCAAGGCAGTCTCATCTTCCATGGCATTTGCAGGTCTTCAACAAACTCTGGTTCTTCTGTGCCAGTTCTGCAGCTCTCCCACTGACTATCTGTTGAACTAACATGTATGCCTGGGAAGGGCTGTCATCTCTCCTCAGGGCTTGAAGGGCTGGAACGGAGAGGAACAGAGCCACGGTCAGAGCCTGGATCGGTGGGAATCCTAGGAGACCGTCCTGCCAGGGCCATCCCACCCAGCTCTGGCCATGGCCACAAGAGAGGGGGTGTCAACTGGATCAGCTGGCCACGAATCCACACTCCCACATCCCTGCAATCTCTCTGTGCTCTGCCCATGCCACCCCTCATCCACACAGGGAGCGAGCCTGCCGCAGCCAGGACAGGGATAGTAGCTCCCTGCCCAGGCACTGCAGCTCTCCCTGCCAGCCCCGCTGTCAGCCCGCTGCCCGCACTCACTCTCAGTGAGGAGCTGGAGCTCTCCTGGCTGCCCCCTCAGGTGCCGCCCGGCCACCCCTGTGAACACAGAGCCTGTCACGGCGGCAGCGGCACAGCTCCCTGCCAGCGGCGCTGCCAGCGCTGTGGCCACACGCCCTGCTGGCCCGGCAGGGCTCAGCCCGGGCCCTTGCCGCACGCTGCCGCCCAAGGGCACGGCTGCCAGAGGGCGGCAGCAGCGCCCGGGCCAGGCGGGGCTCCACGGCGCCGGGCCCGGATGGCGCTGCCGGGGCAGCGGGCGGGGCTGGGGCCGAGCTGCGGCGGGCCGGGGAGGGAGCCCGGCCTCGGGGCTCACCCATGAACCTGATGGCCGCCTCTCGCAGGGGCTCCTGGGGGCTCTCCAGGTAGCGCAGGGCCCGGCGCAGCTGCTCGGCCGCTCGGCTCGTGTCCTCTGCCAGCTGCAGAGAGCGGCAGCAGGGAAGGCTCGGCGCGGGCTCAGCCCCTGTGGCGGGCGCTCCCTGCGCCCAGCCCCGGCCTCCCCTGCCCGCACAGCCCTGAGGCGCGGCCAGCAGCCGCTGGCGCCGGGCTCTGCAGGGGGCAGAGGGCCGGCTGCTGCCCGGGGAGCCGCGGGGCCGCCCCGCAGCCCCGCCGCGCCGGGGCTCCATGGGCACCCGGCTCGGGCCCACAGCAGCCTGGAGAAGAGCCCGCGCGGCCTCTGGGTGCAGCAGCGGGCAGGGGCACAGCTGCCAGCCCCGCACACTGAGCACCGCGCTCAGGGGCCTTCTCCAGGCTGAGGTTGGGGATTCTCGGTCGTCCTTACCAGGCACTTGCTGAACTTCCACAGTTTTTCCTCCTTCACCAGCTTTTTTATATCCCTCCTCTTCAGGAACTTGGCTGCACAAAGCAGCGTTTCCCGAGAACACTGGAAAGCAGCAGAAACGTGGAGATGGCCCCACAGCCCAGGGCACAGGAGCATCCCAGTGCCACAGCCTGGGGGAGGCTGCAGCCTGCAAAGCGCCAGGACAGGAGGCAGCCCAGCCCCCTGCCAGGGAGACAGCAGCCAGCCATAAGTCCTCACCTCAGCAACAATCTGATTCTCATCATGGCAGTGGAAGTAGAGTGGCAGCAGGCTGTGGTGCACGGGTGACTTCAGGGCATGTTTTCCATCTTCCGTTAATAACTCCAGCATCTCTTGAAAGACCATCATGGAGCTCAGCTGCACCTGGCTATCATCCTGTATGAAAGCAAGAACAAAAGAGCTCAGCATCAGCTGCTTCGGGTCCAGCAGGGCACAGGCCTGCATCTCCACAGGGCACCAAGTGCCCGGGCAGCAGCCAGTGGCCGTGGCTGTGGGCACAGAGCCTTACACGGTCAAAGAGTGGCAGGAGCACCTCAGCCAGCTGCAGGGCGAGGGAGCTGGGTATTGGGGTACCATTATCCAGGAATAAATATCTGAGTAGGAGAATGGTCATCCTGATCACGTCACTATCATTTTCCTCCAGGAGCTCCACAAGACTTTCAGTCAGGCTCCACATTTTTTCGGCCTGTGTGGAACACAAGTTTGTGAAAGGCCACCCGGCTGCAGCAGGGCCTAGAGGCCAAAGCCCGTCCCGAAGCACTCGGGCAGCTGAAGCGGGAGGCAGGAGAGCTGGGAGCAGCTGCCCTGGGCCCAAAGCCCAGCCAAGCCCAAGTGACAGCGTTTTCCAGCCCCACACTGCCGGCAGGGCTTCAGCCACTGCCCCCTTCTCACCATCAAGGGATTCTTGCCCAGCACCACGAGGCCTCGGAGTGCCAAGTGACGCCTCTCCCCGTCCTTGCTCCGCAGGTTCTTTGTCATGATCTCCAGAACACTGTCGCTGCATTCCCTCAAGTCCAGGCACTCGAGGACCTGAAAGGCACAGGGCAGTGACAGGGCACCCGGCCAGCAGCAGCCCGGAACCGCACAGGGCTGGGCCCAGGCAGGAGCACAGGGCACGGGCACCGTCCCAGGCAGCTGCAGCTACGAGAGGGCAGAGAGCTGGGAGGCAGCTCAGCCAGGCAGCGCTGGCCTTCAGGCTCACCTCCACAAGGAACGCCAGGGCAGGCAGATCCCAGCGTGGCTCCTGTGTGCTCAGCAGCCGGAGCAGGTAGCGAAAGATCTGGGAACAGGAGGGTATGGAGACACAGGACATCTCCCTGGCAGGAGAAAAAGTCTACATGACTGTGAGTCAGGAGAGTTAACCTCTCCCAGGACTCACTCACACAGGTCTGGTCTTTCTCCAGCAGCCTGCAAGGGGACCTGGGCCATTTGGGAGGAAGCTCCTTGGGGGCACCCTCCTCTCCCAGGCTTTACCAGTCTGCTTGGCCATCCCTCAGTGACAAGGGCCTCTGGCCCACAGCCACAGGGACTGTGTGGGGCACCCTGGGCACAGAGCACAAGTGGCTGGAGCAATGGGGAGAAGGGGGTCTCACCTGGCCAGCAGACCCACAGCATAGTGGTGGGTGTCAGCACAGAGCAGCGTGTCCCAGGCACCCTTGCGTTCCATTGCCACCACCACATCCTCACAGCGGAGAAGGCAGAGCAGGGACTTGAGGGTCCGCACTGCAAACCTGTGTGCAGAGCAAAGCCCAGGTCACACTGGGAGCACTGGCTCCTTCCCAGGCCACGTGGCAGGAAAAGGAGCTCTAGGATGGAGCACCTGTTGGGGCTGGTGGCAAGGCCGTGTTCTTCCTGGCATCCCTTCCAGAAGGTATCCACCTCTCCTGGCATATCCAGAGTGCTGAAGAACACTTGGAAGAGCAGGTGCACAAACAGGTGTGGGAAATACACCTTCATTATACGTGGGATACAGGGCACCTGGAGGACCTTCCACATCACCAGAGTTGCCTGCAAAGGACAAAGCCCCACAGAGAGCGCTCAGTGCCGAGGTGTCCGTGTGGCAGGGCCCGAGCGTGGCAGGGAGAGGCCCGGAGAGACGCAGGGGGAGCAGGGGGCCTGGTGGCCCTGAAGCTGCCCCTGGGCCAGGTTTCAGGCCAGTGCCTGAGGCAGGGAGATGCAGTGGGGGAAGGAGGATGGAGAGCTGCTGGAGAGGCAGCCTTGGGGCCAGCAAAGGCCACTTGCAGAAACTCACAGCCAGGGCAAAGACACCCGTTTTGTCCCCATCGGAGGTGCACGTGCTGCACACTGGCCAGTTCCCCAGCACATCCAGGAGTGTCAGCTGCACTGGCTTTGCAGTCCTGCTTGAGCCCATGATGGTCTTCCACATGGCCATGGCAGCTCTGCAGGGTTAGAGCTCTGTCTCAGGGCGGGTCTCAGACACAGTACTGTGGCCTGGGCATCTCTAAGGGCCCAGGCTGACTGCTGGCTTTGCCTCTGCCCACCATCCCTCGCCAGCAGCACTCAGGCAGCCCAGCCCTGTGTGGACAGAGCCCTGAGGGGCAGGGAGGGAGCACGGCAGCAGGCTCGGGGGCTGACATGCCAGGGCTGGGAAAGGGAGCAGCCAGAGGGCCCTGGAAGTCTCTGCTGTTTAGACACCTGGGCCAGGCTGTGCAGGGTGATGGGCTGGGGAGCCCTGAGCTCTCTGGGCAGCTGGGCCCTTACCTGTCACAGGACGGGGCCACACGCAGGAGCGTCATGACTGCGTCATTTGTCAGTGCTTCAGTGAGATTCAGCAGGGTCTTGTCCAGCCTGTGCTCAGCGGAATCATTGGCCAGGAGCCACTGGTGGATGTACCTCACCATGGCGGGCACCTGGAGAAGGCACAGGGAGACTTGGAAAGCTGCCAGAGGGAGCAATGTCCCCAGCTTCCCCAGAGATGTTCTTCCCTTCCCATCACACTGCGATGGCTTCAGAGGCTCACAAGGACCAGCAGGCGTGGCTTCGGAGACCAAGCAATTCCTTGGGGGATCAAACCCTGGCCACAGGCTGCTTACTTGCTTTGGATGGTAACAATCTTCCTCTACAAGCATATACAGCAGGGCAGCACTGGTCTTGCTTTGGAAGATGGGCGAGTATGGTCTGTACGCAGCTCCCCTGGTGATGGTCTCTTCCTGCCGAATCCTCTTGATGAATTTGCAAATGAGCTGTAGGAGAAAGGCAAGAAGCCAGGGATGTTCCATGGAGTGCTCCACACACGGTGCTCGGCCGAGCAGGGACAGCAGGCCCAGCCCAGGTGGGCATGGCTGCAGGTACCTGCGCTATTCTGCGGAAGCGGCCACGGCTGGATTGCTGCTCTTGTGTGCGCTCCACGGCTGCATCTGACAAAGAGTGAGCGCAGCCAGAGCTGAGGGGCTGCGGGAGAGGCCGGAGAACACAGCCCAGCCCTGCGCTCCCCAGGCAGGGACAGCCCCGGGATGCCCCAGGGGGATGGAGCACGGCCACTGCGGGGTGTCTGCCTGGGCCCTCTTCTGTCCTGTCAATGGGCATGGCCCCCAGGGATGGATGCCTGGGATGGGATGGGATGGGATGGGATGGGATGGGATGGGATGGGATGGGATGGGATGGGATGGGATGGGATGGGATGCCATGGGATGCCATGGGATGCCATGGGATGCCATGGGATGCCATGGGATGGGAAGCCATGGGATAGGTTGGGATGGGATGCCATGGGATGGGGCCAGGCTGGCCGCAGGCTCCAGCACTGTGGCCCAACTCTGCCACTCACCCTCCTGTGGTGGATGGAATGGCACCACCTCTTCTGTCTGCTCTGCTGTGGCAGCTCCAGAGCCTTCTTTCTCCTCCTCCAAACAGGCCATCTTGGGTACTCTCGGGGGTCTCTGCTCCATGTCAGTGACTGGAGCTAGTTGCAAGACAGAGGCCTTGGAAAAGGTCCAGGGCACCAAGTCCCAAGCTCTGCCCTCGAGGGCACCTGCAGAACAGAAGCCTCGGAAGGCCACAGGTCACCAGGTCCTGTGCTCTGGCCTCAAGGTCAGCTGCAGGAACAACGCCTCAGAAAACCTCTGGGTCAGACAAGAACGAGTGCACTGTGTGGGGGCTCCTCACAGCACCGCTCTGTCCCATCGCGTGCTCAGAGAACTCTGGAGTGTTCTTATCACTTCCAGCTCCTATGTCTGCACGTATCACAAAGGCCCTTGGATACCCAGTACCATTCCATGCCACGGTGACCGTGCTGCAGCGTGTCACAAAGGGCCCTTGCACACACTGCCATCTGCCCTGGGGCCGCCCCCAGCCCACCCAAAGTGGCCCAGGTTGGAAGGAATCCCTGGCCCCAAGTGTCTAAGGCAGCCTGACAGGATCTTTAGGAAGGGCTCAGCCCATCAGCAAACGCTGCCCTGCTCTGCAGGCTCAGGGCAGGAGAAGGAGCCGCCAGGGCTGCCGAGGCAGCCGCGCTGGCAACGGCACGGGGCCTTCCAGGGAAGCTGGCACGGCCTCCTTGGGACACGTCCCGGCTGCTGGCCATCCTAAACCCGCGGCTGTGATAGGCAGAGGGAACGTGTGGGCCAGGGCACCAATGCTGCTCTGAGCCCTGGGGCCCGGGCAGCGCTGCCATCAGCAGGTGTGGCAGAGTCCCCGCCCAAGCAGAGCTGCCACCCCCCGAGCCCTGGCAGCGCTGCTGCCCCTCTCCTGCCCCAGAGACGTGTGCCCCAGGGGGCTTCTGTGCCACAGGGAGCCAAAGCCCACGTGCACTGGGGGCTGTGCTCCTCCCTGCAGGGGCTGTTGGCAGCAGCACCTGGAGCACTGCTGCAACACTTGGTCTCTGTCAGATGATGTTGCTCTTTCCTGGAATGATTTTTTCCATAGCTGGGATTAGCTGCAGTACAAAAGCACCAACAGCTACTGAATTTCACAGGACAGAGAGACTCTACAGAGCCACTCGCATGTCTTCTTGGACTTTTCTGTGTGTTTTTCATGCATCCTTGCATAAAAAACCAGGGGAGTTTAAAGTTTAATGCAGCATTGTTTATATGTCTAGCTGAGGCCAGCAGCTAATATCTGGAGCACTGCGAAAGTGCAGAGGACAGACATAATTCTCAAAGGAGAAGGAGAAGGTGTTCTGTGTCTCTGAGTGTGGTGCGATCACCCTAAAGGAGCAGCCAATGGAAGTGCTGAAAGTAGACTTGCTGTTCTTGAGCACATTCCTGAGCAGGCTCTGCTGCTGTTTCTGTGGGGCCAAAAGCTGCCGGGGCAGCAGCGACTGTGCAGCCCTGCTGGAGGAGACGCGGGAGCCCTCGCCATGGTGGCAGCAGCTCTGTGGGCTCAGAGCTCTGTGACAGGGGGGCCGCGGTCACGGCACCGTGGCCTGGGCAGCCGCCAGGGCCCGGGCTGGCTGCCAGCCCTGCGACTGCCCCCTGCCCTTTATTGGCAGCACCCAGACAACAGCCCCTGCTGGCCCCCTGCCCTCGCTGAAGGTGCAGACACCGAATACTGGGCCCTGAGCCTGATTTAGACACTGACTGCTGGCTCCTATACCTATCTCCTTCTTCATTAACTAACGGTATTATGTCAGTGTGACCTTTGTCAGCTAGCCAGCTGTTCACAAAATCCTCCACAATGCTGAGACCTCCTCTCTCTCTCTCTCCTCCTCCTTCTCTCCAAGCTGAACAAGCCAGTTGACCTCAGCTGTTCCTCATACAGCTTCCCCTCCTGTCCCCTCATCATCTTCATTCCCCACTTTGGATGCTCCCTGCTAGCTTTATATCCTTATGATACATTCAGAGAGGTTGCTGCTCTTTTCTCCCTGCATCTCATGACCCAGCTGTACTGTGTGCTGTGCATGACACCATCCTGGGGGATCCAGCACTAACAGTAGCAGTGCTATTTGTTTACATGGGGAAATATTTCCTGCTGAAAAGGAGCCAGGCTTTCACTCATTCACATGGCAGTTAGCTTGCATCATACATTCTTGAGATAAGGTTCCTTGCTGGAAATTAATTTTCCCTTAATCATTTCTTTGCCTTGGATGTGAAAACTGTGCTTTTTGTTAATTCCTTCCTATATAAAACCTTTGGAATCCTTTGAATCCTTCAGGGCAATCCCAAGGGCCTTGCCTTGCAAGAATATACCAGAGTCTCCACCTAGGCTGAAAGAGAAAACTTCCCCATGGAGCCTTGCAACACAATGATCCACCCCAGTTCTTTTCCCTATGTGTCCCAAAGACTCCTGGTTTTCCTTTCCCTGTTTCCTCACTGATTGTGGTACCCCTGGTGGCCAGCCCCGTCTTCCCTGTAGGCCAGTGCCCTTTGCCCTGCCCTTGGTGCTGCCCCCGTGTCCCACTGGCCCCTACTTAACCTTGTGCAGACCCCATGGCCAGGTCTTTGTCCCTGATCCCTTTGGCATGGTGGATGCAATAAACCTTCACTGGAATACATCAAAGACCCCTCCTGTCTTTCCTCTGCTGAGCTATGTGAGGCGTGCATGTGTGCATGGACTGTGAATGGCTGTTCTTGTGGCCTTGCTCCAAGTGGTTTCTGAAGGAGATGCTTCGAAGGAGGTGGCAGCACTTCTACCATCCTGCCACATGGAAACAAGAACCTGCTGTGTGATTGCCCAAAGCTCTAGAGATCTGTTATTGTGTGAATGTCACTGTGAAACCATGTTCTGTAAGGTCTGAAGTCTGGAGTCAGTCCATGTAAAGTGCTGTACGCAGGGGTGCCAGCCTCCACCCCACACGCCGCTCCATTGCCAGAGGCCGCGCGGGCTCTTCTCCAGGCTGCTGTGGGCCCGAGCCGGGTGCCCATGGAGCCCCGGCGCGGCGGGGCTGCGGGGCGGCCCCGCGGCTCCCCGGGCAGCAGCCGGCCCTCTGCCCCCTGCGGAGCCCGGCGCCAGCGGCTGCTGGCCGCGCCTCAGGGCTGTGCGGGCAGGGGAGGCCGGGGCTGGGTGCAGGGAGCGCCCGCCACAGGGGCTGAGCCCGCGCCGAGCCTTCCCTGCTGCTGCTCTCTGCAGCTGCTAGAGGACAGGAGACAAGCGAGCGAGCGCATGCAATGGGCCCTGCGGTTCCTGGATAGCCCACAGGAGTCCCTGCGAGAGGCGGCCATCAGGTTCATGGGTGAGCCCCGCCTGGCCGGGCTCCCTCCCCGGCCCGCCGCAGCTCGGCCCCAGCCCCGCCCGCTGCCCCGGCAGCGCCATCCGGGCCCGGCGCCGTGGAGCCCCGCCTGGCCCGGGCGCTGCTGCCGCTCTCAGACCGCCCTGCCAGCTGAGAAATGCTCCTTGGGCCTTGGCCTTGGTCAACAGCCCCTGGGCTCAGCTCCTCTGCAGCTCAGCACAAACACTGTCTGCCCGAGGCACTGCTGCTGCCCAACCAGCTCCTGGTTGCTGTAGGAGCAGCCCTGGGAACTGGTTTTGTTCCCTCAGTGGCACAACATCCCTGTTCTCACACTGCCAAAGAAAGCTGTTGATGCCAAGTGCGGCCAGGAGGAACCATTGCTGTGACTGAAGCCCCTCTCTTGGGGCCCTACAAACAGCGCTGCAAAAGGAGCCCCTTGGAGCTCTCCTGGGCCAGCGACTCCCTCTGAGTGGGGCCTCTCCCAGCCGGGAACTCTCCCGTTTGCTGCACTCGGGGATCCTGAACAAGGACAGAGCCTGGGCCGATCCCCCCACTCCTCCAGGCTCAACCCTTCACCCGCTGGGGAGATGCCAAAGCATCCACAGGGAGTATTTCCTGCCCTCAGGGGAATTTGTCACAGGTGCCTTGCACTGACTCTTTGTGTCTGTGTGCACACAGGAGTGCCTGTGCTGGGGAGATGTGGCAGAAATGCTGCTCTCGGAGGGGTTGGAGTGCCTTGGATAGTTGAGTCAGTCAGACCTGTAAATGAGGTTAAGGCACAAGGTCTAAGTGAAGTTAAATGCTGCTAAGAGTTGCTCCTTTGCTATGTTGTTATGTTTAATATAAGTTATAAGCTGAGTTAAATACTGTTATTTCTCTATTATATTGGTATGGCATAGGTTGCAAGATACGTGAAATACTATTATCTTTGTTCTTTTGCTAAATTGTGAAGTTCAAGGTAGAAGTCAAGGTTTAGTCCTGTTAGGTTTGAGCTGTGTTAAGCTTTTAGGCCATATTCCTTTTATCCTTGCCTTCACTGCCCTTTTGGCACACTCACACACACAGGGAGAGTTCTTGTTTCATTTCTGGTTTGATTGGCTGGATTTGTTTTGGCTTTGTTGTTTCTTTGTTTCCTTTGTGTGCCTGAATTGCCCATTCAGGAACAGAGTGACTCTTGCCAAGGAACTTTGGGCTGCTATCCCTTAATATTAAATCTGTCTTTTGCTGATCCCTTGCTGGGGATTTTTTGCGCGCTCTCAAGCGCTCGTGCATAAGAGGGTGAAAGAGCCCTGGCCCAGGCTCTGGCCCTGGGGGACACGAGGACGCTGCTGGGGGGTCCCTGTCCCCCTGTCCCCCCACCAGGGCCCCGACCCCCTGTCCCCGTGTCAGGCTCTGGGGTCGATCTTGTGGAACATCCTCTGGGGGAGGCTGCAGCATGGGCGGCGGGGGTACCCGGGGGACAGGGGACCCCACTGTGCACGAGCAGCGTTGGACTGCTCTGGGGGAACTGTGATGGGGGGGCTGGGGCAGAGTGACCTCCCCAGTGACCTCACACAGCTCCTGTGATGTCACACAGCTGATCTGTGATGTCACACGGCTGATGTGTGATGTCACTCAGCCCCCTGTGATGTCTCACAGCTCCCTGTGATGTCACAGAGCCCACTGTGATGTCACAGCCCACAGGATGGTGTCACAGATTCTTCTGTGATATCACACAACCTATCCTGGGATGTCATACAGCCATTCAATGATGTCACAAACTGACCTGTGATGTCACAGCCCCTCTGTGATGTCAGAGAGATACCCTGTGATGGCATAATCCGTTCTATGATGTCCAGCCATTTATGTCACAGAGCCTACTCCTCGATGTCGAAGGCAACTCTGAGATGAAACACACCTACTCTGTGATGTCACAGCCTGCTCTGTGATGTTACACAGTCACACGGCGATGTCACAACCCACTCTCTGATGTCACAAAGCCACTTTCCATGTTGGCAGAGTTTGCTCCATGGCCTCACACCCTATTCTATGACATCACAGCCAGCTCTGTGATGTCACAACCCCCTCAGTGATGTCACAAAAGCCTCTCTATGATGTGATACTGCCACTGTCTAATGTCACAGCACAAACTTTGACCTCACAGCTTGATCTATGATGTCACACAGCCATGTCATGAAGTAACAGCCTGCTGTGTGATGTCACAGAATCCCCTCTATTATGCTGTAGTTACTCAGTGACCTCTCACAACAAACTCTGTGATGTCACAGCCCAACCTGTGACCTCACACAGCCCACTCTGTGCTGTCACACAGCCCCTTGCTGACATCACAGCTGCTCTGTGCCTCTAGGACACAGCCACAGAGGTGCCGCTGTGACACAGCCCCCTCTGGGACATCCCCCAGCCCCTGCCAGTGCTGAGCCCCTGTCAGCTCTGTCTGTGCCCTGCTGGTGTCCCTGAGCTGCCCTGGCAGTGCCCCAGCCCTGCTGGGCTGTGCACAGGAGCTGCTCCTGGCCAGAGCTGTCTCTCTGCAGCGCTGCCCTTGCCAGGAGCTGCCTCTGGGCCAGGAGCCCAGCCCAGCTCAGCAGCACAGACACAGCACCAGGACTTTAATGACCCTCTGGGGCTTTGGTGCTCTTTGCATCAGACTCAGTCCCTCAGAGTGTGCTCAGAGAACTTCTCAGGGACTCAAAAAGAGAGTGAAACACAGAAGTTTCTCATACTTTAAACCAATCCTTCTGAGGGACATGACTGAGAAAGTGTCCCCAGGTTGCAGCCAGAGAACAACACTGGAGGCAGTGATGACAGGTGGGGAGAAGCAAGGGAAAGATGTCTCTGATGCTGAGCAAACCTGCGCTTCTGTCCCTGCAGGCTGTTGTCATCCCCTGGCTGCCCCACCTGGCTGGCCCCTTCCTTTGCTGACAGCTCTGCCTCCTGCCTGCCTCTGCCTGCCCACACAAAGCCTTGGGCTGCTCCAGACGCCTTCTGGGGGATGTGTTGCACCACAGCCCTGCCCTGGCAGGGAAACTCCTTTCTCCCGCTGTCCAGTCTGGGCCTCCCCAGCTGCCCTTAGCACAATTATTTCTTCTTCAGGCTCATTCCCACTATGAAGAGAAGCTCCAGGCTCTGTGAAGCCACCCTTTACTCCCTCCCAGTCTACTCCTGTTCTGTCCTCAATCTCCACACCCCTGAGCCCAGAGCCTGCAGCCTCTTCCCGCTGGTTATGTGATGAGGCCTTCAAACCCCATCTTGGGAGATTTTTGGGTTCTCTCCAAAGTCTGTGAAAATGGAAGAATAGTGGTAGAAATTATTTTCTCCCAAGTCTTGCAGTGACAGAACAAGGCTCAATATCTCTGAAATGAATGAGGGTGGATTTACATTTGTTAGAAGGAGGAAATATTTCACAATTATGAGAGTGGCACAAAACTGCAATTGTTTTTCTAGAGAAGTGGATTCCTCATCCCAGGAATTATCCAAGAGCAGGACCTTTGTGCAACCTGACCCTCTCATCCCCAAGGACAGAATTCCTGTTGTGTGGGTTCTCTGATGTGCTGGGGTGCCCTCACTACGCTTCTGGCCAGAATGTCTGCTGAGGGCAGCCAGGCTGCTGCAGGGGCAGGGACCTCACAGCCATCACCATGGCAGCCCTGTCCCCTGGGCCTGGCTCTCTCCTTTCCTCTTTCCTATGTCCCTGCCTTGTCTCTGCTGGCATGAAGAGTTTTGTCATTAATATCTTGTGCCCAAGGTGCTGGGACCAATGGCTTCCCAGGCAGGCTCCTGGAGCACAAGTGGCTTTTCAGAGCCCAGGCAGAAATGAGCCCTGAGGCAGCAGCTCTGCAGTGCTGGCCACCAGGCCGGGCTGCCAAGGGAGGCTTCTGGCCATGCCCTGCAAGCAGCTGCTGCTGCCAAGGTGCCTTTGGTGCCTCAGGCTCTGCCTGGCACAGCTCCCAGCACGGCACTCTGCCCTTGTGCCCAAGCCCTCCCCTGTGCTGGGGCTGGCCTGGAGCTTTTCCTGCAGTGGGACCTGCCCTGTTGATGGCACAGGAAAGGCAGTTCCTGCTGGAGCAGGAGGGTCTGCCTGCCATGGGCTCCAACAACTCCAGCAAGGCATTGTTGACTTCAAAATTGCTTCCTGAAGCAGAATATTTGAATAACTGTTATAGTTCCCATATTGTGGAGTAAATAACTAGTTTGTTTTTTTTTAAATTTACTCTGTGGTGTAAATAAGCCGTGTTATCTAATCATGATCAGAATCATTCAGATCCATATTTATATAAATATATCTGGTATTCCATTGTTAATCCTGTGGGACAAATTGAATTAAGGTTCAATTCTACCTGTCCAATCTTTTACACCTTTGAAAAATTCTGAGGCTGGGATTCCATCCAGCCGCTCCCAGTTTCCTTTTTCAGAAGGAATTTTAGAAGTAGAGGCCCTGCAGGGGTTTGAGGATCCATGGTGGGTGTTGGGTGTCATTTCTCCACCTCATGACTCAGCAGGAGTTTCCCCAATAAAGAAATAAAGCTTTTGCCTGAAGCTCCCACTTTGCCCATGACAGGAACCCCTGTGAGTGTCTGGGACATCCCGGCTCGTTGGCAGCCTGAGGACCACTGGGATGTCACCGTGGAGCCCCCGTGAGTGCCTGTGACAGATGGGTGCCTTTGCAGCCCAAGGTGCCCTGGGAGGTCACCGTGGAATGGCTGTGACTGTCTCTGACCACAGAAGATCTTTACCATCCCCAGAAACCCCTGGGAGGTGTCCATGGAGCCCCCATCTCTGCCTGTGACATTCCAGCTCTTGAACAGCCTGGAGACTCTTGGAAAGTCCCCATGGAACCCCTCTGTGGGCCTGTGACTAATCTGATCCTTAGCATGGCCACCAGGGCTGGGACCAGCTGGGATGCTTGGTTTCCACAGGGCGGGGTTCAGGAATGGGATTCCCCAATTTCCTGCTCCCCCTAAAACCGCGCTGCCGATTGCTGCCCTCCTGCCTCCCATGGAAAGCACAAAAGGCAAAGATCCTGGGCTAGGATAGGAAGAATTTATTGGGAACAGCAACAAGATCAGGAACAAACAGGAACAGCAACAATATTGATAACAAAAGGGATAAGAAAAATGGAAAACTACAACTCAGCTGACTGTCTCTTCCCGGCCACAATTTCCTCCTGCCTGGGAAGGACACCCTTCTCCTCGAGGGGAGAGAGAGACTCCCTTTCCTGCCCCTGGCAATGACCAGAGGTGGGAGTGAATGGAATGTCACGGCCATGGACACAACCTCATGTTATTCGATTCCACATCATGTCATTGGCAGGGGCAGGAAAAGGGACAGGTGTCCTCCCAGCATGGATCACAGGAAACATGGATCACCAGGGCTCTGACCAGCATGGGTCATCCAGTGGGGGATGAAGCTGGAGCAGTTCATGAAGCTCTTCCTGCAGCAGGGGCATTTGCAGGGCTTCCCTTACCAGTGACTCCATTGGTGTTGGGTCAAGTTAGAGCTGCTGGTGAAGCTCTTCCCACACTGGGGACACTGGTAGGGCCTCTCCCCAGTGTGGATGCGCCGGTGGGTGACGAGAGTGGAGTTGTGCTTGAAGCCCTGCCCGCAGTCGGGGCAGCGGAAGGGCCTCTCCTCGCTGTGAATCCGCTCATGCAGGAGGAGATTGCAGCTGCTGTGAAACCTCTTCTGACAGGTGTGGCACTCCTAGGGCCTCTCCCCAGTGTGGATGCGCTGGTGGCTGACGAGTTGGGAATTGCGCTTGAAGCCCTTCCCGCAGTCGGGGCAGAGGAAGGGCCTCTCATCAGTGTGGATGCGCTGGTGGGTGACAAGGTGGGAGTTTTGCTTGAAGCCCTTCCCGCAGTCGGGGCAGAGGAAGGGCCTCTCCTCGCTGTGAATCCTCTGGTGCCTGAGGAGAGTGGAGCGGGTCTGAAATCTCTGCTGACACTCAAGGCATTCATAGGGCCTGTCCCCGGTGTGGATGCGTTGGTGGGTCACAAGGGTGGATCTGTAGCTGAAGCCCTTCCCACACTCCCCACACTCGTAGGGCCATTCCCCGGTGTGGATC
The DNA here is from genome assembly GCF_036417665.1 of Passer domesticus. Classification (NCBI taxonomy): domain Eukaryota; kingdom Metazoa; phylum Chordata; class Aves; order Passeriformes; family Passeridae; genus Passer; species Passer domesticus. The sequence continues at coordinate 848,348 of NW_026990164.1, forward strand.
CTCTGGTGGCAGATCAGGTGGCAGCTCTGCCTGAAGCTCTTCCCACACTCCAAGCACTTGTAGGGCTTCTCCCCATCATGAAGCTGCTCATGGACCATCAGCTCTGAGCTCTGGCTGAAGCTCTGTCCACCTTCCTGCAACAGGCTGGGTCTTTCCTCCTCAGAGCACCCTGGGCTGGGTTTGGAGCACCTCCTCCTGCAGGATCTCAGGGAATTTTCTTCCCCATTGGATTCCTGTGCCATGGAGCCACTCAAAACGGCCTCTTCCACAAGGTTCTGCTGTGGAGATTTGTCCTCGCTGGTCTCCATCCTCATCTCCTTGTCTGAGGAAGGCAGGGCAAGGAGAGGATGGGATTTCCCACCATGCCAGAGGGAAGGGGAAGGAGATTCTCCCCGTGCATCCCTGGCATGACGGCGTTGGGAGCAGGGTTGTCCTGCAGCCTTGGGCTGTGCTCTGCAGGGAGATGGAGCAGGAGAGAGAGGGAAAGGGGCTGTGACTTCCTCCTCACCTACCTGATGGTCCCGGGACATCTTCCTCTTCCTCGCAGCCTTCTCCTCCATCTGGCAGTGGTTTTGAGATGGGAAATTCTGTTTTGGGAGGAAAACAAGAGCTGAGTGCATTGAGTTATGTACAGGTTTGAGGGTAAACCAGGGGTACAGTCTAAGACAGAATTACAATTTAAGAAGAAAATTAAGATTAAGGCAATGATACAGAAACACTGCCTTAAACTGACAGTCAGGATATAACCTGGCACCCTGTTGGTCAGGGTGCTGGTAGCAGTCCCATTAGATGGTGGCCTCAGTCCTGTTGCAGTGATGAACGTGATTCTGTCGAAGCGGTGATCCTGTAGAAGGGTCTGGTCTTCCTCTTAAGGTCCAGTGGTGGTGATGGAGCTCTTGTCCTCTGGGAATCCAGTAGCCAAGGTGCTCCTGGTGCTGCAAGTCTCAGCTTATATCCAGGTAGGAATGTGTGGCTCCTCCCCCTGGGTGGAGCATCCCACAATGGGATGATGTCATTTTACCAGTCCTGCAGGGACACTCAATGGCCCATTAACCTAAGATAGCCCCTGGGGATGTTATCAGGGCTGAGTCATGGAAGAGATAAAGAACACTGCCCCGCCTGTTTATAACAGTTTCTAAAGGTGGTGATGGAAAACATGCATTTGGTTACATCTTGCACTGCAACCTGAAACAGTGGGGTAATCCTTGCTCGGGGGGTGAACACCACCCCCCCTACCCAAACTGGCTCAGGTGTAAAACCCTCTCCCTGAGAAGGCCACACACACAGGGGACAATGTCACACTTTGGGGTCCCAGGGTCCCCATCTCCAGCCTCCACCCAATCCAGTTACTTGGGGCTCTCTCCTCTCCCCACTGTCCTGTCCTGGTTTAGGGCAAATTTGGGAGAAAACCTCGAAAAGGGGATTCCACTAGAAAGCAAATTCAAGCGGCCCCTCCACCAACCAGTTTGGGAAAAGATTTCCTTGGAGAAAAGTAGAAAAAACCTGGTTATTTAACAGGCAAGGGATTCACGAGCAGAGCAAATGACCAATATTAAACAACAAAACCTCTTGCCACTTCAAAAGAGATGACAAACTCAGCAAGTCCCTCCCTGGGCTGTAGCTCAGCACACTCATTCTCTTATCAGTCTCTTATCTGTCTCTTATCAGTTCCTCCATCACTGGAAAAGCCACAGCCCAGACTCAGCCCAATGGGCCACAGGTGTGAGCTGCCAGTGCCCTTCTGGGTGTTCAGTCCAGAGCAGGTTAAAACAGCTCCAAAGAAAAAGAAAAATCACAGTCCAGGGAACTTCTCTGCCTCAGAGAGCTAAAAAACCCCTAAAAGCCAAGGAGAGCCCTGTCCCACCATCTGTCCCTCCAGGAGCTGGAATGTGGAGGAGTGAGTGCAGTTTGTAAAACAAACTGCTCACTTCTTCCTCCCTCCCTTCGCTCTCAGAACCAGCCTTAAATGTGCAGAACTCATTTCTGGGCTAAACAGACAAATGTGGGTAGGAGCATGATCCCAGGTCCAGCCCTTCTGGGGGTTTGGGGTGTCTCTGTCCCTCTGACCCCGATGATGTTTGGGTGGGGTCACACCAGGGCTGAGAGGGACAGAGACCCCCCCAGCCTCCACAGGGATGGGAAGGTCGGAGAGCCCCCCAGCCCCAAGCACCCTCAGCAGTGAGAGGGACACAGAGCCCCTGGTCCCCAGCCCTGCACAGGCATTCCCTGAGGCCAGAGGGATGGAGAGACCACCGAGCAACCAGCAGGGCAAGGGGACAGAGACCCCCGAGGATCCCCTGGGCTGAGAGGGACAGAGACTGCCCCGAGCATACCCCTGGCATGGGGGTGAGAGAGAGGGAGACCCCCAGGCATTCCCTGGGGTGAGAATGATGGACACCACCTCAGGAATGGCCTGAGGTGACAGGGACAGGGACAGAATCCCCCCAAGCCCCTCCCAAGCATCCCTCAAGCATCCCCTGGGCACTGGACAAAATAAACTTGGCAGAAATCAAACTTAACACCATGTTAAATGCCTTGAGGAACATTTGCTCTTGCCACAAGTCACTTGTGATGGAAATGTAAACAAATCCCAAACATTAATAAACCAACAATGGAAGCAATTCTGTGCCAATTCCAAGTTTCATCGGTTCCTGCACAGCTCCAGCTCAGCTGCTGGCAGGTTCCAAAAAAAAAAAAAAAAAAAAAGATGGAAATTTGGCCCAAGATTATTAAAAGGAAGGAAAAACTCTGTATAGCTGTGACAAAGGTGACAGGGACGAAGACACTTATGATTTTCACATGTGGCAAAGTCTCCAAGCCTGTGAATTCAGGACTAATTTAGGAATCTAGCTACTTGAGCTGGGCTTCCTGTGGGACTTCTAGCAGCCTTGCGTTCCTCACATTGGGGTGAATGAATCCCATTCCTAAACCTCAGCCTGTGGAGACCGAGCATCCCAGCTGGTCCCAACCCTGGTGGACATGGCAACATCCTTGGGAGTGGGGGAGAATCCCATTCCTAAACCCTGGTCCATGGAAACCGAGCATCCCAGCTGGTCCCAGCCCTGTTGGCCATGGCAACAGCCTTGGGAGTGGGTCCCTGGCTGGGGCTGTGGGAACCTCTTCCCTCTGGTGCCCAGGGACAGGACTGGAGGGAACGGCTGCAGCTGAGTCGGGGCAGGCTCAGGCTGGATCTCAGGAAAAGTTTTTTCCCCAGAGGCTGCTGGGGCACTGCCCAGGCTCCCCAGGGAAGGCTCCCAGCTTCAGGGCTCTCTGAGCTCCAGCAGCATTTGGACAGCGCTGCCAGGCCCAGGCTGGCATTGTTGGGGTGTCCTGTGCAGGGCCAGCAGTTGGACTCCAGGATCCTGATGGGTCCCTCCCAGCTCAGCCAATTCTGTGGATCTGGGATCCCATGACCCTGGGGATGGGACTGCCAATGGTTGCCATGGCAACGGGCTCTGGCTGCAGGCCTGAGCTGGTGTCCATGGCAACCACTGGGGTCTGCATGGAGCTGCCGAGGGACTGAGCATGGCAACAGGGGGCTGGGGATGGTTGCCATGGAAACTGACCATAGCAACAGGGGGCTGGGGATGGTTGCCATGGAAACTGACCATAGCAACAGGGGGCTGGGGATGGTTGCCATGGAAACTGACCATAGCAACAGGGGGCGGGGGCTGGTTGCCATGGAAACTGACCATAGCAACAGGGGGCTGGGGATGGTTGCCATGGAAACTGACCATAGCAACAGGGGGCTGGAGATGGTTGCCATGGAAACTGACCATAGCAACAGGGGGCTGGGGATGGTTGCCATGGAAACTGACCATAGCAACAGGGGGCTGGGGATGGTTGCCTGCTAAGGATCAGATTTGTCACAGGCCCACAGAGGGGTTCCATGGGGACATTCCAAGAGTCTCCAGGCTGTTTAAGAGCTAGAATGTCACAGGCAGAGACAGGGGCTCCATGGACACCTCCCAGGGGTTTCTGGGGATGGTAAAGAGCCCTGTGGTCAGAGGCAGACACAGCCATTCCATGGTGACATCCCAGGAGTCCCCAGGCTGCCACAGAGCCGGGATGTCCCAGACACTCACAGCGGTTCCTGTCATGAGCACAGTGGGAGCTTCAGGCAAAAGCTTTATTTCTTTATTACAGAAACTCCTGTTGAGACATGAGGTGGAGAAATTACTTCCAACAGCCACCATGGAACCTCAAACCCCTGCAGGACCCCTAGACTTGTAAAATTCCTTCTAAGAGAGGAGACTGGGAGAGGCTGCATCCAATCCCAGCCCAGACTTTGTCAAAGGTTTATGTATAAAAGATTGGAGAGGTGGAATTGAACCTTAATGCAATTTGTCCCACACGATTAATGATGGAGTACCAGAGAAATTTATATAAATACAGCCCTGATGGATTGTGATCATGATTAGTCAGAAAGATCTTAACCACAGTACTGGAATTATAACAATTATTAGAATATTCTGTTCTAGGAAGCAATTTTGAAGTCAACAATGCCTTGCTGGAGTTGTTGGAGCCCATTGCAGGCAGAGCCTCCTGCTCCAGCAGGAACTGCCTTTCCTGTGCCATCAACAGGGCAGGTCTCACTGCAGGAAAAGCCCCAGGCCAGCCCCAGCACAGGGAAGGGCTCTGGCACAAGGGTAGAGTGCCATGCTGGGAGCTGTGCCAGGCAGAGCCTGAGGCAGCAAAGGCACCTTGGCAGCAGCAGCTGCTTGCAGGGCATGGCCAGAAGCCTCCCTTGGCAGCCCGGCCTGGTGGCCAGCACTGCAGAGCTGCTGCCTCAGGGCTCATTTCTGCCTGGGCTCTGAAAAGCTTGTGCTCCAGGAGTCTGCCTGGGAAGCCATTGGCCCCAGCACCTTGGGGACAAGATATGAATGACAAAACTCTTCATGCCAGCAGAGACAAGGCAGGGGCAGAGGAAAGGAGAGAGCCAGGCGCAGGGGACAGGGCTGCCATGGTGATGGCTGTGAGCTCACTGCCCCTGCAGCAGCCTGGCTGCCCTCAGCAGACATTCTAGCCAGAAGCGTAGTGAGGGCAGCCAGCACATCAGAGAACCCACACAACAGCAATTCTGTCCTTGGGGATGAGAGGGTTTCACTGGGTCAGGCTGCACAAAGGTCCTGCTCTTGGAGAAGTCCTGGGGTTGGGAATCTACTTTTCTGGGAAAACAGTTGCAGTTTTGTGCCGCTCTCATAATTGTAAAATGTTTCCTCCTTCTAACAAATGTAAATCCACCCTCATTCAGTTTAAAGACATTGACCCTTTTTCTCTCACTGCAAGATTTGGGAGAAAATAATTTTGACCACTGTTCTTCTATTTTCACAGACCTTGGAGAGGACCCAAAAATCTCCCAAGATGGGGTTTGGAGGCCTCATAACATAACCAGCGGGAGGAGGCTGCAGCTCTGGGCTCACTGGTGTGGAGACTGAGGACAGAACAGGAGTAGACTGGGAGGGAGTAAAGGGTGGTTTCATAGAGGCTGGAGCTTCTCTTCATAGTGGGAATGAGCCTGAAGAAGAAATAATTGTGCTAAGGGCAGCTGGGGAGGCCCAGACTGGACAGCGGGAGAAAGGAGTTTCCCTGCCAGGGCAGGGCTGTGGTGCAACACATCCCCCAGAAGGCGCCTGGAGCAGTCCAAGGCTTTGTGTGGGCAGGCAGAGGCAGGCAGGAGGCAGAGCTGTCAGCAAAGGAAGGGGCCAGCCAGGTGGGGCAGCCAGGGGATGACGACAGCCTGCAGGGACAGAAGCGCAGGTTTGCTCAGCATCAGAGACATCTTTCCCTTCCTTCTCCCCACCTGTCATCACTGCCTCCAGTGTTGTTCTCTGGCTGAAACCTGGGGACACTTTCTCAGACCTGTCCCTCAGAAGGATCGGTTTAAAGTATGAGAAACTTCTGTGTTTCAGTCTCTTTTTGAGTCTCTGAGAAGTTCTCTGAGCACACTCTGAGGGACTGAGTCTGATGCAAAGAGCACCAAAGCCCCAGAGGGTCATTAAAGTCCTGGTGCTGTGTCTGTGCTGCTGAGCTGGGCTGGGCTCCTGGCCCAGAGGCAGCTCCTGGCAAGGGCAGCACTGCAGAGAGACAGCTCTGGCCAGGAGCAGCTCCTGTGCACAGCCCAGCAGGGCTGGGGCACTGCCAGGGCAGCTCAGGGACACCAGCAGGGCACAGACAGAGCTGACAGGGGCTCAGCACTGGCAGGGGCTGGGGGTTGTCCCAGAGGGGGCTGTGTCACAGCGGCACCTCTGTGGCTGTGTCCTAGAGGCACAGAGCAGCTGTGATGTCAGCAAGGGGCTGTGTGACAGCACAGAGTGGGCTGTGTGAGGTCACAGGTTGGGCTATGACATCACAGAGTTTGTTGTGAGAGGTCACTGAGTAACTACAGCATCATAGAGGGGATTCTGTGACATCACACAGCAGGCTGTTATTTCATGATATGGCTGTGTGACATCATAGATCAAGCTGTGAGGTCAAAGTTTGTGCTGTGACATTAGAGAGTGGCAGTATCACATCATAGAGAGGTTTTTGTGACATCACTGAGGGGGTTGTGACATCACAGAGCTGGCTGTGATGTCATAGAATAGGGTGTGAGGCCATGGAGCAAACTTTGCCAACATGGAAAGTGGCTTTGTGACATCAGAGAGTGGGTTGTGACATCGCCGTGTGACTGTGTAACATCACAGAGCAGGCTGTGACATCACAGAGTAGGTGTGTTTCATCTCAGAGTTGCCTTCGACATCGAGGAGTAGGCTCTGTGACATAAATGGCTGGACATCATAGAACGGATTATGCCATCACAGGGTATCTCTCTGACATCACAGAGGGGCTGTGACATCACAGATCAGTTTGTGACATCATTGAATGGCTGTATGACATCGCAGGGTAGGTTGTGTGATATCACAGAAGAATGCGTGGCATCATCATGTGGGCTGTGACATCACAGGGGGCTGTGTGACATCACAGATCAGCTGTGTGACATCACAGGAGCTGTAAGACATCACAGGGGGCTGTGACATCACAGATCAGCTGTGTGACATCACAGGAGCTGTGTGAGGTCACTGGGGAGGTCCCTTTGCCCCAGCCCCCCCTCACAGTTCCCCCAGAGCAGTCCAATGCTGCTCATGCACAGTGGGGTCTCCTGACTGGCTCCCCCCACCCCCGGTTCCGCAGCCTCCCCCAGAGGATGTTCCACGAGATCGACCCCAGAGCCTGACACGGGGACAGGGGGTCGGGGCCCTGGTGGGGGGACAGGGGGACAGGGACCCCCCGGCAGCGTCCTCGTGTCCCCCAGGGCCAGAGCCTGGGCCAGGGCTCTTTCACCCTCTTATGCACGAGCGCTTGAGAGCGCGCAAAAAATCCCCAGCAAGGGATCAGCAAAAACCGGATTTAATATTAAGGGACAGCAGCTCAAAGTTCCTTGGCAAGAGTCACTCTGTTCCTGAATGGGCAATTCAGGCACACAAAGGAAACAAAGAAACAACAAAGCCAAGACAAATCCAGCCAATCAAACCAGAAATGAAACAAGAACTCTCCCTGTGTGTGTGAGTGTGCCAAAAGGGCAGTGAAGGCAAGGATAAAAGGAATATGGCCTAAAAGCTTAACACAGCTAAAACCTAACAGGACTAAACCTTGACTTCTACCTCGAACTTCACAATTTAGCAAAAGAAAAAAGCTTAACAGTATTTCACCTAACTTGCAACCTATGCCATACCAATTTAATCGAGAAATAACACTTAACAGTATTTAACTCAGCTTATAACTTATATTAAACATAACAACATAGCAAAGGAGCAACTCTTAGCAGCATTTAACTTCACTTAGACCTTGTGATAAGTCACCTCACTTACAGGCCTGGTTGACTCAGCTATCTAAGGCACTCCAACCCCTCCGAGAGCATCATTTCTGCCACATTTCCCCAGCACAGGCACTCCTGTGTGCACACAGACACAAAGAGTCAGTGCAAGGCACCTGTGACAAATTCCCCTGAGGGCAGGAAACGCTCCCTGTGGATGCTTTGGCATCTCCCCAGCGGGTGAAGGGTTGAGCCTGGAGGAGTGGGGGGATTGGCCCAGGTTCTGTCCTTGTTCAGGATCCCCGAGTGCAGCAAACAGGAGAGTTCCCGGCTGGGAGAGGCCCCACTCAGACGGAGTCGCTGGCCCAGGAGAGCTCCAAGGGGCTCCTTTTGCAGCGCTGTTTGTAGGGCCCCAAGAGAGGGGCTGCAGTCACAGCAATGGTTCCTCCTGGCCACACTTGGCATCAACAGCTTTCTTTGGCAGTGTGAGAACAGGCATGTTGTGCCCCTGAGGGAACAAAACCAGTTCCCAGGGCTGCTCCTCCAGAAACCAGGAGCTGGTTGGGCAGCAGCAGTGCCTGGAGCAGACAGTGTTTGTGCTGAGCTGCAGAGGAGCTGAGCCCAGGGGCTGTTGGCCAAGGCCGAGGCCCAAGGAGCATTTCTGAGCTGGCAGGGCGGCCTGAGAAGGGGAGGGGGGAATGCAGCAGCACAGGGCCCATGGAACCAAGGGACCATTGTGACACTCTGGGGCCTTGTGACACCAAGGGTCCATTGTAACATCGTGGGGCCTCCTGCAACCGTGGAGACCATTATGACACTTTGTGGTGTCATGGGACCAAGGGGCCACTGTGACACTGAGGGGACTCCATGAAACCAAATGTCCCTTGTGACATTGCAAGGCTTCGTGGAACCATGGAGGCACCATTAAGTGACTTTACAGCCTCATGGAACCATGGGGCCGCTGTGACAAGGAGGGGACTCATGGAATCATGAAGATACTATGGGGCCCTATGGAATAAGCAAAGCATTTTGATACTGTGAGACCTCATGGAACCAGTGAGACCATTGTGACCCTGGGGGTCCCCACAGAACCAAGAGGAACATTGTGATACTGTGGGGCCTTGTGAAACCAAGAGGCCTTTGTGACACTGCAGGGCTGGAACCAAAGTTCCATTGTGACATTGCAGGGCCTCGTTGCATCAGTGCTCCATTGTGACACTGGGCAACCAAAGGAGACAATTGTGACACTCCAGGGCTGCATGGAACCAAAGCTCCAGGGTGACACAGAGGGGCCTCCTGTCATCAATGGTCTATTGTGACACTGTGGAGCCAAAGGAGACCATTGTGACACTGCAAACCCCCAGGGTCCAAAGGTCCATTGTGACATTGCAGTGCTCATGGAACAGAGGAGTCACATGTCATTGTGGGGCCTAGGGAACCACAGAGACCATTGTGACAATGCAAGGCTTCATGGAACCCAGGCATCGTTGTGACATTATGAGGCACCATAAAACTAAGGGAACACGGAACAAGTCTGGCTGGTTTGGCCTTCTGGGCCCCCTGAATGGTCCAGCTGACCTTGGTATGTTGAGAATCTCCTGTTACCTCCTACTGAAACACTGGGGCTCTGTTCTTTCCTTCCTATGGAAAAGAACTCTCCTTCTCCTCCAGGCACACATGGCCAGAATTCGGATTTCACCTCCAAATTTCCTTATATCAAGGAATTCTTTCCACAGGAATATTGCCAGGACAAGTCTAGCTGGCAGTGGTTTCATGGTCACTTCCCATCTGTCTTCAAAAGCTTGGTGAAGGCTCTGTGCTTTCCTTCCTATGGGAAAGAACTGTCCTGCTTCTCCAGGCACCCATGGCCAAGACTGGGGTTCCATCTCCAAAATTCCCTAAATCCAAAGACTGCTCCCAGACAAAATCTGCCATTGCTGACAACTCTGCTGACCTTGGCCTAGTGAGGCTCTCACCTGCCTTCCAAACACTGGGGCTCTGTGCTTTCCTTCCAATTGAAAAGAACTGTCCTTCTTGTCCAGGTGCCCATGACCACAACTGGGATTTCACCTCCAATATTCCCTATTGTGACAGACTGGAGGAGATTGTTGGCTGGAAACATTTCACGTGTAGGGGAGGAAGGGGCAGGTCCAGCCCTGCCCTGGAAGCCCAGCACTGCCCTGCCCTGGGACCACAATCCCCCCAGAGCCTCTATCCCAGCCCAGCAGTGTCTGCCAGTCCCTGGCACAGCACAGGCAATGCTCCACAGCCACCTCTGGAGCCCCCGCCCAGCTCCTGAGTGACCAAATGAGCCCAAGTCTCACCTGGGGGAAGGGCCCAGGAAGACCAAGGGGTATTGAAGGCTGACCACAAGGCAAGCACACATCTTGACCCTACCTCCTCTTGGAATTTCTGTCTGAACACTGCTGAAATCCAGGAGGCAGTAGCTGTGTGTGTGCTCCTCTGTATTTTTCTTACTTTTTTTCTCTCTCCCTGTCTGCTTCTACTTTATATGCCCCTTGGAAATTTTGATGAACTTAAAATTGAACAGCTTAGAGTTTGCGAAGTTGAATGTGCCAAATTAATGCTTTGAAAAGTGTTTTTTGTTGATTTAATGTCATAATAAAACTTTTGCCAAAGTTTCTCTGATTTTCTAAAGTTGCCAGTAAAGGCTGTATTGCTCTTTCTCTTGTCAGTATTTCTCCAGGGAGTCCAACTCAGAGTACACAAAGAATTGTAATTCCTATTAAAAGTCTCCTTGAGAGAGTTTTTTAGTGGATGGGAGTCAGGGCTTGTCTGTCCTGCTTGGCACAGCCCAGGCAGGGCTTTCCCAGCCACATTCCACACTCCATTGCCCAGCTGGAGCCGCTGGTGCCTCTGAGTTCTGCTGGCCCAGCCCCAGGGACGCTCTCCTTGTCTGCCCATTCCCCCACGCTCTCTGGGCAGGGATGGCCTCAGTGGGGGCTGCTGACATCCTCAGCAACTTGGAGCCTGCTGCTGGATTTCACTGCTCCAGAGGCTTGTTCAGCCTGCAGCTCTTCAGTGCAGGAATTCAGTGTCCCAGGGCTCATTAACATTCAGAACACCTTAACAAGCCAAGCCTTTGGGAATAATTTGATTTTAGCTTTCAAATCTTGTGTGGTTAATTCAACACATTTCATAAGTGTATTCAAAGTGAATGTATAATTGAATGAATACTTACAAAGACAGTGAGAAAATATTATTTAGGTCCTAATTAGTTGTTTGGTTTTTTTTCCTGATCATAAATCGATATGTGCAATCTACAATTGACACTGAATCCAAGTACCTCCTCATGCAGTTTGAATAGATAGGAAAATCAAGACCCTCCATGGCTGACAATCAATCAGACTCTGTCCCTACCCCCTCCCCACCATTTCCCCCATCCAAGCCCTGGCACTGCAAATCTCAGCTCCCTCCAGCCTAGGCTGCACCTGCAGCTTTCAGCTCCTTGGCTCCAACTCCCACCTGCTTTCCTTGGAGAAGGAGCTGCCTGAGACACAGAGGGATGTTCATTTCTTGTCAGCCAACAAAGCCGAGGGTAGGCACAGCTCCATCAAATGCAAAAGTCATTCTTTTCCCTGGCTCTGCCCTGGCCCTGATCCCCACAGCCTGTCCTGTTTCCTTCATCCCTCCTTTGCCAGGGAGCTCTGCTGTGGCTGTGGAGAGAGATCCAAGTGCAGCCCCTGGAGTGGGAGCCACAACTCATCAGGTTTGTGTGCTTTGAGGGAGCAGGAACGGGTGAGACTCAGAGGCATAGAAAGGTTTCTCTTCATGGCACACATAATAAATGTAAACATGATAAAATTTAAGAAACATCAAAACCCTTCCCTCAGCAGCTTGTGATGCCAGCAACATCTGACATGTCCACCATCCACAACGGATTGCCATACAGGAAGGATTTTAGACAAAGACTTAGGAAGAGGTGACATAAAAGATACAAATACAACTAAGATGTTCACTAAGAAGGTGTTGAAACTCCTGAAAGATTGGGCAACTCCCTGATGCTCAAAGCACTAAGGCAGTCAACAGAGACACAATGGAATGAGCAGAGACCAGCTGCAGGAGGAGATCTGGGAACAACGGGAATTATATAGATCCAGCTGCTCCAAATCAAGAGATCTCCTTAGACATGGCCATTTCAACAAGAGAGCTGGAAACACCTGAAGGAAGAAAGCCATTAAATACTAGACTGAAAGTTGGTAGCAATGGTTGAGGGGAAGATCAGTATTTCTTCTCCTGACATCAGTAGAAGAAACCAGTAGATCCAGGAAATTCCCCTTCCTGGTGGGAAAATTTTGCCATTTCTTAAAAGTACTCAAATGCCTCAGATAAAAAATATTTTCTGGTATATTATGAAAGCAACAGGTATTAAAACCTGTGCCCCTTTCCAGGCAGACATCAGTTTTGTGTCCATGAAGAGGCAGTGCCACTTCTGCATTGAGGTGCCCAGGGATTGGATCTCTCTGAGAGCACCTGAGGGAGAGCAGAACACCTTGCAAGCTGCAGGTCCCTGACAACCCTGCATGGCTCCTGTCCCATCAACATCTGCCCTGCCCCAGTCTGAAACAGGGCCCAGCATGGTGCCGGGATCATCAGAGAGCTGAGGTGTGTGCTGGAATTCCATGCTCTCCCCATCCTGCAGCAGCCCTGCATTTCCCTGCTCCAGCCTTGGTCTCCAGCACAGCCATGGAGGCTCTTTGGGCTCCTGACTGTGTCTGCAGCCCCCAAGGGCAGCTGAGCTCTGCCTGTGGCACAGTCAGCCCTGGCCAGCGCAGGCCATGCTCAGCAATTGCTTGTGTGTGCCTGGCCTTGCTGTCAGCCCCGGCAGTGGCTGCGTGGCCCCTTGGTGGCCCTGTGCTGGCCCAGCCATGGTGGCCCAGCCCCTGTGCAGGCCCAGCCCAGGCCAGGAGCATCGCGGCTGGGAACGGCCCCTGTGCTGTGCTGCCCACAGCAACCTTGGGGCTCTGTGCCCCATGGCCTCCCTGCTGGGCAGCCTCTGCCAGCTCCTGCACAGCCCCTGGCACCTGTGGGCCTGCACAGACAGCCCTGCCTCGGGCTCTGCCGGCCTCTGGGCCAGCAGAGAGGCCGGCCAGGGCTGGCCATGGCCGGGAACAGGCCCTGAGCCCCGCAGGAGGATGGAGCTGGGCCACAGCCAAACTCAGCCCAGGGCAAAGCTGGGCTCAGCAGCCAGGGCTGCCAAGGGCTGAGCACAGAGCCTGGTGGTGACAAATGTCCTGGGCCCCCTCCCTGCTCTGTCCGTGCCCCCAAGGGCACAGAGCAGCCTCCTCTCTGGGGCACTTGCCTGTTTTCAATGCCTTGCACAGGCGCTGGCCCTGCCCCACAAGGCCTGGCCTGAGTCCTGCCCCTGCACGCTCAGCCAGGCTGAGATGGACACTGATGGTTTCTGGGGCAGGCTCTCTGAGCCCAGCCCAGCTCCCTGCAAGCTCTGCCAGCTGCCCTGAGCTCTGGGCAGCACCAAGGGCCTCTCCCCAGCCCAGCCCAGCCGGCTCTGGCCCCACAGCTCTGCTCAGGCCAGGCTGCTCTGGCCACTGGCCCCACGGCCTCAGCCCCTGCCAAGGGCACAGCAGCAGCTGCAGCTCACACAGGACTCAGCCCCAGCCATGGCGGAAGGTGCTGGGACAAGGCCAAAGGAGGCTCCCTGGCTGCCCTGCTCCCCTCTGGCTCAGGTGCTGAGAGCTCTGCAGCCCCTGCTGCCATCCCATGTGCCCAGGGCAGCACAAAAGCCCTGGCCTTGGGGCCCTCAAGAGCTGCTCCTGCTCCAGGCCCAGGGCCGATCCCAAAACTGGGGCAGCCACAAAGCTGTGCCCATTTCTGTTCATTGCTGCTCTGATGGGGATGGATCCTCAGCCACTTGGAGGTTGATGATGAATTTTCCTACACCCAAGGCCTCTTCTTTCTTGAGCTCTTCAGTTCAGGAATTCAGTGAGAAAAGCTCATAAACATTTGTTCAACATGCCCAAAGAAGAAAAGCCATTTGGAATAACAGAAGTTTTCTAGTTTTCTGTAATTAATTCGACAGATATCTGAAGTGTATTCAAAGTGTATATACTGTCTTGAAAACAATGCAGAGAGAACAGTTTGTTCTGTTTAATGTTTTTTCCTGTTTATAGATTGATATCAGCAATGTCCAGTTGATATTGACCCCCAGCACCTTCTAATGCAGACTGAATAGCTATGAAAATCAAGACCCTTCATGGCTGAGAGTCAATCAGACTGTGTCTCCTGCCCCCTCCCGACCATTTCCCTCATCCAACCCCTGGCACTCCTATGGACCAGGAATGGTGTCACCAGCAGGACCAGGACAGCAATTCTTCCCCTGTGCTGGGCGCTGGTTGGGCAGCACCTCGGGTGCTGTGTCCAGTTCTGGGACCCCAAATTTAGCAAGAATTGGAGGGGCTGGAGTGTGTCCAGAGAAGGGCAACAAGGCTGGTGAAGGGTCTGGAGCAAAAATCCTGTGAAGAGAGGCTGAGGGAGCTGGGGTTGTTTATCCTGGAGAAGAGGTGGCCCGGGGGAGACAAGGTGGTGTCAGGGCACAGGTTGGACTTGATGATCTCCAAGGTCTTTTCCAACCTTGCTGATTCTGTGATTCTCTGAAACCACCCTTGCAGCAGTTGCAGGATGAGCCCTGGGCCTCCTCTTCAGAAGCTCCAGCAGCCCAGGTGCCTCAGCTTCTCCTCCCAGGCCCAAAGCCCATCCTGTCAGTCCTCAGAGCCTCTGCAGCTCCTCCTCATTGCCCAGAACAGGGAGCCCCACAGGCAGACACAGCAGCCCAGATGTGCCCCCCTGGCCTGTGGTGCCTTTGACAAGGGAGCAGCACCAGGCACTGCAGGAGCCTGAAGACTTGCCAGTTTCCTGCAGCACTTGGAGGATGATCCTGCTCCCCAAGGGACATTCCCATGGTGCCAAGTCAGGAACTGCAATGGGGAGTGGGGCCAGAGAGGAAAGGGCAAACAGGGATGGGCTTTTTGCAGGGGAGGGAACAGGGATGGGCAACAGGAAGAAATTTGTACCAAAAAAAAGGGGGATAAAAAGCAAAGGTGAAGCCAAGGAAATACTCAGGACAGTTTTGGGGGTGGCTGTCAGGCAGCCCTGGCTCTGAGCAACAGCATCTGCAGTGGGACAGGTAACTCCCAGCTAATGGGAACAAAGTTTCTGGCTGACTGCAGAGGCCAGGATAAAGCTGAGTGGTTTCCCTGCTGTCCCCCAGCCCTTCCTGGCCCCAGGGGCTGATGGCATTTGTGCTCCCTCAGGTTCATGTCCCCACAGCAGCAGCATGGGTGTGCTCCTGCCTGCTCTGTGCAATGCAAACAGGGGCTCCTGAGCCAGTGCTGCCGTGGCTGTGCCTGCAAGGATGCGGCACCTCTGTGAGCTGGGGGAGAGGCCAGGGCTGCAGAGGGGGGATGTTGTTGGCAGCTCCATGAGGATGCTCTGGGACGCTGCCCTGGGCTGTGCAGCACCCTGGGGATGGATCAGCCCCTGCTCTGCTGCTCCTTCCCGTCTCCCCCAGGGCCCTTGCAGAGCCCCAGCCATGCTGTTTGCCCCCAGCCTGCCCACGGCCAGCGTGGGGCTGCTCACCCTGGGGCTTTTTTGTGCTGAGCATTGGCCTGGCCGTGTTCTTGAGAGAGCCTGGGCAAGGAGCCTGGAGCCCCCAGGGCCTGGCCTGAGGCGTCAGCGCTGCCCCAGCAGTGCCCATGGCCTGTCCCTGCTGCAGCCCCGGCACTGCCACCCCCAGGACTGTGCCCGGCCCCGAGAGCACTCAGGCCCTGCAGCAACACCAGGGCCACCAGGGCAGCGGGGCAGGGCCACGGCAGCAGCACTGGCAACACCAAGTGCTGCTGCTGCTGCTGGGCACAGCTGCTGTGCCAGCACTGCTCTGCCCCAGCTCTGCACACCGACATTGCTGCTGCAGCTCCAGAGAAGGCAAGAATAGAGGGATCTCTGCAGAAAACTTTGCTGGGATATCCTTTAGTTCTTTTAAAACCTTTGAGACTGCAGCCCCTCATTGGCACAGTCTGTGGCCACAGGGAAGGTGGAGAGAAACAAAGTCAGAGATGGCAGAAACAATCGTCTAGCTTTAGGAAGAATATTAAAAAAGCAAAATGACAGGGAAATCAAAGAACCAAACTAAAAGAGCTATAAAAGATGACTTTTATTACAAGTGATTTGCCGAAATTGGCAATCACTTTAATGCTTCCTAAGATGTCCAGTGATCAGTCTCCACACTCCAGCCTTGAGCTCCTGGTTCCTCAGGCTGTAGATGAGGGGATTCAGGGCTGGAGGCACCAGCGAATACAGAACTGACACCAACAGATCCAGGCATGCAGAGGAAATGGAGGAGGGTTTCAGGTAGGCAAGTACTGCAGTGCTGAGAAATGCATTTCTCCTGCATTTTCCCTATTCAGATTCTTTCAGTCATCTCCTGAGAGCTACAGTTTGTTCTGGTGCTTTTTATGAACTGATTGTACTCTTGATTTAGATGGAGACTGTGGAATTGTTTTCAGATGTAGAAGAATCTGGACTGAAGACAGAAACAAACTCCCTGTCAGCCCATTTGCATCTTCTAGATCATTTTCAAGATGTCCTTGGGGGTGTTGGAATGATTATCACACAGCTCTCCACTTCTGGCTGCAGCCTCTAGAGTTTCTTTCTCTGCATTCAGTCAGGCTTGCATTCCCTAAGAGTTCTTGGTAGCCTGTCATGTTTTCTTAGGGTAGAACAGTAACAATGAAAACCTTACCAATGGCACAACTGCCCAGCCCACAAGGAAAAGAAAAGAACAAGCTGTTAAATTCTTCAAATATTTCTCCTGCTTTGCTGCAAGTGTTGTGCTGCACCCACAGTGTGGAAAGCTGCAGTTGGTGGCACACCTTGTGACAGAAGCTGCACCTCGTTCTCCGGGAAAGGTTCTTGGAAAAAGCAAACAGGACTGAGGAGAAGATTCTGGAAAAACTGAAAGAGCTTTTAAGAAATTAAATGAAAATTGAAACAATTCAAGACGTTTTTCTCGATTTGTTTTTATGCTCCCCTTTTCCATCTTGCACTAGTTGTCCATCCCATTAATTCCAAACACATCTCACTTCTAAGATCACTTCTAAGATCCATGAGTTGGCAAGTTTTAGACATTTTAAGATACCATGACCTACACACACTTTGGCTTCCCCTGTTTTTCTTGGAAATCAATGCTGGAGAGGTAAGTGCAGTGCTTGGGTCAGGTACAAATTCTGCATTCAGGGAATGCGCTCTGAGAGTGTTTGACCCTCAGCAGGGACAATGCACAGCAGGGACTGAGGGGATTCCTGAGCCACTGTGCAGGAGTCCAGACTCTGGCTCTTGGCTGAACTCGGCAAAGTTCCCGTGTTTGCAGAGGCTCAGGGGCTACCCTTGGGGAACGTGGGGCTCGGGGCGGGGGCAAGCGGGCAACGGACAAACGGACACGGGGACAAACGGCCCCGGAGCTTCAGTTGCAGCAGCGGCAGCAGCGGCAGCAGCAGCGGCAGCAGCAGCGGCAGCAGCGGCAGCAGCGGCAGCAGCAGCGGCAGCGGCAGCGGCAGCGGCAGCGGCAGCGACAAAAGAAACTTTAGATTCTCTTCTCCTCTCCCTCTCCCGCTGCCCCGTACCTCTCCCGCTCTCCCTTTCCCGCCGTCCCTCTCCTCTCCCCGCCTCCCACTCCCCGTGCCGGGCCGGGCCATGCCCCCGGCCCGCCCCCGGCCCCGGGCGGGGCTGCCCCGTGCCCGCCCCCGGCCGTCCCGCCGCCGCCTGGCCTCAGCCCGGCTCTGGCCGTGCTGGCGCTGGCGCTGCTGGGCGGGCGTCAATGCCTGGGGCTGGGGCGGCATCGCCGGCTTTTGGCTCCGCCTGGCCCGAGCCCGGCCCCGGCCCCGACGCAGGGTCCAGTCCCGGCCCCGACCCCGAGCCCGGCCCCGGCCCCGGCTCCTCCCGGGGCCCGCGGAGGACACAGGCGGCGTTGCCTCTCCCGCCGCCTCCGCTGCAGCTTGCCCGGCCAGCGCTCCACCGCTCGGCAGCGCAGCCGCCGGCCCCGAGCCTCCCTTGCCGCGTTCCGAAAACCGAACGCTGGGGGATGGCCGGGCCGGGGCGGGTGAGGGGCGCTCGGGGGCCGTTGCTGGCCCCGGGCCGAGCGCTGACAGCCGCGTCCCGCCCGCAGGGAAGGCGCAGGAGGCCCTGCAGGAGCGCTACCGCCTGGGTTCCCTGCTGGGGCGCGGCGGATTCGGCAGCGTCTGGTCGGCAACGCGGCTCTCGGACGGCGCCCCGGTGAGCGGCGGGGCCGGCGGCGGGCAGAGAGGGAAGAGGGAGACAAGGACGAGAATGTCGGAGAGCAGTGGGAAGGGCGTTGAGCTCAGCCTGCTGCTCTCCCTTGCTCGCAGGTGGCCATCAAACGCGTGCCGCGGGATCGCATCCGGCACTGGAGCGAGCTGGTGAGTGAGCGGGGCCAGCGGCAGAAGCCGGGCCGTGCCGGGCGGTGAGGAGCCGGGGCCCGGCAGGGTGGGAGCCGCCAGGAGCCCTGTGGGCAGAGCGGGCGTGGGCTGAGCAGGGCATGCAGAGCATCCCGGGCTGGCTGAGGGGTCCCAGAGCCCTGGCACGGCCTCAGCTCCACTGACGGCATCGCGCTCCTCCCGCAGCCTGACGGCACCAGCGCGCCCCTGGAGATCGTGCTGCTGGCCAAGGTGTCCTGTGGGTGTGCTGGTGTCATTCAGCTCCTGGAGTGGCTTGAGCTCCCCAACAGCTTCTTGATGGTGCTGGAGCGTCCAGAACGGTGCCAGGAGCTGTCGGATTTCCTGGCGGAGCGGAGGTTCCTGCCGGAGGAGGAGGCGCGGGGGCTGTTCCGCCAGGTGCTGGAGGCCGTGCGGCACTGCACCAGCTGCGGGGTCCTGCACAGGGACATCAAGCCTCAGAACATCGTGCTTGACCTGGCCAGCGGGCAGCTGAAACTGATTGACTTTGGCTGTGGCGCTTTCCTCCAAGACACAGCCTACACCCAGTTTGCAGGTGAGACCTCGCAGGGGATGCTCCTGGGCATCTCATGGCCCAGCCTGGGTGTAGCACCGGGGCTTCCCCCTACTGCAGCTGGGATGGGATTAATGCTGGAGCCAAATTGATTTGGTTGGGGTGTGAGGGGGGCCAGCTCCCAGCCCTGCTGACAGCCTTCATTACCCAGTGTGCCCTGGGCTGGGGCTGGAGCTGGTGCAGCTAGCCCGACAAAAACCCCCATGGGGGTAGTGGAGAGGGGGGTCTGAACCCATGCCCTGGATGGTTTGGTGTGCAGGGGAGGAGGGGCTTGGACTGCTCCACTCACCTTGTTTGCCTTGGCTTATTAACATTTTTTGGGGGCCCATGCAGGCAGAGAGGAGAGTGGGTTTTCTCCACCAGTGGGTGGGTTTTTCCTTTGTGTGTCATGGTTGGGCTTTCCCAGGGTTTCTGCTGCCCTCTTCCAGCACCACTGGCTTCTTTTCCAGCCCCGAGTTTGTACACAAGTCCCAGGTGATGGTGAGAGGGCAGCGGTCACCCCGTGTGTTGCTAGAGCAGCCCCCACATGCCCAGGGATGCTGGGGCAGGCTCTGGGAGCAGCAGCATCCCCCTGCTGAGCTCTGTCTGTGTTCCACAGGAACCCTGGCCTACAGCCCTCCAGAGTGGACCCAGCACCAAAGCTACCATGGCGAGGCAGCGACAATCTGGTCCCTGGGCCTCCTGCTGTACCAGCTGGTCGTGGGGAAGCACCCGTTCAGGAGGGGCCAGGAGTTCATCTGGGGGCGCATTTTGTTCCCACCACGGCTCTCTCAAGGTGGATCCTCATCTCTGGGCACAGGGGGAATACCAGTGCTGGGAGACAGCAGCGGGCTGATGGGCATCCTGCTCTGGCAGCTGCTGAGGAGGTGGCACATGTCCTGCTCTCCTCTAAACAGAGAATCCATGGGGAAGTTTAGGCCCAGCTCTGGGCACACCCCGTATGGCCTGGGCACAGGAACAGGGGGGCAACTTCTCCAACTGACTGGTGATTTCTGGTTTGTCTCCCCAGAGTGCCAAGATGTCATTAAGAGGTGTTTGTCCATGCAACCCTCAGACAGGCCATCATTAAAAGAGCTTTTCTGCCATCCTTGGGTGCAGGGCGTTCCTCGGCCCTAGAAGATGGGAGAGATCCATGTGCACAGTTGGATCCAGGGGCCTGGCAGGTAGGAGCTCCACACATCTCTTGGCACTCAGTGGCAAAGCAAACCAGACTGGTTTTGTCCTGCCTGTAGCTCTGAGCAGGGGTCAGCAGAAGGGAACATGCAGCTCTTGGGCTGCAGCTGAGCTGGAGATCTGGTGTGGCAAGCACTGGTGGCCACCATCCCCCCTGGTTTTGCTTGTCTGGTTCATGGATGGCTGGGGCCCTGGGCAGAGCCCTGACAGCCTGGTCTGGTCCCAGGGAAGGAGAAGGAGCTCCTGGAGAAGCTGTACCAGGTGGGGCTGCTGCTGGAGACAGCAAGGACAACCTCAAGGACGACAATCTCTTCCTTGGCCTGGCCAGCTGAAGATGATGGACTTGGATTCTGGCAGCTTCTCTAAAGACACACTCCACACCCAATTTGCAGGTGAGTTCCACAGCCAGGGGGATGCTCCCAGATCTGGGCATGGCATGGCCTGGCTGGGCACCAAAGGTTCCCCCTTTGCTGGGAGGGATGCAACAAATTCTTCGGTCGACTGCCCAGCTGCTTTTTGTCTCTGGGCAGCTGCTGAGGGCTGGATGTGCCATGGCTGGCTGCAGGCTGGGCACATGTCCTGCCCTCCTGCCCTGCTTCCCAAGGCAGCACTGATGGGCAGCTCTGGGCACAGCTCTGAGCCCGGCCAGCACGGCCTGGGCATTGCGGGCAGCTGGGACAAGGGGACAGGAGCCCTCAGCTGACGGGCAGTTTCTGCTTTCTCTCCTTGCAGCTGGGCTCTGCAGATGCTGAGGCTGCTCTGGGCTCTGGCAGGGCTCTGCTGGAGCTCAGCACCGGGCTGGAATCAGCCAAAGAAGAAATGGTGTCACCTGCAGCACAGACTTGCTTGAGCATTTTGACAACGCAGCTCAAGTTTGCAGCGTGGACACCTCCAATGGAAAACATGACACCTCCCAAAAATTAAAATCGTTCAATACCTTCTGAAATCAAATCAATCTGGGATGACTCCAAATGACATTTTTCAGCTTGCTCAAGATGTAGCTCAGCCCTTCTCTGAACAGTTCTTTCCCCCACCTGCCTTTTACTTCTCAACTGCTCCCTTTTTTCCCCCAGTGAATTCCCAGCCCATCGCAGTCTCCATCACTTGCTGGCCTTCCGTGTTGCCCCTGACCACAAGGAAGGCCGAGCCCCAGGTTTAGGGACTCGTGCTGTCACTGGCTGAGGAGCAGCAATGTCTCAGAGGTCCAGTGGGATTTTAGTGTCATTCAGAGCCACTCTCCAGCCCTCAGCTCTCCTCACTGCTGAGTTCCCACTCCCTTTTCTTCATCCTTGCAGCAGGATGAGCTCTGTGAATCCCCTTGAGCCTCCCCACTCTTCCCAGCCCACGCAGCCACCTCAGTTAGGCTGAAGCTGAAGCTTCTCTGTCTCCTCTGGCACACCAGTCCAGTCCCCTGTGTGGGGAGCCCCAGCCCCAGAGCACAGCACACAGCAGTGCAGTCCGGGCTGGAGCAGCTGCCCTGCAGCCCTGGCTTGGCTGTTTGTGGCAGCTGAATGCTCCCTGTTTCCAGCTGTCCCTGCAGGATGGCCCCAGGGCAGAGCCCAGCCGGGCTCCCACTGCAGCCCCTGGAGCTTGGGGCAGACAGTGCTCCCAGAGCTGAGGTTCATGGGGAGCACCCGCAGCTGTGCCTCGCACTCAGTGCTGGCAAGTGTTGTGTTCTCATCTCCTGCAGCCTGAGGGGAAAACAACCTGTGCTGCCAGGCCAGCACTGTCCCTCTGGGCAGGGACAATGCTGAAGGGCTTTCCCATTCCAGAGGAGCTGGCACTGAGCCTTGGCAGGGCCTGGCAGGGCTGGAGCCGGGTCTGGCCTGCTGTCTGGGACTCGCTGCCCACCAACCGCCCCCACCCACCACGCTCCATCCTCCAGAGACAGAAGGGTCTGTGTGTGCCAGGGGCTCTTGGATGTCTGTGTATCCATGGACAGAAGGGTCTGTGTGTGCCAGGGGCTCTTGGATGTCTCTGTATCCATGGGCAGAAGGCTCTGTGTGTGCCAGGGGCTCTTGGATGTCTCTGTATCCATGGACAGAAGGCTCTGTCTGTGCCAGGGTTTCCATAATGTCTCTGTACCCATGGGTATGGGATGAACATGGACAGTGAAAGTGTCAGTCATGTTGCTTGCACACTCCTTCCTTTGTACACAAGACAAAACCATGCACACCCCCAGGTATGGATATATTAATAGGATATGGATGGATAAGGGTTTCCCACAGTGCAGTAACTTTAGCATAACTCACCATTTAACTGGTGGCCAGGGGATTTTTTCCCTACTCTGTGGGAGAAGGCGTCCAAGAGCTGAAGGAGCAGAATTCAGAAGCAGATTCAGGATTTCTAGGTAGGAAGTGGAGCTCACAACCATCCACATAACTCGCCATATTCATTGGGATGGGCTGCTGCTTCTCTAGGAATTTGGCCCAATGCAGACATGAGACTTGGAGAAATCCCAGCTCTCTGTGGGTTTGTGCAAAAGGGGGAGCAGCTCAAACACTTTGTGCTTGCCTGGGGGACACAAGGTCCAAGGAGCTTTGGTGGCAGAGGGTGACCTGGGCTGGTGGCAGGTGAAGTTCCATTCTATGACATTCTCAGAGTGGCACAGGACAAAGGTCCAAGTACCCCCAAACCCACTGATGAAGTCCTTAGAGTGCTGCACATCCTCTAGGAAAAGCTGCTGTCACACAATCTATTGGGATTTATAACTTTCATTTGCAACACTTTAAATCCAAATTTCAAACTGCAATATTTTTACACTCAAGACACAGTAATGCATAAATGCATAATAGATCTTTCAATTTCCTATTGATTCCATCACAATTTAAAATAACATAATATTGCAAACAAAACCCTGAATGTTTTAAAAAGGGATGCTGAGGTCAGTAAGATGAATCCATGCCATCAGAACATTTACAGAGTAACTGATTTCTCTTCTTGAAAAGATCAGTTGCCTCTTAATCCAAAGTTACTGATGATTTTCAGTACACATTTGTATTTTTGGTTTTATCTTTCATATTTTTTTCTTTCCTTTTTTGTCCAGTGTTTTTAACAGAGAACTCGTCCTACAAAAGGAATGTACAGCAAAATGAGAAATATTTCTGATAAACAATGAAAATGTAGGCTCCTCCTCTGTTTCCTTTTCTATGGATACCCTGAAGAAAATTATCTAGCAGATATGAGCAGAGGTGTGAAGTGTTTCATTTGGACTGTGCTGGAGTTAAGCACTGCTGACATCCTGATCCAGTCAAGAGCTGCAGAATTCTTTTGCAGATCTTGAACCTTGTGTTTGCAGGCACAGCACCTGCAGTGCTGACACACCAATGCACATGAATAACTCTGTTATTCCTTCTCAGAATTTGGGCTCTGCCCCAGCACGAGGTGCTGCAGCCCTTTGCTCCTGGTTCCCGTGTGGAGCAGCTCCCTTCCTGCTGGCTGAGCTGCTCAGGCAGAGCCCGGCAGCTCCTGGCCCTGCAGGGCTGAGGCTTTTCCCCACTGCTGGGCACAGACTGATGGAGCAGCACTGCTGAACACAGGGGCACACAGAGGGACCAGGAGCAGCTGCCTTTGGCCACCTGAGGCTCCAAGGCCCAAACTCTGAGCAGCCAGAGCTGGAAGAGACTCGCAGACTCCCTGGTGGCTGTGCTGCCCCACTTGTGCCCAGCCCAGCTCTGCCTGGGGCAGAGGGAGAACAAGGGGCAGCTCCCTCCCAGCCCAGCCCAGGGACCCCTCCAGCCCCAGGGCTTGGGGCACTGTCAGCACCTGCTGCTCCAGCCACCGCTCCTGCTGACCCTGACAGCAACACCCAAACTGGGGCTGATCCCGAGGGAGCAGCAGCAGGGCCTGGATCTGATCCCTGACTCTGGGACAGGGCTGGACAAATGACCCCACAGCAGCAGCAGCAGCAGCACATGGAGCTGACTTTCAGGACAGCCCCTGCCCCTCTTCCCTCCTGTGTGCAGCGGTGTCACAGCAGCCTGAGGCACCTGGGAGCCCCCAGTGCCAGCAGGGACTTGAGATGGCAGCTCTGGGCTCCTGGAGGTTGTGCAAGGAACGGAGCTGGGGACTCCCAGTCCATGGGGAGCTTCCAGATGGAAAAGGCTGCTGTGCCCAGGCAGCTCCAAGGCCAAAGAAAGGAGAGTCTCCACCACTGGATCTGAGCCAGTCCCAGAGTCCTGGGCAGCAGCCACTGAGCCTTGGGGGAAGAGAGGGCACAGCAAGAGGGACAAAACCAGGCGAAGTCAGAGACTGGAGAGAGCCAGACCTGGGACAGGAACAGCTGCTTCACTGCACTCTTGGAGAAAGCTCTTGGCTGGTTCACAGCGCTGAAAGGCATGAAGGGCAGAGAGGAGGCCATACCAAACAATGCTCCTGTTTCCACACCCTCCCCTCTCTGTGTCCCAGAAGGAATTGCATGGACTGTATTCAACTCTCCGAGTCGTCTTGTTCAGCATGAGCAGCTTAGCACCAGGAGCTGAAGGAGCTGCCACCATAGGCCACAGGAGCTGAGCAAGAGGGAACTTTTAGAGCAAAGTAATGCTGCTCAAATAGACCTAGCTAAATGCAGCGGATAGAATAATGGAATCACAGCATCATTTCTGTTGGAAAAAACCTCTGAGCTCATCCAGTCCAGCTGTTCACCCAGCAGTGTCAAGCCCAGCACTAAACCATGTCCCTGAAGTGCCAAGGCCTGGACAACAGCCCTGAGTGAGGCCTGAGCAGCAAGCCCTGAGCCAAAGGTGACCTCTGGATGAACCTTCCAACCAAAGGTTATCTTTGTATCTGCTCACTGATTAAATATGCATGGTCATTAGCATTGTGATGGATGTAGCCACTTATTAGTGAAATATGTATTGACCTTTCTGTATTTAGAAGCTGGACAAGGCCATGAAATCTGACATCTGGCCTTGTTTGGGGCTGGAGGATCAAAGTCAGCTCCCTTGGTTCCTCCTTGAGCCCTGACCAGGCTTTGGGAGGAACCCAAGAGGAGGATGAAACCAGATGTTCCCACACTGGAAGTGCTGTCAGTTTGTTCATTCAGCACTGTCAGAGCTGGGCCCTCTCACAGCGAGGTTGGAGCCTCACCTGTGGCTGGAGGCACCTGCAGGAATTCCCAGTGTCCAGGAGTGGATCTGCAGCCCTTGGCTGGGACAGCTTCCCCCAGCTGCTGTGTGGATCTGGGGGATGCTGAAGGCTGAGGGTAACAGGTGCTGGATCTTTCTTAATCACTGCAGGCAATCTTTGGTTCTGATGATTGAGTGCATTGCTGAGCTGCTCCTTTTGTGATCCTTTGCTGCTTTGAGCTGCAGTAAATGACACCGATTCCTTCAGTTGGAGTCTGTGTCTTTGGTGCTGACCCTGCCCACTGGTAAAACAAAACTGGCAGAGTCTGGCCAGATCAGAGCGAAATGTCACTTGTTAAATGTAAATATGAGGAATCAGTCCTGCCAGAAATTCCTGGTTTTCTTTTCTTTTTCCTTTTTTTTCTTGGTAAAACAGAAAACATGCCCTAAAAAGAGATTGGAGCAGTGAGCAAGCACTTAAAAGTCTTTTAATGCCAGATGTATTAAAATGCATCCAAAAATTGCATATGCAAAAAGGAAAAGAACTTGTGGGTTTGGGAAGACGAAGATTAATTTTGTTAACTGCACATTGGAAACAGCACCAACTGAAGGAAGAATTGGTTTTGGAATGCTCCCACATAGAGGGACAGAGGAAAGTTTAAATCTTGAGGTCAGGTTCATTTGTGCAAGTGAAACTATTTACTATTAATATTAATATTATTATATCACACAAACAAACCTGAGCTCAAGACACAAACCTTTTTCTGTCACTTCATGTGGGAGTGTTCCAACAACAGTTTTTCCTTCTGTTGGTGTTGTTTCCAATGTGTCATTAACAAAATTCACCCTCGTCTTCCCAAAAACACAAGTTGTATTCCTCTTCCCATAAAAAATGGATAATGTGAAATAATGTTGAAAACTGTAATTTGTTAGCTTTGGCTGCTCACTGTAACACTAAATACCCTACAGAAAAGGACTGGCCACGACCCAAATGTCAGTGGTAAACTTTGTATATTGTGTGTAATGAATAAAGGAGGACAGGATGAAATTGGGTATTTTTATAGGGTTTGCTGATACTGTGATGCAGAGTGCTTTTTCTATTACTGTGAGAAATAAAGACATTAAGACTTCTGGGTTTTTCATGTGCTAGACAATCCACAAGCTGCAGGATTGATTGAACAGGTGAAGGGGTTGTTAAAAGAGCAGTTGACAAAATGAGGAGATGGGAACGTGTCCCCATGGAGAACCCATCTCCCAGGTGTGCTCCAAGCCCTTAACAATGGCCCACTGGGGAAACGGAAACCCCTGGCTGTGCATGGCTGCCCCCAATTTATATTAGAGCTAAATCAATTATTACAAGAAATAATAAGTGATGCAGTGAAAATGTCCAATAGCACATACTGTGAGCTCCAACCAACACAAATGAGGCTCTGCAGAACCACACAGCCTTGGATTATCTGCTTGCTGGCTAGGGAGGAACCTGGGCTATTCTAGGGCAGAAATGTTACAGGAATGTCTGGCAGTGCTGGGTTTGATATCCAACCATCAGGAATCTCCTTGATAGAAAGATCAGGAGGAGAGAGGCAGAAAGGAGAAAATTCTTCCTGGTGGGATTGGCTCCCAAATTGGAGGCTGCTGTGAAATGAATTTGTGGCAGTCACTGTCATCATTGCAGCACATGGTGTGTCATGATTCCATGTTAGAGTTGTTGTGACACCTTTTGCTGGAAATGGAGTACTGAGACTTGTCTAAAAAAAAAAGACACAGTCTCAAGAAAAAAGGGACATTTGGTAAAGTAACAGAGAATAGCAGCTAATTAAGCAGGTTTTAAAGGGAATGCAAATTAGAGCTCTGAGTAATGAACTTGAGCAGTACTTCATTGAAGAACAAGAGGTGACACCTTTATGCCTGTCATGGTTTGACCCTGGCACAATGCCAGGGCCCCCATGAAAGGTGTATTTCCAAAATGGTTACTGTGAGATGTGACCCGGAAACAGAACAAAGCAGGCTCCCACCTGGGGATGGAGGGAAAAACACAACACTTGAATAATCTACAACACAGAAACATAAGGGAAAAAGAAAAAAACAGACACAACAATCCACAATGGAACACTCCCAAAACACTCCTCCTCCCCCTAGTCCTCTAACATTCAAATCTCAGTCCAATACCCTCCTTCACACATGCTCCCCCAGTTCATCAGGGGAGAGGAGTCTCCCTCTAGCACCATGGTCCTTTCTCGGAAACACAGTTGGAACTTCTTGTGCTTCTGTGTCACACGTGGCAGCCGCCCCGAGAGAATCTGCTGTGGTGACCATTTTCTTCCTATGTCCAGCGCTCTCACTACCGGCCATGGATCCAAACTGCTCCTTAGGTCCTTTTAAGAATGCATCACCCAGTTTTAAGAAGTGGCCGCCTCTTACCATTTGGGACACCTGTCCCCCCTATATTTTTATTCTCTTGGGGTCTGGGTCTCAGGAACAGAGATCTTTCGCTGAAGGCAGAGGGCTCCACCACACTTTCCCCCTTTGTCTTTGTTCTCTCTATTTCTCTTCGCGGCCTTATCATTCTTGGCTTCCGGCCAACTGCCTCTCTCAAGGTGCAGTCTCTGCATTATTGGAAGAAATTTGTTTCGCTTGTGGCTATGTGAGAGAAAAGTTCAGATAAAGCCACTCCAATCATCTCTTCCATCTAAGGTACTCGCATCTGCTGGCATTTCCTTCAACTACTCAAACCCTTTCTTCTTTCTTATCCTCCGTCCTCTCTAAACTCGCAGCTGGGGAGGATCAGTGTTTTCACAGCTTCCATTGTTTCAATACTAAAAGAGTTAAAAGCTCAGCCCGGTCTCCCAGCGGCTGGGCACCTTGCGCCCCCGCGCTTCTCCTCCTGGCCGTGGTGCCGGCAGGAGATATCAAATTCCAAGCCAGCACAGACTCTATCACTCTCTCCCGGGGGGGCTGCCCAAACCGTCCCAGTTCTCCTCCACCCCTGCCTCTTGCAGGGGCTCCAGCCTCTCTCCCCACAGGCCGCATGGCCTTCCCCTCCACCACCCAGACGCAGCTGGGCAGGGGGAAGACGTCAGACCAGCTCACCTGCCTGCCGGACTCCAAAGATGGAGTTTCTCTCCGAATGCTCTGCTTTTAACCACTGTGTGTTCTCAGAGGTGTATCCAAATCCCAGTGGCCACACCAGGTGCCAATTTCAAATCTGGCCACTGATTGGTTTGACCATAACCATTCCAAAAACTCACTTCCGGGTCAAACCAAGACAAACACCCACCCAGAAAGTGCCCTACAATTCCAAGGTCAATCTTTCCTCTACAGCATGGGTTTGCTGTCAGAGTCTGCACGGGATTGTAAAATCACCAGGAGAAAAGTTCTTTTAGTTCTTTTAGTTCTTTTAGTTCTTTTAGAAGTGAGTTCTTTTAGTTCTTTTAGAAGTTCTTTTAGAAGTGAGAAAATCACCAGAACAAGTTCTGCTTTGTCACTACCTCAAGACTTTGAGGGAGAGGGTTTGTGGTTCTTACTCACTCACAGGGGTGCACAACAAGGGTTGAAACAGTAAAAATAGCCCAAACCCTTTAGAAATTGGAAGGAAAACCTGAGGCACTGGGAGCTAGCAGCTCAGAAACACGTGGCTTTTGCTCCTCTCTTCTACCTGAGAGCTTCCTGGGCAGGGGCAATTCTTCCAGTTGCATCACCGTGGCTATGGCTAGCAGGGGCAGCGAGCAGATGGATTTAGCTTCTCCTGCCAGCCCCTGAAATGCCAGTTGTCATTTGTGTGCGCTGAGGATTCTGTTTCAGACTCTGAACTTGCGCAGCTGCTCCTTGGGCGCTGCTGGCCCGCAGGCGCAGCGGTGCTGCAGCAGCTGTCCCGCACACAGGGAGGGCTCTGGAGCCTCCCCAGGGCCACCAAGGAGCGGAGGAGGGAACGTGCCAGGGATCTGCTGCAGTACCGTGGGGTTGTGGGGTATCCTTCGGTCTCTTTGATGGGAGAGGGAAGGGGGCAGATGGAATCAAGATGGGACAGGGATCAGACAGCCCCACGCCAGGCAGCGTTTTCTCCTCTGAGTGCTCCTCTGGGTTGAACGAGCTAGTGAAGCCTGCAGAGCAAATGCCACCTGGGAGTGAGGGAAAGGCTGGTTAGAAAGGAGTCAGATAAAGCCCATGTGGGCATTTCTCCTGCCAAGGGGCTCCTGGGGAGACAAAGGAGACAAGAAAGATGTCTCATCTCCCAACATTTCCTGGGATATGCTTTTGTGGTTGCCTTGGCAGTGTTAGTGATGTCAGGTTATTGGGAAGACTCTATGATCTTAAAGGCCTTTTCCAATGGAAACAGTTCTGCAATTCTGAACTTCCATTCCTGCTTTGAAGGATGCAGTCCCAAATAGACACATATTTGTGTTTTTAAGGAATTTAGCATCTGCCTTTCCTTGAAAGTAATAGGAATCAGGTTTTAAATGCTCTCAAAACACTTGAATTCCTTGCTCTTAAGCTGTGTGTTTGAATTGAAGTGCTTTTGTCCACAAAGGCTGGACCATGGGATGAATGCAGGCAATTCAGTTGCAGTGGCACTTGTTTCACCTGCTTTTCTTCTTCCTTTCCCCATGGGTGGCCAATTTGGGAGTATTTGTTTTGTACTTGGAGTTCTGGCTTCAACTTACTCATGGATGTGCTGTAAAATCTTATCTACCCCTTTCTACTAAAAAATGCTTGCAGACTGGTGGGAATTGCTAGAGACAAGGCTTACAAACCAGTCCCCAGTACGATTAGCCCAGTGTCCCTGCTTCAATCCAGGTATGCTTGTATTAAAAAGGAGCAAACTATTCTAACTCACTCACCCCCTCCCTCCTCTTTTTTTTTTTTTTGGTAGCTCTTGTAAGGAGTCCTTGCCATTCCAACTCTTAGTTATCAAATGTGTGAAGGCACAATACTGCTGTAGCAGAAGCCTGAGTTCAGTGAGAACATGTCCAAAGCACTGGGTCCCAACAGCAGTGGGCACGGTGAGAGACTTGGCTCTGCTGCCATGGCCATCCAGCCATGGGGAGAGCAGCTGCTGGGGCTTCCCCCATTCTGCCAAGAGCAGTCTGCCTCCAGCATGTGGACTGCATGGCCATGATTTGGAAAGAATGTGTAAAATGCATAGTTTGAATGTATTTTGATGGTGTCTGACATCACCTGACTGGAGCAGTTTGGTAGGCAGGACGCCCTGCGGGCAGGGCCATGGCAGGGATGGGTGGCTGGCACTGGCACTGGCAGTGTTATTTTTCCAGACAGGCTCCTGGTACATCTGCAGGGGAGGGCACCAGCAGCTGTATCAGCCCAGCGAGCAGCAGCACTTGGAGGAGACCCTCATCTGCAAAGAGCCCATCACCCCCTTTGCTTTCTCCCATGGCAGCACAAGATGATTCCGCTGGAGGTGAAGGGCTGCTGCAGCCTGGAGATTCCTTCAGCCAACACTTGCTGCAATCTCGTTCCTGCAGCTGTGCCTGGAGGATGTTGGCCTGCAGAGGTGCTGCCAATGTCCAGGAATGCTGCTTGGCCCAGAGAGGCAGTGTGTGTACAAAAGCTGCATTCAAAGCCCTAATCACCAGACCCCGGAGCCACTGGCAAGGGCAGCAGCTCTTCTTCATTCCATGCAGGAGAGAGCCCAGCCTTGGAGCCTGTCCCTGGGGACAGGGAAACACTCTGAGTATAGGTTTGAATTTTCAGGGACAGTCCAAATGAGAATTGCTTTGAGGCAGGTGTTGTAATGTTGGGTTTGGGTATGTCTGCAGGAAAGAAAGCAGGAATAAACTCCTTGCACAACAATGGAGAACTTTGCATGGCCAATTTACACCCTACAGATACACTGATCATGTCAGCCCACTGAACACTGGGGGCATCTAATGCAGAGATCTTTGAATAGATAAGAGAGATGAGACTTGAAGAATAATTTTGCAGATGCTGAAGAAGGGATCAGACCCACGTGTCCCGTGGGTTAGGCTTAGTTCTGCCAAATCAAGGATGATTAGTTTTATCTGCTCTGTTGGAGAGTATTTTAGAATGACCTGCCAAGTGCTATTTCTATGAAGAAAATTTTGAATTGTCAGGAGCTGTCAGGGTCAGAAATGTTTTGAGGAAGATGATGTTTATGTTGGGTTTGGGTGTCTCTGAATCAAGAAAGCAGGAAATAAACCACTGGAACAATGAAGCAGAGCAAAAGTGGAATGTTTGGATGGTCAATTTGTTCCCTAAAGCTATTGGCCAGCTGAATTGTGGGCTCATCTACTGGGGAGTGCAGAGCTGCTTTAACTTCCACAGCATGGTGCCATTGTTTGTGTCCCAGCACTTTGTTTGATGTGAAGAGAAATTAACCAATTCCCACACCAACCAGCTGCAACCCAGAACTGAGTGGGAATTCCAGAAATAAAGGACTTGAAAAGTAGCTTTGGAGAGGGTTTACTTCCTAGACAGTGTGAAACCCTCAGGCGTGGCCAGGCTGGGCTTAAGGCTGGCTGCCCTTGGGAAGGGAAGGGAAAGGGATGGAGTTGGGGTGGGGTTTTGCAGCCATGGAAATGAGAGAACCACGGGCTATTGCATCACAAAGGGGCAGCCCCATGGGCTATTGTGTCACAAAGGGGCAGCCCCACGCTGGGGCTGTGAAGACTGTGAAGGTTGTGGCTGGCACGGCCGCAGCGGCAGCAGACGCGTCTGGCTCTGCCTCTCTGTGCCGAGCGCTGGCGATCGGAGTCACCCGGCCTTGTTCTGAGGCTGGGCACCAAGCTCCTGTCGCTGGCTACACTGAGAGTGCTCCCAAATTCAAACCCAGATCCTTCTGCCAGGCAGAAGCACGGGTTCAAAGATGGAGTTTACTGGAAAAGGAAAAACCTCTGAAGGAAAAGGTGAGCATAGGAAGGAGCTGAAAGGCTGAAGCCAAATGGAAAAACAATCCCACCATATTTCAGGGAAAACTGCTCCATGCTGGTCAGTTCTGGGTCAGAGTAGGTGGCTGACAGATACAGATGATCCTGCAAGGATGCCCATGGCATCACAACATTCTGTCATTAGTTTACTCTGCTTTCTCCTTTTTGACAGCAGCCAAATCACTCATACTGTCAGCCAGGACAGGGACTGTGGCCACAGCTGAGCACAGACTGGACATGGTCATGAGACGCAAGTCCTGTTGCTTTCCTTGCCATCAATGTCAGGTCTCACTACAGATAAATTTCCCATTCTTCCTCTGCTTGCTGGTCAGGTCCAACCCTGAGGATGGTATTACAGTGCTACAGAAACACCAATAAGGCCTGCCTGTTGCTGACAGGACTTGGTGGTTTACAGAAATAGCAGTCACAGCGGTGTGGGTTTTTCCTGTGGATTCACAGGCCAGACTGAAGAAGGAATATTTTCTCCTCTTATCATTGGAGCCTTCGCCTTTTCCCTTCAGACTTGCCAGCTTCATACTGTTCATAGGAATTAAATGCAGGCTAGTTCCATGAAAAATGAACCCAAATAAATTTTCTCTACAATTAAAAATTATTCCCCTTGAGTGCCACACCCATTATATGTGTTAATGATAAAGGTGGGAATTCACCTAACTCACTTCTTTCCTTGTGAGCATGGCTCAGCCTCACACAGAGGTGAGGGGGTAGAGCTGGGCCAATCTCTGGTGGGAGGAAGGGTCTTGTGGCAGCCCAGAGAGCCTGTGCACATTGCCAGGGAACAGCTGTGCCCTGCATGTGCCCCTGCAATGAGCTGTGCTGCTGCCAGTGCCTGTGGAGCTGGAGGGCTGCTCAGCTGTGGGGCAGGCAGAGGAGCAGGAGGGTGCTTGTGCAGCTGAGCCGTTGCTGGAGAGCACAGGGCTCTGGGCTCCCTGCTGTCCCAGGGCAGCCCAGAGGCCAGGGTGCTCCTGTGGCAGCCCTGTGGAAGTGGGCCAGGGTTTTCCCTTGGCCTGCCTCAAGTATCTGCCAGCAGGAGCATGTTTCCCTGTGCAGCTCTTTAGAAGTTTGCAGGGAATGTGTCCCATGAGATATGGAATTTAGCTGCTTTAGGTTTGCATTGTGGCCCCCGTTAAACTTTGTGTCTCCATTTTGCAGATCTGACTGGTTACAGTCTTACCAAGAAGGTTCCTCTGGACAGTTCTGATGTTCCCTTATCCACAAAGTCCTTGCCTGCTGTACAGAGATCTCTTTCCTCCAAGCTCAGGAAAAAGCTGCTGCCTGTATGAATATTGTTTGAAGAATAGGATTTATGTTTTAGGTTTCATAGTTACAGATGTACATATGTTCTGATCTTTAGGTGTAGTTTTGAATAAATGTGTTTTGATTGTACCTTTACATCTTGATTACATATTTTTAATTGTATATATTTTATACTGATGATGAAAAAAAAGTAAATAAATAAATCAAATTTAAATAAACCAGGAGAAGAATGTGAGACCAGGTCCTGCTAGCCTAGAGATTATGGGAGTGCAGCTCACTCAATGTGCCGGTGTCCCACCACATCCTTTCCTCCTCACTGGGCCTCTCCTCTTCCTCTTTGGCCATGTTTTCTTGGTGTCATTTGTGCTGCTCTTTGTTACTTGGCATTACGACAGGGCCACCTGTTGACTTGTTTGGGGGACAATGGATCCAAAAGACCCTGTATAGTCAAAATCTTTCTACATAGGTGTGTTCTGTGCTCAGAAAAGGCCTGAGCAAAGAAACAAAGAGAAGTGTGCCCAAACCCCAAAGCTTTGCTCCTTTGCAGTCTCACACAGATCTGGCTCACAGGTGTCTTGAATCACAATTTCATAGGTAAGAAGAATTCGTGTCTTTCACTGGGAAAAGATGCACTGCTTTGGAAAAGTCTCTTTATGTATATTTACCCAGGACAGCAGCCCAGCTGTGTTGTTTGCACCTTGTTTGCAGAAGGATGAGTGCACTGGGAGGCCAATAACAAGTGACAAAGGTTCCTCAAATCTGTACTGCAGCCTGGGTGCCATTCAGCCCGAGCTAGGGGACAATTTGTTCATCATGGAACAGTGCTTGCCACTGAAATGAATTCCTGCACAGCTGGAAGAAGCAATTCTGGATGCAGCTCCACCTGTTTGTGGGCTGCATGATCATTGACAATGCTGCCTTTCCAGAAATTATTCCACAGTTTTCTTTCATAGGCATTTGAAGATTTTGAACTTCACATTTCACTTTGCTTTGCCTTAGGGAAAAACACTTCTAGGCCCAGTGCAAAATGTAACCTTTTGCCAGCAAAGTTCTCATGGTTGCCACCTTCTGATGTTACAGAAGAAACGGCATGGGATTGTGTTAATTAGGCTTTCTGAAAGTAAAACTCTATGTCACCTGGCTGCATGTGTTTGCTTAGCTATGGGTCTAGTCCTGGCCTAGTAAAGCCAGGGCAGGGTGGCATGTTGCCGGGAAAACTAGCCCGTGAGCTGCTGGGGTTGCCATCACCAGCAGAGTGAATGTGGCCTTTGGGGATTTCTCTGGAGACAAAATTAGGGACCTACTCAATGCCACAATATTCTCTTACATCTTTCTAAAATATCCTAGAAAAGGCAGTGAAACTTCACATCTCCTTGCACAGCCACTGTTTGAATTGGGGCATTTTTGTCCCTCCTCAAGTCATTGCTCTTGCACACCAGAAACATGAACATCCACCAACAGGAATGATGCACGGTCCTCCTGCTGCTGCTTCAGAGCACTGGGAAGTGCAGACCTGGGTATGACCACCATGAACACTCAATTAGCATTTCATGCTCCTTCAAGCTATCCAGATCTCAGGGCTTTTTGTTTCAAAGCAGCCACTGTACTGGCTCTAGGGAAGAACAGGAAATGGGAAGCAGCAACTGCCAGCCTTGCAAGGGTGTAGGGGAAGACCGCAAGTGTTTGCATCAAAAGATGAATGGGAAGAGTGTAATTGCCAAAGCAAAAGCCTCATTAGGATAGCAGGATCAGGTCTTTACTGCATGCTTGCATGAAGATCATTTGGGACCTCCTTTTTGCATCTCATGCAGAAAAGGAGCTCTTAATAATACCATAGTACTTAAAAGCGCATTGGGATGTAGCTCTGTAGTGGTTCTCAATGAAGCAGACTGCCTGCTTTGTCACTGCCAGCCCTGGTGAGCCTGCGAGGGATCCTAGTGTATCCCATGCCTGCTTTGCCTCCAAGCAAAGCTGGCGTTTCCTTCTTAGTGTAGAGTAAATAGAAGAGTAATAAAATGGACAATTAAACTGGCCACTTTGGAGGATATGCTCATGCTTTCACATGTCAGTTCTGTACCTCATGCTCCCAAGGCTTGTTACTCATCATGAAATATTACAATAAAAAACCACAGCTTTTATGTTACATCTTAATAAAATTGCATAAGATCATCAGGAATTCTGCTGGCAGGAACAAAACAAGAGCCTTCCAACACTCACTTGCAGCAGTCCTGGATTTCTGAAGCCCATTGTGAAAAGCTGCTGTAGACTGAGTGTTTGGAGTTGGTTTGGGCCTTTATGAAAGATTTGTGGAACAGAGTGCAGGGCTCTCCTAGCAGAAAACTGTTTGTCCAAGCCCAGGGACATGGTGCTGGCAGAAGTGGAGCAGCCCCGCTCCCAGCCCAAGAGTCTGTGAGCTGAGCCACGCCAGGGAGAAAAGGCACTGAGGGGCTCCAGCCCAGCTGCTTCACCTGCTGTGACTGTTCCATGGAGCTCTGCCACTGGCAGAAAGTCGATGCCAGACAAGCCACCGAGCTTTCATCAGCTGCTAGAACTACTCCATGACAGCTCCTGTTCTTCCCGAGAGAGATCCCGGCTCCACCTTGTAACACGTGTCATAGGGGGATCTGTTTGTTAATAAACTGTTGGGGTTTTTTTCCACTTTCATCTATTAGTAATAATTTCCTATTGCTGGAAAGGGATTGTTGCAACAGTTTAGAGGAGACGACTTATTGCACAGTATCCTGTTTTAAGTTGTCTCAAACTCTGTGAGACAGATGGCTTCACATAGGAGCATCCCCAAGGCTGCTGAGGGAAAGGCAGAGAGGAAGACAAACTGAGTATTTCTCAGGGAAATTCCTTGACACCAAACCAACCTGAGTTGTCAAACAGTGGACCTGCCATTTTGAGACAGGGGGAAACCTTTCAGTGTGTTTGGTCCAGGCTGGGTTATGCTCAAGGCAAAGGAGTGTCAGTGCACTTGATTCCTTCTCTCCTCATTGTGGCCAGCACGCACAGGAGCCCAGAGCTCCTCCAGAAACCATCACAGCACTCAGTGAGAGAAAACTTGTGCCCAGTTCTCACCGAGAACTGTGGTGCCCAGCATTCCACCGCACTGGAATGAGGAACTGTTCCAGCTCTTTTAGAAGGAGCTAAGGAAGTTTGGCCTTCAGATCAGCTCCTTCCTAGCTCTTGATTTGCTGCCCTGGGTAAGGTGCTGCTTGTGGCAGCACTTGTTTCACAGCTGACAGCCCTGCTCTGATGGCGAGCAGCCATTGCAGGAGCTTTTGCTGGTGACATTGAACATTTCAGATCTTCCTGAGGAAAGCTCAGGGCAGAACTTGTCAAAGGAGCATTGCCTGGGCCATGCTTTTAACATTATATCTTTCCTCCACTGGCATTCATGTCCAGAGGCCTGTGACCCCAAGTGGGCTGCTGCCTCCTAAAATCCCAAATGCCACAGGATGTCTCCCAGACCCAAGCTGCCAGCACCTCCAACTCGGGCTGCCCTGGCAGTGCCAAGTGCCTCTTGCAAAGTGACACCATGAAACTGGGGTGGTGAGTTTTGTTTCCAATGGAAAATGGCCTGCGTTCAGGCAAGGGGCCCGTGGCCCCAACTAGTCTGCTGCCTCCTGAAATCCCAGACGGCGCAGGATGTCTCCCAGAGGCAACCTGGTACCACCTAAAGCTCAGGCTGCCCTGGCAGTGGGAAGCACCTCCTGGAAAGGACATCAGCAAACTGGCCTGGTCAGTTTTGTTGCCCATGAAAAACGGCTGGCGTTCGTGTCCAGGGACCTGCATCCAGCCCAGGGGCCTGTGGCCCCCCATGGCCTGCCACCTCCTAAAATTCCAAATTGAGTGGGATGGGGACTGTGCTGCAACAACTCCCCTGGGCCCTGGAGTCTCAGACCTCAGGCAGGCACTGATGACCAACAGGGAAAGGCAGGCAACAGGATGCTTCTTGCTTTAGCAAAAGCCTCGATCCTTTATTGTGCCAGCGACCAAGACAAGAAACAAGGGGGTAGTCATGGGTTTTATATGACAGGCTACGGGTGGCATTTAGGGTCAGGGTCCAATAGCAGAAGGAGTAGGGGACTGCAAATGGGTGGATCAAGGAGGACAGCCAATGGAAAAAACTAAGGTGAGGACATTGCAGTAGAATTGAAACCAATGGGGGTACAGGAAAGGAAGAACATTCTGGAGCCATTCCTTCTTTGACAAGATGGAGTGGAATGCCTTTTTCCGGACTTCCAGGGACATGCCCCACAGGGTGGAGGGGTGGAATCTTCTTTAAATCACACCCCTCAACCCATGCTGTCTGTCTGGGTAGAATCCCTGCCACCTGGGGCGGGGGCACTACACAACTCCCCCTTTTTTATTTCTTTTAGAAACAGGAGAACAATCTTTAAGTTATGGCCCCAGAATACTCTTCAACTTAAATTCCTTCATACTTATGGGGTAACTTCTAGAGGCATTAGGACAACTCATAAAGGGATTCCCGGGGACATAATAATGAACAGTGAAACACTATTAACAAGTAAATGACAATTATAGAACTGATAATTTTAGCTAAACTTCAGACAATAAACAATCTTAATGGAAAGATTAAACATGAAATGGGTACATACAAGAAAATAATTTTGGCATATGTAAAGATTGAAAGGTATAGGTAAGAAAATAAGTTTAATGTAATAATCAAAGTAACACTTAAGGAAAGTCTTTTCTTTCATTTCTTTGTTCTCAACTTAATGCCGTTAATCTAAGTAAACTAGTCCTTTTTTCTCACTCTCACTGTCTCTCTTTTCTTTTTCCTTTTTTTCCTCTTTCTCTTCCCTTTAAGTCTTTCAAGTATTCTATACTATCACTCCTTGTCTTACAATCAGAACTCCCACGGCTGCTGGGCACTTTTTTTGTGCCACATCCCTTACTTCTCCTTCTGGCCAGCTGTGCTGTCAGGCTGTGATATTGAATTTTAAGGCAGCACAGGCACTGACTCTCTCTCTCTCCTGGGGAGTAGGGGGTGGCTCAATGCTTTTCAGGGCTGTTCCACTTTTTCATCTTACAAGGCCTTCACCTCCCCTCCTTTGCCTGAAGCTCCGGCCTACTTCACCCAGCCGCAAGGCTTCGCCTCCCCCACCCAGCCCTGGCTGGGTAGGGAAGGTCTGACTTGCTTCACGGACTGGGACCAGGAAAGTTCTCTTAGGAGTTCTCTGCTCTTTTCACCCCTGGTGTTCTCAAAGGCACTCCATACCTTCAGTGGCCAAACTAAGTGCCAATATTCAAATCTAAGCACTGATTGCTTTAATCACAGCTTCCCAAAAAAACTCACTTCCTTCTTACCCTATGACAGACACATACTTTTACAATATGATATTGTCTTTCTGCGGGGTTCCTTGCAGAAAGGACAATAGACAGGGTATAAAGAGTGCATTCTGGAAACTCGATTTTTCCAATTAATTAAAACAGAGGCATTTAAAGATTTAACATGAATAATGGGAGTTAGGATTGTTTCTGTCATATTAACTTCTTGTAACTTTACTTGAGAACTATTTACATTTTTGTATATATTAAAATTAAAAGAGATAATAACACTCTGTAAAAACTAAATCAACATTAACCAACAAAATAAGAACACTGGTATTGAATAGCTTACATCACTTCAATTAATACTATTAAATCAAGTTACTCCTTTTTAATGAAGACTGGGGAGCTGTAAAAGGTTAATCAAACAAACATATCTTCAAGGTGATCTAGAACTTGGTTAAACTTAAAATTATCTAAATACAACTGAAAATATATTTACCAGGAAGGAGGAATAAAAGGGGAAGTGTTATGATTTCTATAGAAAACTTGTACAGTTACATTAATTTGCTGTCTGGAGCAGGCTTGGTGATGATTTCTCCTCTGCTGGCGGCGCTTGGGAGTTGTAGGTGTCAAATTTTGTTGAATGCAGTTTGCCACAGCATGCTGGAGATGCCTGCCACTGCAATCCATGGCGGTGGTCACTGGCGCATATGGCTGGGCTATTACCCTCAGGGCAGAAGCCCAGCAGGGAATGCCGGCCAGCCAGAATAGCTCAGCGGGGGGGACTCAGCCAACCTAGGCAAGCTATAGTGATTTGCAGCCAGCTCTTTTGTGATTTCAGCTCTTTCAGCTTGCCTGTGCCGCCACCCTAGGTGCCGCCACAGCAGACGCAGAGAGAGAGGGAGAAGCGCTGTATGGGTTCCGCAGGGTTCTTTTATTCGGGTCTCCGCGAAGGGTCCAGTGACAGCTCTTCTCTCCAACCGGGCAGAATTAGGGGTTTTTGTACCCTACAGGGGTTTTGAAAACTGTCCAATAGTAAGGGTCAGGGGAAAGTGACCTATGAGTTTACAGGGAGATAAACAGGGTCCGAAAGACAGAAGAGAGGGGCTTCTAAAGCCTTAGTCATGCTGACTTGGTATTTCCTAGCTCTCAGGCCTCTGATCGCCAAGGAGGTCGTGCAGGCCCTGTGCCTGCTACAGCCCTCCAGTGGAACCAAAGCCTCGTTCTCCCCTCAACAGTAATTGACAAGGGGGCAATGTTTTAGCAATTTGCTCCAATGGAACCAATTGGGCTATCCTCTTCCCTTTCTCAATTCGTATCGGTGGAAAAGGAATATGTACCGTGACACAAATTTCCCCCGTATAATCAGCGTCTATTACTCCAGTTAAAACAAATAATCCCGTCATGGTGGCCGATGATCGTCCCAGAAGCAAAGCTCCCATAGGTTGTCCATCAATGATGATCGGTCCCTTTATTCCAGTCGGCACCTTTTCCGGTTGGGTGGTCATCAGTGTTACCACTACTGAGGCTGCCACATCCAGCCCGAAGCTCCCAGCACTGGCTGGCTGGTGTGCAGCTGGGCTGAGGTGTTGACAGCGGCTACTTGTGTCTGGGCGCGGCGGCTGTTGAACGCACTCGTCTTTATGTTTCCCGAGCGGTGTCGGCAAACATACCCACAGCAGTCCGGTGCTGTGGGTATCAGAGTGACAACTCTGGCACCAGACGCTAGCTGTCTGACAGGCTCATCGCGTATGTCCCATGCCTCCGCACCGGTAACATTTAAATCAGCCAAGAGATGGAGCCTGTGGCTTATTTGTTGCCGCCGCTTGTAGGGGTGCAAGAGCAGCTAATACCTGACTCTGAAGCTGCCGCTTGTTTTTGTAATCCTACTCCTAACTCCTTAATAGCTTCTACTAACATCGCTTGATTCCCTATGGGCATATTTGCCAATTGTTGTAACGCTTCTTTTATAGACCAATTAGCTCCTAGGGTATTTAATACGTTCCTCGTAGCCTGGTTACTATTCTGGAGTGCACATTGTTTCAGTAAAGCACCTGTCATAAAGTCAGGGACTCCCGCCCATTCGATAGCAACGGCTGCCTTATCTATAAAAGATCCAAATGATTCATCTCTTCCTTGCTTTATTCCCATATAAGAGGAGACCCCGCCTGGCTCTTTTATCCTGTCTATGGCCAGCCGTACCAAGCGCATAGCCTCCCGACATTTTTCGGGACCAATTAACGCTTGCGCTTCTGTACGAAGAAAAGGTCCTGAACCCATTAGCTCATCCAGGGTTATTCCGTGTAACGGGTCGCCTTGCTGCCGTTGTGTCGCTACACATTTCTGGCAAAGTGCCTGCCAGTGTGCATTAAACAAGAGCTGCTGATGCTGAGTGAAGATAAGCTTCGCTACTCCTTTGCAATCAGCTGCCAGTAATACCTGAGTCCCCCAGATATAATCAAGCATCTGCTTTGTGGGCTCACCAGTCACCCCAAACTGACTAACTGTGGACCGTAATTGTGACAGCAGCTTCCAGTCCAACGCTGTAATTGTGGCTTCATACCCACCCTCCGCCAAAGGCAAAAATACTGCCGGACAAGCAACCTCCATTGCTGCAGCTATAGCTCCACTATCCCCCGAATCCATGATCTCTTTTGCTACCGCCACCCATGCTTTCCTTCGTTCCCTTGCAATGGCCCCCGCTAGGTCACTTTTTGCCCCAGGGATCGGCTCATTACAAGGAGGAGGAGACGGAGGGTCTGGCCATGGCACAGGCGGTGCGGACGGTGCTGTTACAGCACCCACGGGGGGCGAGCTGCTGCTTGAAGAAGGAGCCGCTGTTGGTGGAAAAATGACTGTAGATGTGGTAGGGGGTAACAGACAGTCGGAGCAGTCCCCATGACTCTTATTCTTATCATATGCTACGCTAGCTTGCTGCGCAGCTTTCTTTTCTACCTGATGTTGTAATAACTCATTGTGCATGACTCACCATAGCTTTCCTAACTTCCTTGCAGTTTTATCCTCATCTATAGCTGCCTCCCTCAGCTTGTCGCCGAACTTATGCCATTCTGTTAATTCATGTACTGTATGGGGATTTTGAAAAAACCCTTGTGCATACCCGTAAGTTAACAACTGTGGGAGCTCATTCTGCAAGTCTATGTCCTTAACCTGACGCTTTTTTTAAAAGCAATTAAATAAATCATATGCTGCTTGCCTTTCCATTTCCATTTTTGAGAACGTCAATGCTCTTGCAGCCCTTCAAGGTCTCGGCAGCACGTATCGGCCGGGCTCTTCTATAAGGTCACCCAGGGCGCGGCACCTTTCGCTTTCTCAGGGGTGGTTATTCGCCATCCTTGCTGCTATAGGACCCAAACTCGTTCACTGACCCACCGTGGTTGCCATTACTGGTATCACGTCTGGGGTCACCATTTGTTGAGATCGGCAGAAGAAATGCGGCACTGAATATGAGTGATCAGCAAATTTCAGAACTTTATTGATAGGCACATACATTTATATTGGTGTTAATGGGGCTAATATTGCAAAAGGCGAGCTCATTATTGGTTAGTTACTTATCAGCTAACTACGCCTACCTTAGCATTCTTGTGACTACTATGTTGCAGCTGTTCTCATCTTTTCTTCATATTTCTAACTAACGATCCTCTCCCCCATCCTGATGTTGCACCAAGGGCACAGTGCTCTTGCCTGATTTAGACACTGACTGCTGGCTCCTATACCTATCTCCTTCTTCATTAACTAACGGTATTATGTCAGTGTGACCTTTGTCAGCTAGACAGCTGTTCACAAAATCCTCCACAATGCTGAGACCTCCTCTCTCTCTCTCTCCTCCTCCTTCTCTCCAAGCTGAACAAGCCAGTTGACCTCAGCTGTTCCTCATACAGCTTCCCCTCCTGTCCCCTCATCATCTTCATTCTCCACTTTGGATGCTCCCTGCTAGCTTTATATCCTTATGATACATTCAGAGAGGTTGCTGCTCTTTTCTCCCTGCATCTCATGACCCAGCTGCACTGTGTGCTGTGCATGACACCATCCTGGGGGATCCAGCACTAACAGTAGCAGTGGTATTTGTTTACATGGGGAAATATTTCCTGCCAGGCTTTCACTCATTCACATGGCAGTTAGCTTGCATCATACATTCTTGAGATAAGGTTCCTTGCTGGAAAATTAATTTTCCCTTAATCATTTCTCTGCCTTGGATGTGAAAACTGTGCTTTTTGTTCATTCCTTCCTATATAAAACCTTTGGGATCCTTTGAACCCTTCAGGCCAATCCCAAGGGCCTTGCCTTGGAAAAATATACCAGAGTCTCCACCTAGGCTGAAAGAGAAAACTTCCCCATGGAGCCTTGCAACACAATGATCCACCCCAGTTCCTTTCCCTATGTGTCC
The DNA here is from genome assembly GCF_036417665.1 of Passer domesticus. Lineage (NCBI taxonomy): Eukaryota > Metazoa > Chordata > Aves > Passeriformes > Passeridae > Passer > Passer domesticus. Next base: position 891,326 of record NW_026990164.1, read on the forward strand.
CAAAGTCTCCTGGTTTTCCTTTCCCTGTTTCCTCACTGATTGTGGTACCCCTGGTGGCCAGCCCCGTCTTCCCTGTAGGCCAGTGCCCTTTGCCCTGCCCTTGGTGCTGCCCCCGTGTCCCACTGGCCCCTACTTAACCTTGTGCAGACCCCATGGCCAGGTCTTTGTCCCTGATCCCTTTGGCATGGTGGATGCAATAAACCTTCACTGGAATACATCAAACAAAGACCCCTCCTGTCTTTCCTCTGCTGAGCTATGTGAGGCGTGCATGTGTGCATGGACTATGAATGGCTGTTCTTGTGACCCTGCTCCAAGTGGTTTCTGAAGGAGATGCTTCGAAGGAGGTGGCAGCACTTCTACTGAAATAAATGGGCAGGAGATCTTTCTCCTTTTTTAATGCCTTTATTAAGAAGAATCAGCTCAGGTGGGAAGAAATCGACGGGTTGCGCCCTCGCCGCCGCTGCTCCCAGGCGTGGCACGAAGCAGGAGGATGATGCAGTTTTGTCCGCTGGTCTGCAGGCAGAACTGGGGACTCTGTCCTCACGGGAGAGTCGTTGAGTCCTTGGTTTGTTGGTTTAGAAACCCGGGGGGTCTCTTTAATCAGTTTCTTTTCAGGTTAGGGTGAGAAATAAAAAGATTCAAGCAGGTACGGGACAATGCTCCCATCCTTAGACGTCACTTTAAGTCACTTATTGGCTCGTGATTTTAGGGGTTTTTCTTATAAAAACTGTAAAACTGTAAAAACCCAGGGTGCACTGCATTTGTCATTTGCATGTTGTCTCTGGTGTCACTGCCCATCTCTTTACCCTGGAGGGTTTCCCTTGGCATACAGCTAGCATCAGGGAAACAATCAGTTAATCACCCGCCATCAACGAGTGATTAAAGGCTTTTCTTGGCAGGGAACCTAAAGGAGTCTGACTCAGTCTGGCTTGGTTTTTTTAACTCTGAAACTTAAAAAAAATACAACTTTCTATTCATAACATCTACCATCCTGCCACATGGAAACAAGAACCTGCTGTGTGATTGCCCAAAGCTCTAGAGATCTGTTATTGTGTGAATGTCACTGTGAAACCATGTTCTGTAAGGTCTGAAGTCTGGAGTCAGTCAATGTAAAGTGCTGTACGCAGGGGTGCCAGCCTCCACCCCACACGCCGCTCCCTTGCCAGAGGCGGCGCGGGCTCTTCTCCAGGCTGCTGTGGGCCCGAGCCGGGTGCCCATGGAGCCCCGGCGCGGCGGGGCTGCGGGGCGGCCCCGCGGCTCCCCGGGCAGCAGCCGGCCCTCTGCCCCCTGCGGAGCCCGGCGCCAGCGGCTGCTGGCCGCGCCTCAGGGCTGTGCGGGCAGGGGAGGCCGGGGCTGGGCGCAGGGAGCGCCCGCCACAGGGGCTGAGCCCGCGCCGAGCCTTCCCTGCTGCCGCTCTCTGCAGCTGGCAGAGGACACGAGCCGAGCGGCCGAGCAGCTGCGCCGGGCCCTGCGCTACCTGGAGAGCCCCCAGGAGCCCCTGCGAGAGGCGGCCATCAGGTTCATGGGTGAGCCCCGAGGCCGGGCTCCCTCCCCGGCCCGCCGCAGCTCGGCCCCAGCCCCGCCCGCTGCCCCGGCAGCGCCATCCGGGCCCGGCGCCGTGGAGCCCCGCCTGGCCTGGGCGCTGCTGCCGCTCTCAGACTGCCCTGCCAGCTGAGAAATGCTCCTTGGGCCTTGGCCTTGGTCAACAGCCCCTGGGCTCAGCTCCTCTGCAGCTCAGCACAAACACTGTCTGCCCCAGGCACTGCTGCTGCCCAACCAGCTCCTGGTTTCTGGAGGAGCAGCCCTGGGAACTGGTTTTGTTCCCTCAGGGGCACAACATCCCTGCTCTCACACTGCCAAAGAAAGCTGTTGATGCCAAGTGTGGCCAGGATGAACCATTGCTGTGACTGCAGCCCCTCTCTTGGGGCCCTACAAACAGCGTTCCAAAAGGAACCCCTTGGAGCTCTCCTGGGCCAGCGACTCCCTCTGAGTGGGGCCTCTCCCAGCCGGGAACTCTCCCGTTTGCTGCACTCGGGGATCCTGAACAAGGACAGAGCCTGGGCCGATCCCCCCACTCCTCCAGGCTCAACCCTTCACCCACTGGGGAGATGCCAAAACATCCACAGGGAGCATTTCCTGCCCTCAGGGGAATTTCTCACAGGTGCCTTGCACTGCCTCTTTGTGTCTGTGTGCACACAGGAGTGTCTGTGCTGGGGAGATGTGGCAGAAATGCTGCTCTCGGAGGGGTTGGAGTGCCTTGGATAGTTGAGTCAGTCAGACCTGTAAGTAAGGTTAAGTCATGAGGAATAACCTAAGTTAAATGTTGTTAAGAGTTCTTTTTCTCCTAAGTAGTTATGTTTAATATAAGTTATAAGCTGAGTTAAATACTGTTAAATGTTATTTCTTTGTTAAATTGCAAAGTCATAGGTCATAGGTCAAATACTGATAAGCTCTGTTCTTTTGCTAAATTGTGAAATTCGAGGTATCACTTAAGGTTAAGGTGGAAGTTAAGGTTAAGTTATAAGTTAAGTCCTGTTAAGTTTGAGCTCTGTTAAGCTTTTGGGCCACATTCCTTTTATCCTTGCCCTCACTGTCCTTGTGTCACACACACACACAGGAACGGTTTTCGATTCCTTTCTGGTTTGATTGCCTGGATTTTGTTTGGTTTTGTTGTT